>NC_090869.1:11981520-12009020 GCF_036669935.1 Montipora foliosa | reverse complement strand
GGAAAATTTACAACCCGTACGATTAATCTTACTCTTCATTAGCAGTATAGATTGCTCAGTTATTCTTATTGCTGGTAACTGAGCCTTTTTGCTGATCTAAAAATGCCAAACTGCTACCGTGTTGGTGACTTGTTTTGACACGACGACATTTTGCTAAAACCCCGTACTAAAATGACGACGGCATCATGTTTTTCCGGCCAAACTGACGCTGGTTTACCCGCGCTCACCCTTGTTCAATGAGAAAATCCCGTACTCGTAGTCGTTCTCGTCCTGGAATCTAAAGCCCTCTATCATTTTGTCAAGGGCAACTTGCTTCGTTTCCAAGGGTAACTTTTCGGGTTTCGAAATCCTTTAACTGGTGAGGGTCACCAGTTTGATTAAACCGTCGCAGATTTTGGCGGGCTTCATCGCTCATGACGTCAAGGCGCTAAAAGTTACTCTTGGAATCTTGGAAACGAAGCAAGTTGCCATTGACAACATAGAAACTCGAAAATTTAAACTTTGTCGCGAAACTTCCCAGTGCCGCACTCAACCGAGAATCGCAGTTAACATAATCTCGATTATTGGTGTCAGAATCGCAATCTCACGAGCAAAGGTCGGTAAACGTCCACAGGAGTCCATGTGTTGGAGCTAGCAACTCCTACACTAAGCCTATGACACGGCATTTTTACAGACCGATCTACTTTTAGACTACCTTTTCTGCAAAAACAAAGGCAGTTCCGTTTCGGTGACGCTATGACGTCAAGTTAGTTTCCTGTGATTGGTCATTGGGCTCTTGCGTGAGTCTCATTCGCGGGAAATTCAATCTAAAAATAAATTGGTTTTTTAAAAACGCCGTGACGGGAATATATGGGAGTTGCTCGCTCCTACTCCTGTGCTCCTGACATCCATCATTGTCTGTAATCGGGCGAACGGACTATCATTTCGGGCGAAGAGGCCATCGAAACGACCAGCTTTTTTTAAAATCAGATTTGAGCGTTTTGATTTCGCTTTCAGATTGCCACGAGAGAACGCGAACGCGAAGAAAGACGGAAAGCGCGGCAAGAAGAACGGAAGAAGGAAGAGGAAACAGAAGAAAAGGAAAGACTCGAACGACAGCAGCAACGTGAGAAAGAACGTGAAAAGGAGAAACGAGAACGAGACACAGAGAAACAACGCGGATCGCGCTCACCGGCAAGAAACAGACGACGAGAACGAAGTGGGAGCAGAAGCCGCAGCTCACCGCGGAGCGCCGCCAGACGGCGATGAATTAGAACCGCAGAAATCACCGAAGTTTTAATTAATTTTTACGTTTTACGTTTGGTTGTGACTTTTCAATTTGTTTTTCTTTTATCTCTGAGAGTACGTTTTTTTTTTACTCTTATAACTTCGAAGAAACGTGCTAGTAGTTGAAAAGGAGGTTGTGTACCACATTTCGAGGTGCAAAAATATTTTTTCGCAAAGAAAAAATTATTTTCGTTTCAAGCTTACGTTAGACAAGTGCCAGTGCCATGTGCTTTTTTTGTTATTGAGCGAGCTATTCCAAAGATCCGTTTGGTTTCGTACGCTACCTTAATTTTGTTGAAGGAAAGGTGATGAATAATTTTACAAGGATTTTCAAGGGATGTGGAGGTATCAAAGTGAGGAAGTTTTATTTCTGGATAACATCTGGCTTGTGTCTTGCACTTGTTTCTTTAATGGCTCTCGAGATCTCCAGATGAAAATTTGTCGATTGTACAAGAGTTTTTATCGCCTTAAAGAAACTGAATATTAAACACGACGTAACGATCAAGTTTCGCTATTAACTGAATACATCCCAGCATAGTTAATAGATGTAGGCTGGTTATGAAACTCGACAAGTTTCTTTGTTTCATGTTTTTGTTCGCTTTTTTGGCCTTGACCCTGCACAAAACCCGAAAGACACGCTTTTTTCGGCAGGATAACCAATCAAAAGTTTCGACTAATTTATTCGAAATTAACTTGCGAACCAAAAACAAAAGATTGTAAAGGGTGACGGGGGCGGTTCAACATCTAATTGCGACTGTATTGTTTCTGCTTTTGAAATTTCCAGTGTTTCATAACCAGTCTCTAGATTAACTATGATCCCAGGTAATGAGCCATCTATCTACCATTGGTTTGAAAAGGATGATGTAGCAGCTCTCGTAACGTATAATGTGATTGGCTTTCTACCCTAGCCAAAAACAAAAGACTAACCAATTCAAACAGTGAGAGTTGACAATAGAAGCTGCTTATTATACCAGTAACAATAGCAAGTCACACGGGAGCAGGGTAGGCGCAGTAATGAGGGCACTTGTGACCCACCGATGTGGCCCGCCTTCCCCCCATCTTCTGTGGGTGGAGTTATTGTTATTATTATTATTATTATTATTATTATTGTTGTTGTTGTTGTTGTTGTTGTTATTATTATTATTATTATTATTATTATTATTATTATTATTTAGTGATTAAGTATGAATACATACATGGTGGAATCAACAATAGGACATAGGTTCCCTTCGAGGTTAACCACCATTTTCCCCTCCCAACCATGATACTCCACAGAAGACAGACCCCAACACCAGGAACTACATGCCCTACTCTTTGCGACAAGTGTGCGGGTTCTTCCGTCCCACAGGATTATGAAAATTGAAGGGTGAAGGAGTTGTCTGCTCTGGGAGGTTTTCCTTGGGTTACTCTGGTTTCCCACCCCCTCCTCCCTCCCTCACCAAAAACTAAGGAACAGGGGAAAAGGGTTTAACATCTGTTCAATGTTGGTGAACCGTTTGCCACCCCCTGTCAACATGTTTCAGCAAGGTTGGAGGGGGGGTGGGGGGGAAGGGGCAAACGGTTTCAACCTCGCTTTTCAACAAAATCGAAGGGATGTTGAAACCGTTTTCGCGGGCCTTAACGTGAGTTTTGCTTTCATTTCCTGTGAGTTGGTTTGGTTGATAGTCTCCGCTCAAGTGAAAGAACACTTTGTGCTCAGCTGTATTTGATGGTGGTGGTGGTAATGATGATGAAAGGGCCGTTATTCTCTCTCACGTAGACTAACACGGGCGGTAGACCGCGAGCTGTCTTCCTTCTTTCCTCAGAGCTACGCCCAGTGAGCGAGAATCAACCGCGACTCGCGGCTTTGCCACTCGTGAGTCACGTAATGCATTGTAATTCGCGAGCGCTCCACTATCTCGAAGAAAAATAATAGACTACTCGCAGTATACCCGGGCGGCTAAACTGACTTTGAAGGGGGTGCCAACAGTCCTAAGGGGAGAGCAAAAGCCCACTCAACCTCTTTCGCCCTCACAAAAATTTGGTTTTATCAACGGAGTTGATAATGTAAATTGGCCACCGTGCAGAGATTATAAAAGCTGACGTTTCGAGCGTTAGCCCTTGGATTCCCTCTAACGAAGGGCTAACGCTCGAAACGTCAGCTTTTAGAATCTCTGTACGGTGGCCAATTTACATTATTAACTCCGTTGATAAAACCAAATTTTTGTATACTACTTGCCCACCGACGCAGCACCACAGTTTCTATAGAAACAACCCCCTTCGTCTATTTCGCCCTTGTTGTTGAAAGACAGACAGACGTGGAGAGAAAGGGAAGGCCTAGGAACGAAGTTGATGCATTCGGTAGATTTTTCTTCAAAAGTGGCCCAATGATTCCTTCGATTTGTGTCTAATTAAAGTTTGTTGACGGTTGTATCAACATCAAGTGGCTGGCTTTATCGTTACATTGGTCATTAATATAAACTGGCAATATCAATGGCGCCAGTTAATATTAATTTATCTCCACACGGCATTAACGATGGACTGCATATAAAAAATAACACGAGTTACGACCAGTTACGATACACACTTGCTTTCCGCCAGCTGAGGGCTTTTGTAGCAGCTTCTCCACAGTTAAATTTAGATCAGGAGGTATGTTGCCGTGAAGAAAATTGGAACACTGACAATGTCCTGATAAATATTGGGAGAGATACGTTAACAGCATGCAGAGATAACGATTTTGAAGGGGCAATGCTTTTCAAGTTTTCAACTGGAAAACGTCCGACTTTTTACATGTAAAGCCGTGAATTTGATTCAGCGAGATAACAACGAGATACACCTGTAGATACGTTAACCGACTTGTTGTGAACAAGAATATTCCTAGAGTATATTATAAATTTACTCCCACCAACATCCATTTAAAAAAAAAAAGGGCACAGCAAGTCACTTCGACAAACTTCTCGTTTTATCATTTGTAATCAGATTGTTCATCGTGTTAATGATATTGATGAATTATTATGACATGATTACAGTCAGTAATTAACTAATGGTTGACGGTGATAAGCTGGCCCTAACTGACGATAAATTGGAAAGCACTTCGAAGCGCGTCGAGGCGGTTGCACTATAGCAATACCAAAATGATATGGATCCGAAAAGCTGCCCATATTAAACGGTAACTTGGACTATTGGTCAAGATAGGAGAAGTCAGTTCGGAAATTCCATGAGCTCATATTATGCATAATCATTTCTGGGAATGATGTTATGCATGAAGCATTGTTTTGGCATCCATGAAGATTTATGATGCAAGGAGTACTTGCATCCTTTCCGGGGCTTTTAATATTAAGAGAGGACATGGGTCAATGGGTGAAAGTCAAGATACAATTGATACATGAAATGCACGCTACCTCTCAAGTAAACATGGTTCACCCGATATTCGCAGTTGTGTAGCGGATCTCGTAACCGTCTATTATTGTCTACTATTGTTTGGTATTGTAAGCAGCTGCTATTGTTTTCGAGTCCAAGTCATTTTTTCAATTGTTTAGTCTTCTGTATTTGGCTAGCATGGGTAGTGAGCCAATCACATTATACGTTGCGAGAGCTGCGTTGCGAGAGTTTCTCTTACCAAAAAACGAATATCTGCACAAAGAAAAGTGGTGCGATAAAACGACGTTTGAAAATCGATGAACAAGCCGTTTTATATCCAATCGATTGTAACGACGTCGACAAATCGTAGCAAACACATATCAGTCAAGATGCACCAATCGCGAATTCGAAGCTTGTAATTTATACAAAGAAGATACTGCCTATTGTAGTTAAAGCAAAATTCTACGGTTTAGAGTAAGAATTTTTACATTAGGTTAAAGTTAGCAGTGATTCAAAACAATAGATTGAAATCAATACAGGTGTCTCTCAGGGAGTACCGCGCTCTCTGATTGGGCAATTTAACGGACCATGTTTTTGGACATTTGGTCAAGTTCCAAATCACCGAGTACAATTGTAGAAGACAACTCAATGAATTTGAGGTTAGTTCATCTTAAATACGATACAATACATAATTAATAGACCTCTCCCCATAGGGGCTTTTCTGGGCCAAGTTAAGAATCCCAACTGGCCGGAGGCAAACCAGTTGGCTATTTACAGCTGGCTATTTACAGTGCAGCTGGGAAGTTGAACCAGGGACTACCAGGAACAAATGCAGCGAGTGGTCAGAGCGGGTCTTGAACCTGGGATCTCCGGATCTCAAGCAAGCGCCCTAACCACTGGGCCACACTGCCTCCACGAAAAAAAAATATCAAAAACTCTGTTGATATTTTTAAATCCAATCTTAAGACTTTTTTATTTAAAATACTTTATAGTGAATAGTGAATCTGAACTTATATATATAGAGAGGATATTACATGGGCGTGCGGAGATACGAATTTTATCTTCGAGTGCTGAAAGTATCTCTCACGAGTGAGCGAAGCGAACGAGTGAGAGATACTTTCAGCACGAGAAGATAAAATTCGTATCCCCAAGCGGCCATGTAATGTTCTGTTTATTATATAGATATTGATGAAATGTCTAGATTTAAAACAATTTGTTTTATTCATTTTCGAAATGATGAAAAATTGTTCACCAACCACTAAAACACGCATGTTGTGTAACATGAAACAAGATATGAAAGTTATGAAAAACAAATCATTATAATGAAAATTTGCAATAAAAATATTAATGTAGTAGAGATGAATTATATTAAAGCACAAAAGTATCGTAGAATGAAGAGGAAGCTCGCGTTTTATTGGCTAATCGTGTTCGTTACCATGACGACAGCTATATCCTCACATGTGAAAGATAAAAATGATACGTTCACTGCGCGCGGTGAAGATATGATTTTTTAGTAATAAGAGAAATCCTGGTATTTCATCAATATCTATATAATAAATACATTTTATCATTATCATGCTGCTTGAGGGTATATCGTTTTAATTTATGTAAAAAGCATAGAGACGTTTTGTATTATGAGTTTTTAAGAATTAAATTAGTATTACTATTATTACTATTATTATTATTATTATTAGTAGTAGTAGTAGTAGTAGTAGTAGTAAATTTCTGGTCCCCGTTGTCAAAATTGGACCATATTTTCACGTCCGTCGCTCAAACTCGGGTTAGAATAGATTTCTAGCGAAAATTGCGTCTGACTTGTCCTCTTTTGCAGCTCCATGAACCTTTTGAGGGTCATAATTTTCCAATCGTTTTTTTGTCAGAAATCAGATTATTACCAGCAAGTTATGCTGCATTTGTTGAACCATCTAAGCTACTGCTCATTTTCTTCGTGGTCTTGATCGATGCGGAATAATTCGAATGTCGAGGGGGGGGGGGGGAAGGACCATAGAATAGGGTCCTGATCGGAGAGGGAAACAAACTCCATCTTAATTAAATCGGAGTTGTCCTTGTTTGCATTGTAATTTAAAGAAACGCCTTTTAAAAGAACTTTTGTTACAGCTTTGAGTCATCCCTATGAAGGCACTTGACTGCGAAATGTCGAAACATTGGATCTTATATACTTTGTAGTAAGTCGCATTCATTATACACTTCAAACTAGCCATGGTCACTTCAAACTCGCCATCATCCATTCTCGTACCCAGAGCTGCGATCTTCTTGGCCAGCGCCTAACCCTGACCAAAAGGATCGCGACCTCTGGGAACAAGATTGGCCGTCATCCTAGTGGTTGCATTGGTGAGAACCTTAACTCGCACGTTAACTCAATCTCACCGATAAAGCCTTCTTCTTCAAGTTTCAAGTTCAAGTTTATTGTAGAATTTCATTATATAATACATTTTTCAATCTGCATTTTTCAATCTGCACTTCTCGCTCGACTAATGCTGAAATGGAAGAGTCATAACATTCAATCAGTTACAGTGGAAGCGGCTTGAATGACCGTGCAAATTTCCGATGCAACCAACTCAAGCCCGTTGGGATCACTGTGGTTGATTGCGAGATCATATCCTTGAACTTCGGAATAGACTTTTCGACTAATATTCTTGCAGTTTTTCGAATCCAGAAATCTCGTAATCAAGCGTGCTTAATGTTTAAATTTATATCTGCTGACAAAAAGAAAAGGTTAAATCCACTTAAAGTTTATGGCCCAACCCTTATTGCGGAGCCTAATTCCGGCTTATATCAGCTTTTGTTGACTCGGCACGTCAGAGCTGAAGTACATGGCAAAGCAGCAACATGTTTGAAATATGCGTTTGACCAGTGACTTCCTTCTGATATTGACATTTCTTTTGTCTTGGACATTAGTTCCGGCTTATTGACTTTGTATAAGAGCTAATGGCATGAAACAAAAAGGTGTTTACAACTGAAGGAATAAAATCCTCCACTTCTGAAAAAACCGCAGTTTGGAGGGCTTCGACTGCGGACGGATTTCCTTTTCAGCAACTCTACGATGTTTTTCTGTACAGCAATAATTTCAACGAAGTTACGTCTAAAGCTGTGTGAATGAAGAAAGAATCGACACTGCGAGACGGTTCAAGCAACAAGGTTGCAAATAACTAGCCCATTGTTTGCGAAGCACCCTCTGTGAACTGTGCTTTGGTTAAGTTAACTTGCTGTTGTGCTAAACCAATTGTATGGATCAAAAAAAAAAAAAAAAAAACAAACTTTGCATCGAGTCTCCGGATTCAAACCAAGCACGTTTTGCGAATATAGCCTTTTTCAGTCTAAAACGAAATTCAAAGCTTTTAGACTCTATTTTAAACTTGAGCAAATGTGGTATTATTTCCAGAACTAAGTCAAAAAAACTCAGTTGTATACCACTTGTCTTGGCTGCAATGTTCGCAGGTGCCAGAAGTAACTGTCGAGCACCTTCACACAGAAGTTAAAACGGAAGTGAAAATATCTCTAGAATCTCGAGAACTACGTGAAGTTCTCGTAAGGAACCAGTTTTAATTTGTCTGTTGCAACTTACGTCGTGCAAACATAAATCAAGTGTTCATGACGATCATGCCGTCTTTTTAGTCATTTATTAAAGATTGCCAGAACGAACAAACAACTGCAAACTAAGGAATATCACAGGTGCTAAGTCGATGATTGGATTGTTTGATATTGTAACTTTATCAAATCATAAACTAGTTAATTCAACTTTACAAAGAAATTTACCATTTACAATTTAGGAATTAAAAAATATTTTTTTTTAGTTTGTATATGTCAAGTGATCATGATTCGTGGTTCATTGGCCGACCGTAGGACAACTGGAGAAGTGGATATCTTTACCATGAGGCATTTAGACTGCCGATAGACTAGAGGTTCCTTTTTTCTGTTATTGCATCCGAACCCCTCGACTCGATGTTGGTTTTGCATCTAAGATTCACACGGAATGCTCCTGTTTTTCGCGCATTTTTTGTTTGAACTCGTTCGTGTTTCCCATGTGATCCGCGATCGACCAATTATGTGCTTCCGGTCGTGTGAAACAAACAACTCCGAGCCCAAACAGCATGGTTCAGAATGGGAAGTAGTCGACCTGCAAAACTTGTGGTTGTCAAAAGTTCCTGGAAGGCGATTTTGAATTTTTTTTCTTTCTGACTTAAAGACGTGACCGAAGCATGTAAATGCTGTTTGAAAATGGTCGTTCGACGCACTTTCGCGAAGATGTAGTGGATGTCGGTGCTACCGAATACTTGGTTATGTTACGTGGAAGATTTGTTATTTATCTCGGCTAATTTGGCAAAAGATGAAAAAAAGATACTGCTCTAACGTTGGCTCCCTCTATGGAGTAAAGTGTTTTAAAGCTTTGTGTAGACCATGCACTCTCTAAGGCGACGTCTAAGCCAGAGATGGCAAAGAGCGGACAATGTAATCCCGGTCGCCGAATCAGCTGAATCAGGGCAAGCGGAAGAAGGTTCCTCGAATTCTCAAACAACTGCACTTTTGCCTCAGTCAGAAAGTCGAACCGTTGAAGAATATAGCGCAGGGGAACTACATTTTATTGTAGACTATGTGGGCTCAGCTCAAATATCGGAGGCAAAATCCATTACACGAATGCTTGACACTCTGAAGAGGATTAAAAAGCAGCAAATTCGAAGTATACGAGTCAATTTTACTATTCGCGATGGAATTCTCCTCGTTTCTAGCTTCGAATCGAACTCTTTAGTCCTCACAGCACCGCTCTATGCTATCGCCTTGTGTGTTCAGGAGCAGCTTCGAGGATTTGACACAACTTTTGGGCTGAATATCACTCGAAGGAAGACTCACATGTGCCATGTATTTCAAGCAGGGTCACAACTTGAGGTGAGGCATCGCCGTCGATATTAAAGTTGTTTACAACGGCGACGAAAAGTAACGTGTTTTGATTTCTTTGGTGAAGGTATTCAGCTGTGCCATTTGGATATATTGTTATGTTTTCATGCTTTTCCCATTTTATTGAAAGGATCTTCATCTGTGAAAAACGAGTTTGCGATTTCTTTCAGAAAGGTTACAAAACAAGTTCGTTTGTTCGTATCAGCGTGAACATCTCGTCCGCGCGTGTTGTCCGCCTCGTAGCGAAGGAATCTATTATTCGAAAAGTCGTCACTGAAATTCCAGAAACTGGCAAAGAAAACAGTTTCGACCGTTTCTTTAGGC
This sequence comes from Montipora foliosa, assembly GCF_036669935.1. NCBI lineage: Eukaryota > Metazoa > Cnidaria > Anthozoa > Scleractinia > Acroporidae > Montipora > Montipora foliosa. Next base: position 11,999,177 of record NC_090869.1, on the reverse strand, counting down.
AATATATTATTCAGGAAGATAAAAAGGCAGCGCTCTTGGCCGCGAATACTACGGTATACCAACTATTTTTTGGTCACGCCACTGATAGTTGTTTTCTTGGACAATGCAAACTTTATCACGAGATCCAGTTCCTTTAGGACACAGGAAACGGTGATGAAACTCGGATCTTTTGATTTCTTTTGAATGGCAATAATGGAAAATTTCATGCAGTCAAAGGTTTGAAATTTCGTAAGACACTTCAGGCTTAAATACAAATCCTTCCCCAGAAGGCACCCCGTTCTCGCTTGTTTACGACGGTTCTGTTATCGGACATTCGAATTTGGGGCGATTTGTCACCCGTTTTGGGCTAAATCGCGCTGTGTACCGGGTATTTCACCGTTTTGACACCCGATATTTTTGGGATCATAGCCAAGGTAAGAGTGGAGAGATTTTTCAAGTTGTTTACGAAAATTTCTTTTGCCGTCGGTGTGTTTACGTAATTGGTCTCTTTTGTATTCTAGTGGGAAGGAACATACGGTGAATATAATTTCACTATTTACGTAAATGAGAAAACCACCTTGTCAGTTTTATGTAATCAATGTATGATTCATTTGTTTTGTTTGCAAGAAAAGGCCGACACAGTCTATTGGATATAGTGGCTAATATTTATTCTTGACAAACATTGGCAAAACATGCATAGTGTACGTCGTTCCCATTGTCAAAAGTACAAGAGATCTGTGATGTGTCGAAGCACTCAAGACCCAGGTGGTTTTTCCAAACTTCCTTCTGCTCTTAAAAGAAAGAGGCTTATAAGGGCGAAAAAGAAGGATAAGGTTATGTAATACATGTATGTCCTTAATTACATCTGCACAAATAAAATTGCTATGCAATCAACAATAATTATTGGTGCATTGCGGTAATTTAGCAACCGATTCCACATTCTTACGTAACTCGAATTATTTTAGGCAAAAATCATGTCATGCTTTTTGTAAACAACCGTGACCATAAAAACTACCTCACTGTGTCGGGATTTTGCGTGACTTCCTAACAGGTACAGAGTGGTCAGATTCACATGAAGCTCATCAGATAACAAATAAACTTGAACTTGAATTAAATTTCACAGGATTATTTACTCGCAACTTAAGTCCCTCCTAAAGCATTCTGGCAATTTGTGTTGACTTAAAGAGCAAAGGAATCTGTTTTTTGACATTAAATGGAATTGAAAACCTGCATATTGCATGTCACAGTCGTGTAGTATGTTTGTAACTACAATTTATTATATTGCTGAGATCACTTTGTTTTTTTCCATTGCCAATAACACTTATCACCACAAAAACGAAAGGAAGCATTTTGTTATGCTGTGAACAACGAGTGAGAAGCCAATTCTGGTTTGTTGAAATGATATGCTTATAGAATTTTGATATACTCCAGGGGCTGGTTTGAGTATCGAGTAACCCACATTCTCAAGAAGCGGCCTAAAAACCCCTTTCTCTTGTTGTGTCTGTGGACAAACACACAAACACCTCATTTCAAAAGCAAAATATTATTGATGATCATGTGAAGATGATTTCATTTTATCATAACTGTGCAAATGCATTTTTTAATGAGGCTAAATATCATTTAATTAAAACCCTTTGATGCCTGAACCGGGGTAAACCGGCCTTACTTAGTATTTTGCTCATACTTTTGTATTTTCGCCAGATGATTTTACTCGTCAATGGGGAACCCCCAGGAGTCAATGGGTTAAGCAAAAATAAAACCAAACCAATGCAGTGGTTTCTCCTGAGATATTTGGGGGGACTCGCATGGCTGTGACAATTGAGGCGCCACAAGGCTCCTGAAGCTAGGGGGACTGGGAGCACGCTCGCCTAGAAAATTTTGAAATCTAGAAGCGCGGAAATGCCATTTTCAGTGTTCTAACATTGATTTCAGACAAATGACAGTTTCATTCAAAATCTCCATTTTGAAAGGCAAAAATAAGTGAAACGACAGTCATGTTGGGAAAAGCAGGTTTAGATTTTTCTTTGCTTCCGCATGTGCAAATACTCGACGGCCGAATGAAAAACGTTGCACTTGCACAATTTAAATTGTTGTTATTAATTAGCAGAATAACCTTAAATTTCAACAATCGTGCTGGTTTGATTCAAGACTTCTCATCTTGCCTTTATAATACAGAGCAGTATGAATTGCTTCTATAATGCAATTGGGCACCACATGTTACCGTAATCTAAACATCCATTGTTCTTTTGTTATGACTTACTTACATACAGACAGGAAAATTTGCATTTTCCAACGACTTTTATTTCAATAGGCACAACTTCATGATGTTCCTCAACTATCAAATCAGTCAACCATAGTTTATTTCAGTATGGATAATTATAACAAACAATGTAGTAATCATATGTCCGATAAGTTCGACAACTTGTTAAATGATTAAATATTGGCTCAATTTCTTCAACTACCAGAGGATTGTGACCTTTTGAACCTAAATGAAAAGAGTGTGTTTATTTCTCTGCCATGCTGTTGGCTGGAAGCGACCGAAACATGTAGAAGAAGCGATTGAAGCCACCGAATGCCCAAACGAGTTTGGCCTGGCCAATTACTTACAATGCAAGATAGCAACAGAGCACATCAATGCAGACGGTACAGGATACAGCGGACGATTTCAGCTTTGTTTTAAACGCTTACATCCTTTTGTATATGTATACCAGTAATTGCGCAAAATTGAGTGTGAAGTTACTCTGCTGTCTTAAATATTTAGGGATAAGAAGCAACGCTGAGATTGTTAGTCACGAGTGGATTGTTATGACCGGAAAAGCCAGCGACTACTGAAACCACTCTTGCTTACTTGCTTGCTTTTGCTTTTCGCTCCCTCCCATGTTTTAGGGTAAGTATACATTGACGGGTGCCGTGGGAGGTGGACTGTGGCTCAGTTGCCCTGGTGACCTCCTTGCTGCTGAGGACAGTTTTCCTCCTCTCTTGCTTCCTTTATGGCACCTACCCTCCAGTAAATTGGTTTAGCATTTTAAATCTTAGGTTTGAAAGAAACTGCCTTTCAACTTAGCGAAAAAGTACCCTATTTCTGAGTGAAGTAGCCAACGAAAAGCATTGACTGTTGGTTCTTGTTGAAACCACTGTGAAGTTTGAAATTTGCATTCCCCCTGGGAATAAATTTTCTGGGAGATGAATCCACTTTGTTAATGATCAGTGCTTATCATTCAATTGTACTTTTTTTTTTCATATTTATTAGGCTGCCAGTATTGTACGAACTGTGGCATTAGCATTTAAAGCCATTGGCAAGCTAACAAGGGATAAAATTGAAAGAGAATCTCGACATGCAAGAAGAACACACTCAATCAGTAGTTCAGAGCGAACTCGTACAAATTCAGAAGTTTCTACAACTTCAACTATTGATAGCTTATCTGTAGAAAGAAGACATTCACATGTTCAGGGGAAGCATGGCATTGACAATAATTTGTCAGGACAGAGATCACCACATGGAAAGAAATTTAACAAACCTAGCACTGGTTCCTCTATTTTACGTCACCCAACAAGCTCAAGTTCTCATACATCTGGGCGTCATGTTGAGTTTTCAGCTTTATCGCCGGTACCTTCTGATGGTAGTGACAGTGATGTTAAAGAAGTTAAAGAAGCTTCAGCAAAAGAAAGTGTTGTTGATGAAAAGATTTCATTTAAGGCTGATGTCCATGCTTTTCTGGCCCCAGTGCAAGCAGAAATACCTGTCTGGGTGAAAAGACAAGTTGATGAGCCAGTTATAATGAGAAGGTCCAGGTTATCTACTATGGACCATGAACAGGTTGTCGTAAATCCTAATTTAATAGAAGGAGAAAATCTTGAAAATTCTTATTCTGTGGATGAATTAAATTTGCATTGCAATTCATTGCCAGACTCTCATGTTGCTGACACATCTCCAGTTGTAGCCTCTCTTACTAAAGATCAGAGAAAAAGCACAGGAGAAAGAATAGTTCAAGAAGAGAAAAATGAATCAACTGTATTGTTAGAGAATGCCAAAGTATCAAGAGAGCTTGATTTTGGAAGGTCCGAAAAAGAGGATATTACGGACAATTTTTTGGTGGATACTCCATTTCTTCCTATTGAGAACTTTCATAAAGAACCGCTGGTTTCCCCAGATCGTTTTTCATCAAATGCTGCAAAATACAAAGGACTTCATTCTCAAGACACGCTCTCAATGTTGGACAATAATGGACATGTGGATGATCCTGAAACAGTTCATAAGGCAATTGCTGCAGTTGAAAGGGGACAAATGGAGCTTGTAGAAAAGTATTTGGATGCAGGGTTATCAGTTAATGCACATGATGCTGTTAGGAGAAGCCTTCTATACTACGCTGTCTCTCTGGGCGATGTGGAAATGTCTGCACTTCTTTTGAAGAGGTACATGTACTTGGCTAATATTACATTTCCACTTCTGACCCCCCCCCCTCCCCTTCCCAACCCTCTCACCCCCACCCCCTTATACACCTTATTCCAAAATGGCCACCATTTTAGTATTTTTTGAATTTAATTTTTATGTTAAGAACCAGGTGACAAGGGCTAATTTGCCATCCAAAAAAAGAATAACGGATTTACCCGTGTATAAGTCGACCTTTTATGGCCTCAAAAGAAGCTCCAAAAATCGCCCTCGACTTATACATGGGTCAAAGATTTCAAGCCAACTTCCCGCTAAATAATTTATTCACAATTACCATCACTAATAAAAGGATAATGGGCATAACGAACGCAGTGGACAAAAGACTTCAAAATGAATGTAACTAAGCAATTCCAGTTGAAATGAAAAAGAATTTGTTTTAATTTAAATGTTGAAGATACTCACAAGGCCAAATATGAAATAGACACTGGAAATTTTTGTTTTCCAAAGGCGGAAAGCTCTAAAAAACATTCTTGTTTCTTCAAATAAAACGCGATCCTTCAAGGGCTTAGTAACCTGGCGCAATACCTCGTGTTTGCGTGGAAGCATGATTGTCACTCGTGTTGCCTGAAAATGCTGGTTGGTAATGATTGTTTTTTTATTCTTTATACAAACCTAGATGATGTAAATGCTTTTCCAAACTTTGTATTGTTTGGTTTATGAGTTTTGTTTCGTTTGCCATGTGAGAAATTATAAGTCAAGCACCAATTAAACCTTGCACATTTCGCATCGTTTTTGAAGTTATTTTCAAAGATTGACTCCTGCTTCTGTGATGTTGTGCTTATCCTCTAAAGCCCTTTATCCTTGAACAACGAAACAGGTTAGTTTGAGGTTTACATGTTCGATTTTCTGAGAACTTTTTCGAAATTCAAGGACAAAATGCCCGCACATACAACAACCGCTGAACCACAAAACTATTAAGCGCTTGAGGCCCTTAATCTTTTGTGAATCCACAGTTCCAGAAATTGAAGAATGCAAGATTAGTATCCCATGAACATTTAGCAAAGAAATTAAGAAATTGCATTTTTTGTCATCAAAAATGGGGGGTCGACTTATACATGGGATTGACTTATACACGGGTAAATACGGTACCTTTTTACATGAAATTTTGGCGACACTTTAATTTAGCAAATTTAGCGATTTTTCAAAATATCGCTAAATTAAAATGTACCAAAATGAAGTGTCGCCAAATTTAAAGCGTTGCTAAATTAAAGTGACTACAATGGGAAATTCCGCCATCTGGTCCATTTCACACGATCACGCGCGCTATTTTACGGTCGACTATGACGTGTATCGGATTTCAGCTTCACAACTGAAATGGATTCTTCGCTCGCATTAAATCTCACTTTCCCATGTGGACTAGGTGGTTTCCATGTTTATAAAGAGCTGTGGAATCCTAGACTAAATGAAAAGCTTGACACAATTCTGCTGCAATAAGAGAAACTGTTAGTCGGCTTACACCAGTCTCCAGGAAGGAGATATATCCTCAAGGGATGGGAGAAAGCGGGATTCAAGGAAATTGCCAACACCGACAAACCACTACCACCTGTTGATCCATTTGAAGAAATTGACCTGTCTTGATCAGTGTTTTTAGAAAGTTAATGGCTAGGTACTCGTAAAAGGAGCATTGACTCTGTGTGACAATGTAAATATGAGTGAGGACAGCATGAAGCTGAAGATGTGACATTATAGTTGCAGTTTTATTTTTGTTAAGTTTTATAACGTATGTTTTTTTTATGATTTTTTTTAATGAACCCTTTGACGTTTATGATTTTATCAAATAAATTTTCTATTTCTTAAGAAAAATTGTGTTTGTTCATCGTGGTAAAGTACAATTATTGTACTTTATTATTATAATAATAATAATCAAGGTATTATCGTTTGTCTCACGATGTGGTCACTTGTGATATGAATCGCCAAGTAACTACATCATGACACAAACGATTAATAATTGTTATTTGCTGCAGTTTGAAGAATAGCAGCAAATCATTGTTCTCACGGTTCACCGGTTTTTGACAGTTTCTATGGTGACGCAAGTACTATAAGGGTGGGATTTTGCTGTGTCGAGCCATTCTATGCTGACGTTGCTGCCAACTTGCTCTTGTTTTGAGATTTTTTATTATAATGTCGTTTCGATTTATTTTGTTATCTTACAGTTGTTGGATTTGCCACCCCTCACCCTCGGGGTATTTGTTAAGTGCCTGGTTCTGCATTCGGGAGGGTTCAGGTTTCCTCTAAAAAGGGGGTTTTTCCTGACGGGCAGCAGGCACGTTATTATTCTCTAAGCTTCTGTTAGTTTCAATAAACGCAAACGGGGTCTCATTGCTCGCAGAATGCCGGGCTAAGCGGTACAGTCCGTTACCAGTTCTATCCAGTGCAGCAGTCAGTTCCCCTTTTTAACAAGTGACCAGTTGTGTTTGATTTCTTTATTAGAGGGAATAGGGGAAAACTTTTAATGTTCTATTGTCGTCGCAAAAGTTTTGAATACGTTAATTCGCTAGAAAGTTTCAGCTTGCAAAATCGCAAAAATTAAGTGACTTATGTTCCAAAATTTACGAAAAATCGCTAAATTAAGGTGTCGCTAAATCCGGATTTTTCAAAATCGCTAAATTAATGTGTCGCCAAAATTTCATGTAATAAGGTACTAAAAATTACGGCCATTTTGAAATAAGGAGTACACATGTACTTTGCTGCAACTGAGAGTACATGTAAAAGGGATTACTGTTTGGTGAAATACAGTGACGCTTCAATCTAGTGCAGTTCATATCTACAACACTTTCAATGTTAGCTTGGAATTAAGGGTAGCTATAACTATCTAATATCTGGAAAAAATACAGGAAGCAACCAACAATGTTTTGCATTAATTAAAAGGACTTAAATTCCACAAGTGAGTAGCAAGAGGATTGTTGGTAATTTTTGACTTACTGTATGCAAGGGTGATTTGAATCAAACTCAGGGTAAAGGTTAATTAATCCTGTCCTCTTATATGCTCAATTTTCACGATCCATATTTCTGTATGTCTTTCAAGAGATGCCTTACATAACTCATGGTGATTCCCTAGAAATTTAACTCGTCATACATTTCCGATAAAACTTCTAACACTCTTGTAACATGCCAAGGAGATGATGAAAATGAAATAAGAAAGGGGGGTGACCGTGGTCGTTGCCATGGTAAGTACTACGCTGATGAAAACGACTATGTAAGCCATCCCCAATGTTGGATGAATTTAGCTCAATTTTATAATCCCTGATACAATGCAGAGCCTGATGTCATTCTATGGTTAATTCACGTATGTACCTGACAAATCTATTTTAATGCCTTTGTGAGTACTTGACACTCCTTCCGTACAATTTTATTAAATTGTCAAAAACCTGACCATAGATTTTTGCTTATTTTTTTACTACTACATAAAGACGTCGCTCTCAGCAAAAATATTAAATCAAAAATGGGGGTCACCGCACTCGTTTAGGAGAAAATAGCCATTCCTTGACGGATTAAGCTTGGCAGCAATGAAAATCCACCATTTTATCAATGTGAGTGAACTAAATGCACTTGCCAATGATGCAAGAAATTATGTGCTGTAGGGTTGCACTATGCAAAACCAGGGAATCACCTTAAATCATGTTAGATGAGCTGTTTTCCTTTTGATCATAAAAGAGTGCTTGAAGATCACATAGGTTTGCCACAAATCATGGAGGACTCTTTCAAATAAAATAATGAGAGAAACAATCTGATCAACTTGGTCACTCTTTTCACTCATTCACTGGTGTAATCTGACAAATCTGACTTAATTCTCTCCATTAAGAAACCATTTTCCTTCATCGTCTCTTTCTTTTGACTTCCAAACTTCTATGTTTACCAACAGTCAGTTGCACTTGGAGAAACTTCAGTCATTGCGTCTTTTTCTTCAGGGATGCAGATATAAACTGGGAAGGTCCCGATGATAAGTCGCCACTGCATGTTACAGCCTCTGCAGGAAACCGAGCTGTCACTCAATTACTTCTTGGCTTTGGCGCAGATGTCAGGGCCAAGGACAACAACTAGTAAGTTGACATTTTGTTGTTGGCCCTCAGTACCATGTTAACTAAGGAAGAAGCAGGAAAATTTGGGTTTATCAAACAAGTTGATAAAGGTAATCAATGTACACCCCTGAACCAGCCCTCATTGAAAAGTAAAAGAATAATGTCTGACAACATTAACCCTAACCCCTTTAATGAGAGCATCATTAACATATAGATTTAGCCAAGCCTAAAAGCAGAGCTCTTGAGTTATTTATTCTTACATTAAGTTAACCTGGTTTGAGCCTGCGGTCCAATCAAAACCCAGTACCTGGTCTGCTGTCAACTTAGGGAAAAAATGGAAGGTACTTTGTGTCTTTTTTTCTATTGTTTCAATTTTTTTTAAACGTATTAAACTTTCAGTAATTATACAATTACCCTAACCTAACCCTAACACTAATGCTAACCCTAATCCTAACCCTTAAGGTTTTACCGTGTTTAGATAATTTTGTGCAATAGATAACCACTAAATGACAAAATACACCAAGTACTTACCAGAAAAAAACAGCTGACCTCGATCAGCTCTAAACTTGAGCCTGTGATATGGTCATGTGATACTGGTCAGCAGATACCTTGTTTTGACATGTTTCAATCGACCATAACATTGATGTCCAACATCAAAGATGTATGCTGTAAACTAGCTGGAGTATATATATGGCCGCCTCGATGATACTGGTCACATTGGCAGACCGGGACTGCTAGACCTAGAGTTAAAAGTGAATGCTTCAAGCATTGTTTCCTGATGTCTCTTCAATTAAATCCACTGTATATAAGGAACTTTATAATGTTACAAATTTTTATGTATTCTTAATGATAACTTTCTTATAAACATAATTATAATTGTAACGTTACACGTTTGTTGTTTCTGATTTTATTAAACTAGACATATTGATTGATTGACTGATTGTGGATGGTCATATGGTCGTACGGTGACCAAAACCATATTTTCTTGCTCAGATGGGTTACCAAATTTTTACCTATGGTGCTCCGCCCTCGCTTGGGCCCATGGAGCTCCACTATTATACCCTAAAGGCATTGATTGTTTTCTTTGACAGCTGTACTCCTCTCCACATGTCGGCTGAACATAGAAGCAAGCTAGAGGTTTCATTCCTTTTAGTAGAACATGGTGCTAGAATATTTGAAAACAACATTCATGGGGTACGACCAGTGGACTTAGAACCAGTAAGTTTTTTTTTAATTTTGGTGTCTTTTAACAGCATGAAAGCAGTTGTTCTGAATATAGATGTTTGCAGTAAAAATGAAATTCTATTTCTGTTTTGAAATTGAGCTGTAGTCATTGCCCCAACACGCAGGAAGCACTATGGGTATCCAGCTGCAATTTCAACCCTTTTCCCTTTAAGTTAGCACTCTACATGTATAACTGATTAGAGTGTAATGTGAAGTGCTAGTTTTCTTCCCCACATGAACCATGTGAGTGTTAGCCCTATTAATGGAAATGGGCCCACACAAGGGTAGAGAAACACTTTGACCAGGGTGGGAATTGAACCCAGGACCTTCGGGTTAGTTCACCGCTGCTCTACTGACTGAGCTACAAGGTGAAGATGTTAAAGTCATGGCAATGAACATGCACAGGTACAAGGAAGGGTTACGTTTTTGCAAACGTTGGCCATGTAGCACTTATATATCAACAGAGTTAACTGATTAGAGTACGTGTATGTGTATTTTGTCCTCAAGTGTCCATAACTATCCTCACGATATGGGCTGTCCCTAGTGCACAAGTCTGCTTAAAGAGTTATGTTATAGGACATCCCTTAATTAGGCTTGATCACCAGCCACAGTTTCGGGAAATGAGCCCATACTCAGCTTCCAAAAAGGCAGCTGGATGCATGAACTTGACATTATTAATTTCAACCAATGAGAGACTTGCCTTCCAGAACCGAGCAGGCAACATAAATTACATAATTTAGCTTTTCAAGTGGAATTTGGGGTAGATCTGTTTGATGTGTTGTGTGATTGTTTACTGCAAGTCACACTAGGCCATTGTACAAAATTGGACCGTCTGTCTACACGCAGATTTGGCAAATCAATCTCCTGCCTGTTTGCTTGTCTTGTTGGCACAAAATTGACTTGTGATCGGCACTGGATGTTTTGACCAGTAGCGCAACATAAATTAAATTTTGAATTTATGTCACGGACATGGTTGGCCACTCATGAGTTCTTCTGTCTCTTCTTGGGGAGGTACATGTAAGCTGGACTCCAGTAAGCAGCAGAAATCGAGGTTGGGCATCCCTATCACTTTATTTTTGCCACACAGGAGTTAAAAGAGATGCAAAGACTTCTTGTTCAGTCAGCTTGTGAAGCTTTTGCTGCTGCTGATATTTCTAAGTCACGCTCAAATTCCGGAGCGTCTTCAGTCAACCAGAGCTCAACAGGAACCAGCAGCTTGAGATCAAAGTCCGTAGTTCATTCGCCAAAAGCAGAAAGGCTATCTACGCTCCGACGAGGGCATTTTCAACACAAGAGGTCATCAAGTTTGTGCTCCATATCAGGTGGGCGTGGTAGTCCAGGAGTGGTAAGGGGCAAGACATTCATTAGGAGATCAGAAAGTATTCAGCTTTCCAGGACATTGAGTCCTTTGCTTGGTGAGATCACCCTTTTTCTTTTTTTTGTACTCTTTATCATTAATCCAAGCATTTTAAAACCCTTTCACTTGCAACAGGGTGAAATCTTTATAAGTGTCACAGTTAACCCTTTCACTCTGTAAGGGCCACTGAGACTTACATGTATAGATTTTACTCTGTCTAACGCCAGACGATTTTACTCATCAATGGGGAACCCCACAGGAGTGAAATTTAGTTGGGTTATACTTAGTCTACTAAGGGCTGAAGGGTTTTAAACGTGGGCAGTGATTGCATGTAGATGTTGTTTCAAGGCCCTTCCACTCCCAAGGGATTCCCGATTTAGAAGTAAATAAATATAGTTGAATGCATTCGGCAGAGTAAAACTTGAGTCTGTCACTCCAATTGCAATTAAATCTAAAATGCAGTTGAACATAATGAACTACAAGGGGAAATAAATATTATCCATTCTCTGGGGTCCTTGGCTTTCACATAACATTACATGTACTACATGTAGGAACTGATGATGTGTTATAATAGTATCATGGTGTTTGCGTTTTGAGCTGATTATTTTCATCGGCATCGGACGCAGGGTGGCATATTGGTTAGCACGTTGGTCTCCGGATTCCAAGGGTCGCTGGTTCGAGGCCTAGCTGTCTACCTCAACCTCCACTTTGCAATGCATTTGTTAGTTTATTAAAAATCAACTGACATGACTGTTATGTTCTTTTCTAACAGCGAACTCTAAGAGAGGTGGCCTTCTGTACATGCACAATTTTCACAAAGCAATTGAAGTGCAGAATACTGACATGGATTCAAGAAATTCAGATATAGAACAACTACAAACAATTGACAAGCAAACTGATTCTTTACAAGAACCTGTCAAGGAGAGCATCTCTCTGGACAGAAAACCCACTGAAGATGTTTCTCAACCTCAAACTGTGTCACAACCAAATGATATGCCACTTTACTCTAGCGGGAAGACGGAAGGACAACATGTCGACAGAGCACATCAAGTTACAGGATCTACGGTTGCGTTAGGTGATCAAGAGATTTCTCCTAATGATGCCTCGGCAATAACTGCAACACATTCTGAAAATCCAAACAATATCTCTGACATTCCTTTGTGTGGCGATGCTTCTGTCTCTACAGTAGACCCAAATCCGCTTTCTCCGTTCATTCCCAAAAAGCACTCACTGGAGGAGGATCAAATAACTAAATCTGATCTCATGCGCTTTGCTGATAACTCTGAACAAGAAGCAGCAGATACGGATGTTACATCCTTAGAGACAAGGTGTGATGCCACACATGCAGAGTTACAGCTCACAGTGGAAACAAACCTTGCAATGCCTAAAGATTTAAAACTGCCCAGTTCACGGCAGCCAAGTTTGGAGTCAGACCAATCAGCAGTGGTATGCATAAGTTGTCTTGTAACTGATAACAACAATATCTACTCATTGCCAGTATACAATCTTTTTCAAAGAAATTTATTAATTTTATTTGAGGGACACTTTAATTATTATACTCATATGTAATGCAGTGTAGACAAGATTTGGGTTATCAGTGCTTTCATTAAGTTTTGATGTAGATAGCTGTGGAATTGAGCACCAAGGATGTGAGGGTCTAGGGGGTTCTGGGGAATGCTCCCCCAGAAAATTTTGAAATCAATGAGCTTGGAAATGCCATTTCCAGTGTTTTCTAAATTAAAGGTATTTCCCTCTAAAAGGCAACGGAAAATAGGCAATAAAACACTACAATGATTTCTGTTAAAAATGACTATAATAATAATATTATTATTACAGTCATTTTTAACAGAAATTGCTGGTTTATTACTATTTCAATACATTATAGGCAGTGCGTCATATAAATTGAGCACTAACAGTTAAAAAAGTTTATTCTTTAACCAAACCAATCGGTGGACATGAAATTTCCCTCAAAAACCTATAGAGATAGCCTTTGACAGTTCAATGATTCTTTAAAAATGCAAATCGCTCACTTCATTTATGTCTGTTGGGAAAATAAATTAACTTGTAAAGCTCTATACTGATGATAACTCCCCTTTTGATTCCCTCAGGATAACGGCGAAAAACGTTGAAACCTATGCTTTGTGATCACATGAAATGACACACAAAAATGTTATGTTTGAATAAGAAGAAAACTCCATAATTCAGAGTAAAAGCAAGTACAGCAGTTTTATTTTTGCGGTAGAGAACGGTCGAAAAACGCCTGCACAGCAAAACTTTCAAATGGTGGTGCAAAGTAGACGGCGGCCTCCTTCTATTGAAACCTCTGAATTATGTGTTATAGACTGTGTTGTTTGCATGTTCAAGTGTGCTATACATGTATATTCATGGCAACCCTTGGTCCTACAACCACTACCAGCACTGTTGAACATGTTGAACAAAAGTCAAGTAGAAGTAGGCACAAACCACTTACCTGAGATGGAGGTACATTGAGGTAAAACAGAGTAACAAACCCCTGCTACAGGTTTTGTCAGTCTAGACAGCCACTGCCTAATAATGATGTTTTGGCGATACATGTATCTGTGAAAAAGCTGGGTATCATGTTTTTGTTTTCAACTATCTATTTCCAGAGCTGTCAAAGAAGTGCATCAGAGTGTGAAGAAAGTTCGGTTATAAGCACAAGCTCGCACTACATGAGGGATGACGACCCAGTAATTGAAGCATTGGAACCAGTGGTCTTGCTATCTGGGAATCCTGAGTGTCACTCTAGTTTGTTGGCCTATATCTGCCTTCCAAGAGCTTCTGGACAGCTTATTGGTTTGGCACACATGCCATCTATTTCAACGGTGATTAACAATCACATTGCAGTGCTGATTGGCAATCTCTTCAATGTGAGTTAATACCGTAAAATCAACATTTTGACCAACTATACCTTTGTGTAAGGGTAAGAAATCTTAATTAATAGCTTTCCAACAATTTCAACCAACCAATTAATTGAAGTGAATTGCTATTTCATTATAAAATTGGTTTTTTATATTTGTTCACAAGAAATACAGCTGGCGATATGCAAGTGAGCACCCGGCAGAGCTCCAGCGGGAGCCAGCTCTTATTCATAGCATTGTTCAAAGCACTGTTGTTACATTTTTTCAATAGCTTGAAGGGGCAGACAGTCGCAAGAGATCAGTAGAAGCTGGCCTCATAGAGACAGTTCTAAAAATGGTAGATGGTCCAGAACCTATCCAGGTATTATACAATACATGTAATTAGCACATCATAGAGATCCAAAATTTTCTAACATGTATTTATTTACTTTCTTGTTAGGCCCTTTTGGAGTTGATTATTTTTAAGTGCTGTTAAACTCGTATAAATAAATTGAACAATGGAAAAAAGGCTTTCATTTGTACATGATGACAGCACCATGTCATTCTTGGACACATTAATTTCTCCTATTTGTGTCTTTTTTCATTGATCCTTTTTGCGTGATTATATTCTTGGGGCTCATGACTTTGTTGTGGGATTTTCCATCTTAGAAGCTGACAGTCACGTACAGTAAAGGCCTGTGGTCTTCTTGAGTATGCATCTGTCTCTCCCATTGACCTGCTTGTTGATGGGCCTTCTTAATTCTTACATAATTAAGTTGATGTCCAGAGTTTTGAGGCCCTCATGATTGGACGTTTATCCTGGTTTTATTCAGGACCATTGCTGCTTCCATAAGAGCAAGTGATTTTCCTGTGATTTGTTTCTTGGTTGAAATTGAAAATGAGACATTTAAAAATTGGTGCAGTAATTTGATTATTAAAGAAAAATAATTTAAAAATTCTACATTGTAGCAGATAATGGATGTGATTGAGGTTTCCCTTTTATTTTTCAGAGCACGTGTTTATCAATCCTTCAAAGTATCTTGGATTTCAACAATGAGCAAGAATTCTCCACTGCATTAAAGACAATTCCTCTAGAACCTCTTTTAAACCTACTGCAGATCAGTGATGTGGATAGTGGTGCATTTGATCTGCGGCAAACTGAGTCCCCTCCACCATACCCCCCAAGCAACACTGAGAGACCACGACTTCGAAAGAGGAGCACCTGTAGCCAAAGCTCGTATGATGAACGTCCAAGGGAAATGTCTCCAGTTGTGGGTGCTGGCAAACCTACAGTGCAGAGACATAATTCAGCTGCCTCGGATACACCGTCAGATGTCTGGCTGCCACATCTGGTTGCAGGGAAATCACTGCAGAAAAAGAACAGCATTTGTAGCATGGGAAGTTCAACTGAAGGCGACCATGCCTTTCCTCTACATAGGTCAGTTGTGAAAGTGTACTCTGTGTACTGTACTCATTTACAAAGCAGTTATTCAGATCAGAAGGACAGAAAGTATATAGCTATTTTGGAGGACCTGAAAACTACATTTTGACATCATTACAGTGATCTGTTGCTCAGCACATCACGTCATGCACAGAAACAAGAACTAAATTTAATAAAATGTGAGCAGTGGTGTAAGAACTCTGCGGTGCAGAAACCATGTTCAAAAACTTTAATACATGGCAATGTGATTTTTTCATGGCCTGGCCATTTCCATTGAAATTTTTTTTTTTCAGGAGAGACTTTTGCTCTCTTACATGTACATATAATGTGGCAGAAAGCAATATTATTTTTCTCTATAAGATTGTTCGATTCCTATTCTTGCAGCAATGCCAAACATTATTTTACAAAAAAAAGTTTAGTAGGTTTAAAGAGAAAAATTAAGGTGGTGTGATTTTGTCTGATTTTAGTCCTGGATTTGGTCATAATCAGCTGCCATTAATGGATTTGCATTCCAAGACGGTGCCCAAGGTTGTTGCATCCAAAATGTTGTCCGCAAGCAGTATTCACCCAAAGATGCAAATTAAACTTGGAAGAACAAGGTACACTCATTGATCAGTGTTGGAGTTGTAAATGATTGTCACCCACATGACGAGTAGTCATCTTGATGCTCCAGAACAAAAAATAGAAATTGTTTACAATATTATAGAAGAAAGGAAACATTTTGAAGTCTTTGTTGTTTAAACACATTGGTCAGATAAAATGTGATCATGCCACCTTGAAGTACAGGTAGAGTTGTATGTCCACTGTATGTGGCCCAGAAGCTGCCATTTCTGTAATCTAGGCAATGTGATTTTAGTTAATGTTTAAATTAAAGTATTTAGTTGCCCAACTTCAAATCTAGACCTCCCAAGTTCACCTTCAACGTTGGTGGCACTTGTAAATAGGCAAAATTTTGGTCTACGTCTCGCTAGCTGGGATCTTAAAAATTTGTTGCGTTTATTTCTATCATTAATTTTGTTTCAGTGGCCCAGAAAGAGCAATCGGTAATAATATTATTAAGTGTAGCACTTATGAATTAATAACAAAATGACTGGAAATACACTACAGGCTACGCATAGCCGTGTTTTTGCGGGAAACATGACTGTTTGACATTATTGTTTTATTAGACCCTTATCATTATTGCTGGAGACTCTTAGTGATGGAAACCCTGAAATAGTGCTTTATTGTGTGGCTACCTTGGCGAACATAGCTATAATGGTTGACAATCATATGCAGGTAGGATTTAAAGTAAACTTTTAGAAGTTATTATTAATTTTTAAAAGAGTTAAATTCCGTTGTTTTTATCTAAGCGTTTACACATGATAGAAAAAACGTGGTAATTGAAAGCAAACATGACATGCTTGGTAGCCAAACATTTAAAGTTTTACAGTTGTTAAGCTACTTTTGCACCAAAGTTTGAAAGTATTCGTATTTGCTGGTATGTTTTCGATTACCAAATAGGTCACAGCTTCAAACCAGACATTCTTATGTCTAAGGATTTGAGAAATGAGGTGGTCTTGATGGCAGCTATGCTCCCAATAAGTAAAATATTCTGAAGGTTTCATATTCATTGTTTAAATGGACACCCTTGAAAAATGTTAAACTGCCAAAGATGTTATGTGTGCACCCAATTAGAATGTTTTTCTATCTCCTGTCCATGCTTAGATGAAAATGACGGCAATATTGATAAATTGCAGTAAGTTTTGAGTAGCAGCTTAATAGTATGCTTTCACAGAGAAAAACAGATTATTTGGAATAAAATCCTGTAATATTATTATTATTATTATTATTATTATTATTATTATTATTATTATTTCATATGCTAACGTTAATGGACAGTATTTAGAAATAAACAATTCAAATAAATTATGAACCCAACAGTAGCCTACTCAAGAAAGGCAACCAGTTACCAACATTGTTGTGTTAACAAAAATGTTTCAGCATTAATTTAAGACCCCCATAACTAGGACTTGAACCTCCGCTGTAGGGTGTCTGCGTTCAAATCAACACCCTAAAGAGCCATGCCACCTCCTTAACCCTTCCCTCCTAAGAGTGACACATACATTGTAAGGATTTTATTCTGTCCAACAGCAGATGATTGTACTTGTTAGCGAGGGCTGGTTTTGTTGCAAAACAGTTAAGCTTAAGGTTTAAGCCATTCATCCTTAGAGCAGTCCCCATTGACGAGTACAATAGTCGGAAAGAGTAATCGTCTGGCATTAGACAGTCTGAGAGTTCAATCTATAAGTCTCATAGTTTTTAAGTGGACCTACATTGTTAACATATTCAT
>NC_090869.1:11951520-11969020 GCF_036669935.1 Montipora foliosa | reverse complement strand
ATTTAACCTTTCCACACAGGATCTCTCGCATGCTGAGGTACGAGGCAAGCCATCATGGTCTTTTTTGTCATCCAGCAAAGAAAAGTAAGAATTCTTATCACGTTTTGTTGTAAATGTCTTGATCAAAAGTTAGAAGCGAGTCATTTGAGCGGAATGAAATCGATCCCAGTCGTAATTGTCGGATTTAAAATGTTTCATGTCTGAGCGGATTATTCTCTTTTGTTTATTCCAATTCCGAGAGAGGAATGGATTTTTCCGAGATCGTAGAACCAGTGCTTGGAATAGGAGGTTTTCACGTAACGTCATTCCCGCCACGTTGGTGGACGAAAACAAAATATCTCTCATTAGTTTCTTTTGTTCGTTCACCAGAAGTCGTACCGTGATTTCTAAATAGTTATAGACCTTATTCATAAATGGCGGTCACATTTATAATTCTTTTGTCCACGTGCAAATTAGCCTACCAAGCCTCATTTTAGAGCAAGAATTCTTTTCAATTCACTGTATGGTATCGAGGCTTGGTAGGCTAATTTGCACTTCGACAAAAGAATTATAAATTGGCCGCCATTTATGAATAAGGTCTATTGGTGTCTCTAGAGGATGATTGAAGACGTGGCAGCTTCTGCAGGTACCGGAACACAAATTACGTAAAACAAAGGAAACAAAAGACAGAGAACAAAACAACTCCAAGTAAAGACTAATCCCAAGCGACCAAAAACACTATGCTTCCCGGTACCTGCAGAAAGACCCGAAAACGTCCTATAGTCTCGATACGAGTTTGAAGAGCAACATTTTAAATTTCGATGATTATATCTCTTCTGGCTTTGAATATATTATATACGGTATTGGCCCAAGAACAGAGCAGAGCTTCTGTCAACAAGACCACGGAAGGAGATGCCAAAATCCTTTCAGTATTAGTAGTTAGTGGAAGGCTTTGCCGCAGGTTCGAATCCCGTGTCCAGGCACCTTGGGTTTTTTTTTCGGAAATAATGGTAATTGAAAATTCAAAGCCAGATGATAATATACGATTTGTTTATACGTTCCGTTCATTTAAAAACCTAAATGTCAACGAGTTAAGAAGAACAGCTTTAGGCGTTTTCACGCTAGAAGACGAACAAATCGTCCTATGGTTTGGTCGACTAATGTCAATGCAAGACGACAAATTCCGCTAGTGTTGTCCGACGTGAATTCTTAAAAGACAGACAATGGATCGAGTTTGAGCGCAGGAAAACTGGCACTAGGTATGGCTTGGTTACCCAAGCCCCAACTTTATTGAAAACTTCCCATAAAGTACCGCTTCCATCGCTAGACCCATTTCCCAGAAGTGGTTAATTTGTCGATTTGTTCGTCTAACGTGAATTTAGGTCGTGCTTAGGTGGACTTGTTCGTCTGGACGGACAAATTGTCTTTGAAAATCGTCTTTCAAGACGGATAAATTTCATACGACTAAGTCGTCTAAAAATTTGTTCGTCCCGTTTTTATATCAGACGATTTGTCCGTCCTGACGACTTGTTCGTTTTCTGGTGTGAAAGCGGCTATACACAATGTATCTGTTAGTGCTCCTTTTCCGGATTGGTCTCTTAAGAATGCGCCATGATGAATGCGCCCTTACTTGAGATAGAACATCGGACATTTTGACTCGTACAAAATTATTTTTTGTCGTCAGACTATCGGTGTCACGCATTAAACCAAGCTTGCATCAATCCATGTACAAAGTAAAAAACATCGGAAAGAGGTAAGCTGTAATTTTGTTCATTTGCTACACGAGTCGACGGCTCACAAATTCTACGACTTGGACGAATAAAGATGAAAATGCGTAGAGAAAGTTATATGCTCAGTACATTTTCTCCAGTTCTCTACAAATTCGCTTAGCGAAACTAACTTTTTCTGGCACACAGCGTGGCTCCAAGTTTGAGCACCACTCTTTATCACGCGGGGGGGGAGGGTGGCTGTCCCAAATTGACTTTGAAGGGGAGGGAGGGTCCCTCTCAGTTCCTGACAAATTTGATCTGAAATATCACAAAACGAGTAAACATGCTTTTCGTTAAAGTTGCCGTGTTCAGTGTTTGACCAACGGAGGAAGCAGATATTGGATCCTCTAGCTTTATTTATTCGCTTGCTGTTCACAGGATTAAGGCACAGTATGAACAGTTTGTAAACAGTGGGATGACAGAGCGAAATGCCAAGCACAACTTCATTGATTATTGCCAAGCTTTGCCGGGATATGGATGTCACTTTTACAAGCTCAAGGTACGCGTTTCCGTCTCTTTCTTCGTGAAGCAGCCAAAACCCAAAACCAATTCTAAAAAATATAATTCAACAGTTCGTTTGTTTGTAATTTTAGAGTCGACACTAGAGAGATTTCTCGTCTCGTTTAAGGCAAACAGGAAACGTTAAGATCAGATTTAAGTTTTTCCCAAAAAATCAAAGAAACTGGTCATTTGAGCTCATTTCTCGCCTTTTTATGTTAATTTCTTGGGGGTTCAACTCTAGCCGGATCAACACTCAGGGATTTTAAATAACTGAGGAGAAAGTGCTGCCTTTTTAATTACTTCCGCAAATGGTTAGACTTCAAGTCTTCTCGTATAAGGCCTATAACCCGCAGTCGCCGTCTCACAGCCCTTGTTCGTAAACTCTGTGAAACGTCAAGATCCCACGCACCATCATCGAAAAGAGTTGGGCACGGACTTCTCGGTGTTGTGGTCTGGCCTTTCCTTCAGCAATTTGGTCGGCTTGGCGTAATCTTATGAATGGACTACTGATCGATGAGACCGCATAACAGCAACAGAAAGTAGTCAAATTGAAGGAGTCAAAGTGCTGAACTGAACTGGTAAACGTAAACAAGTACTTCCTTACGGTACAAGTACTTTCTCTGACTAGGAAACACTCTTGTCTCAATAACCAACTGTGAACCGTCTTTGATTTGTCCTAGGAGTGCATGGGCACGATCAGCCCCAAGGGGGGTGTAGTTAGGTGTTACTTTGGCGTCAGCCCTAAGAAGATCACCTTGATGGACGAGAAAACAAAGGTACATTGCAACAAAACAATGGGTATCATTCATACAATTTACTTTGGTAGTACTTGAAAATTAGCCATGAGGTTCATATGTATACAAGAGCTGACCCGGAAACAACCGAAAAACTCCACACATTCACCCAAGGCTGTTCTAGAGCCAATCATATAACATTCACCAACCCCGGACAATCAAGATCAATGACGGTATGTCATTCCAGGGTTTAAACATTTTTTGAACGAGAAGTCTGTAGTCCTAACCATTTAAGCTACACTGCCCCTGCAGACCGCTGGATGTAAAAATCAAGTGATTAAGTGTAAACTCTTCATTTTTGTGGTGAACCTTGTCTGAGTGATTTACAACTGATTGATTATATTTTGTGAGCAAGTTTTCTATTTCGGAGGTTATCAGCAACGCGAGGTGTCACGCGCGGTTTTCTCGCAAAAATAGACGCGCAAGAGGCGGGACGTCATTGCTCGCACATACACGGCTCACGCGTCCTCTTCTGCGTTCCCTGAAATAGACAGCTTGCTTCCCTGTTAGACCGAATATTGTTGGCATTGTTGTCTCTGTCATTAGGCTGTTATCGGAACCTGGCATTTAAAGGAGTTGAAGCGATGGAGAACGTTAGCAGATGACACAAGACTCCGTGTTGAATTCATCAACAAGACCTTCGAGTTCATTCTTGAGAACAAAGGGTAGGTCACTTTAAACCTTGCCACGTATATGCGTGAAGACTCGCTACGAAAGGAACAGTATACCTTTGGTACGTTTGGATATATGGAACCCTTTGGAACCTCTTTGCAATAAAT
Organism: Montipora foliosa; assembly: GCF_036669935.1. Classification (NCBI taxonomy): domain Eukaryota; kingdom Metazoa; phylum Cnidaria; class Anthozoa; order Scleractinia; family Acroporidae; genus Montipora; species Montipora foliosa. The sequence goes on along the minus strand of NC_090869.1, from coordinate 11,965,198 downwards.
ACTGTATGCTAAGAATCCACCTATTTATTCAGTAAGACGAGTATTTTACCCTTTCTCTCATTTACTATTTTCGGTGGTCGCCATTTTGAAAGTATAGCGAATTGTAGTTGAAGAAGACAGCTTTGCAAGCTACACTCAAATTTTTTTGAGGATACGTAGTGTTTGTTTAAATATGAAAGTACGAATTCTTATTCATTCACGCGAGTTTCTAATTCTTTTCATATGAAGTGAAATGTGTTTTTTTAAGGGGGACTGGGTAAGTTTGTGCGAGTCTCCTATTTGAAGTGACCTCTTTCGGTGACAATGGTTCTTTAATTTTCTATTTTCGAATTCCCCATGATACACTTTGTTTGCCCCCCAAATTTTGCATAAACCATTGTTTTCAAATGCTCTTGGGAATATGCAGTGTCCCCAAGAGTATTTGAAATACAATAGTTCATGCAAAATTTGGGGGGCAAACAAAGTGTATTATGGGGAATTCGAAAATAGAGAATACACTTTATTCCAAAATGGCCGCTGATTTATGCGCATACAAATTGGCCCTTGTTGCCTCGTTCAAGATAAAATATTCTTTTGAATTTTAAGCTTAAGAACGAGGCATCAAGGGCTAATTCGAATAAAAACAAAAGAATATTTAAATGGCGGCCATTTTGGAATAAGGTGTATTACGTACGTTACAATAGGCCTTATTCACGGTAGCCGCCATGTTGGTTTTCAAATTGTCATGCAAATTAGCTGTTATGCTGGGAGGGCATGCTAGGGGGCAAACATTGGGAAAAAGGCGAATTGCGGAAAATCGGCTCGTCGAAATAACATTGCTAAAAGTACATTTTAGAATTTAGCATTAAGTACCTTTTATAATAATTTTATATCTTTTGATTGCCTTTGACATTTTGATTTTCTACTTCGCCTTCTGCTCATTTTTCTCTAAAGAAACATCGAAGTAACTTGTGTAATCATTCCATTTTACTAATTATTAATTAATCAATGAACGTGAAACAAATCATCTGTGTGGCTAAAGATGTTCGTTATAACCTCTCGAACTTGTGTTGTTTCCCCCCTCAGAAGTGTGTAGCTAATTTGCATAGCAAATCCAACTTGGCGGCCATCGTGAATAAGGTCTATTGAAGAAATAAAATTAACTTTCTTTGGTCATTTTTTAAGTTAGACCAGTATCACAAGAATGTGATACGTCAAAGAACGTGTGGTGGGTTTCCGTTTCGTGGCATCGGAATGACTCAAAATCGCCTGAAATCGCTTGAAATTGTATTTTTAATGTACATGCATTTCCACGGAACTCCGACAAGGCAAGACACTTTACCTTAAAAAAGATCTTGGGTTATCAGTCGATATGTACCAGGTAGTAAATATAGTTTCGCGTGTTAAGCTTATTTCTTGATTCATACAGGGTTTTCAAGGAAATCAGTGATGTTCTTTTCATGTGCGCCAAAATAGAGCTTCAGGTCAGTGTAGAAACTGGTGAGACATATCATTATTATAGAGCTCACTTGCATGCAGCTGCTTTGGCTTTTTGTGTCTTTAAAATCGTTCCGAAATCGTTCGCGTCGACGAGGAAAATTCAGTAATGTCTAAACTTCAACCTGCTGAGCGATAACCCTTTCAGTAGAATTCCCGTCGGGCTATCAAATCATAGTCTTCGGCCCCTTTTATATGGAGAAAAGTTGCCTGGGTTGTGAAGGGGTGACCCGCCTACTCGAGTTACCTTGGGCGAGCCTACTTCTCTTCATTCCGTTAAAGGATAAGAAAGCCTCTGTGAGTTAAATGCTACCGACTTTAACGCGACCCTCTTAACCTGGACAACTTTTCACCATATAAGCGGGGCCTTAGTAAGAGGTGAGTGGGATTTGTGATGAATACAATCAGCAAATAATTGACATAACAACGTCACAGTGGTCATGATACACTGGCCATATTTGTGTCCACAACGAATCCCTGAGAACAAGGAATTTCCATGATGGAGAAGTAACCTATTTTGCTAAGGGTTAGCCGGTTCCTAGTCAGTCCAGGGTAGATCCAGTCCTTTGTGGGGCTAACGGCTAGTTTGGCAATCATTTTTTCCGTTTACTCCAGCAAAAGACCAGAACTACCCAGGAATCGCTATGAACCCTCCATCAGTGAAGAAGCCTATTTACCAGTTGTTTCCTTGTTCTACGGATTTCCGAATAATGTATACAAACTTAATTGAGTACTCCGCATAGGGGTCTTTTCAGGGCCAATGCAACGCAATCACGACAGAACAGAACATTCAGCAACAACTATTAAGAATCCCAACTGGCCAGAGGCAAACCAGTTGGGTATTTAAAAGTGCATGCGGTCGAGAAGTTGAACAAGGGACTACCAGGATCAAATTAAAGGAGTGGTCAGTAAGATTCTTGAATCTGGAATCTCCGGATCTTAAGGCAAGGGTCCCAAACACTGGGCAACACTACCTCCCTCCCTAAAATAAAGCATTCAGGATGGCGTCTGGTCTTTGTAGTGAAGTCTTAAAGTGACGTCATCATACAAATGCTTAATAGGCTACTTTCGAATTGTGAAGCAACGAAAGAACAGAATCGAGGTTCATGGGAATAATTAGCATTTGTTTTGTTCAAAACAAATGCTATTGCCCTTATTGCTTTCCTCTACCTATTGTACTTTTGTGTATATGTATTCTTTTGTACATTGGTAAAAAGCTTTATTAAACTTATTAAACTTAAAATGCAAACCTCGACTGAACTGAACCTCGAAACTGGCCTATTGAACTCTGCTGTAACCTAAACCTTTGCGCTTTTTTTGTTGATGATGAAAGATATGACCGCTGCTTCCACAAATCGGAGTTAGTTGTCAAAGCGATTAAAATAGAAAACTCCATTTCAGATTTTAGCAGGACAAGACGTGTCGCCTTGGAGCAAATACGCCGAAGAAACAGAGACCTGGGGTGAGCAGGCCCTGGCAGCTATCGCGCCCAAGCCTGTGCTTTACTCGGACAAGTATGACAGTGATTCAGGTGTGGTGTCCAGGCTCCGAGCCATCTCTTTGGCTTCCTCTCTGCCCGATCAGCATGTTGGGAAGTTTGGAAGACAGCTTTCCACCTCAGCAAAGCTGTCAACATCAGCGCCTTACAAACATGGGGGACTGCAACAAAAAGATGAACCAGGCAATGTTGTGTCACATGCACAAGTTACCGGTGAGTTGAAAGTATCCTCAAGTGGAGATTTGGTCGTATTTTCCCTTGACCACTCAATAGGGGCAAAAAGACTTTAGCGTCATTGTTTGCTAGCGAAGGAATTGTTCTACAACTTTTGGATAGATATCTGTCTTGAAACAGTCTTTTTGTCATTCACGTTTATGGGGTCTAATGCCTCCCTTGGGCTCAGAGGAAATAAGTAACCGATGCACGTCTTGAGAACCTTTTGTTCGGATAAATGAAGAGTCCCCGGTTTGTATATCAATAACATCAAATGACGTCACCCATATCAGTAATAGTAATAGTAGTAGTTTAGCGATCCAATATTGCAGTCATAAACTGAATTACGTTGGTAGTATATAGAATAAAATTTTAAGGTAATTCCCTTGAAATTGTTCTACTATCAAACTTTTTTGGACACTTGGCATAATTAACATTCATGATATGAACATTAAAAAAATGCAATTAAAAAATGGGGTCACCGTGCTTGTTTACGCGTCAGCAGGCTCGTAAAATGGGGTATTTTTACTGTTTTCGGGTTAAAAATTCGAATCGTTTATGCTTGTCTGCGTGAAGCAAGGGCTGTCAAATTGGAGGCTTCCATTATTTTTTCGTAAGAAAGGCCGGGGCCGTGAATGATCGCAAGAGAACGCTTTTGGGTGCTTTCAATTTCATTACTGAGATACAGCAGCGAAGTGTAGTGGTACACGGGTGATGCGTATTCTACAACACTGCGAATACACCTACAATATAATTTAGTTATATCCAAAGTAAAAACTGCATGTAGCTCTTTTGAGCTGACTTAGGAAATACATGATTTTTGATGCCTTCACAGCAACCTAATTACTACGCTATTGAAAGCCAAGGTGTATCCTAAGTATTATTTTCTCACAATACCTCATAGTTTTGGGGAGGCGAGGTGGCCACATGGTTAGTGCGCTCGACTCCGGATCGAGTGGTCCTGTTTACTGTCACAGTGCCTCTGTCTACCCAGGTGTGTAAATGGGTACCATTTTATGCTGGTGGTAACCCTGCGATAGACTAGCATCCCATCCAGGGGGAAGTAGAAATACTCCTAGTCGCTTCATGCTACAGTAAGCGGAGATAAGCGCCGGCCTGATGGGCCTTCTAGGCTGGTAGCAGACTAGACTTTACCATACCCCATAGTTTTGATATCAATAGCCCATTGTTAGAAAACAATACTCAGGATTCATCTTAACTTTCGAGGGCGTTTTGGATCTGGCTTCAGATTATTAGAAATATTAGCGTTGATTGTGATCTCGAGAAAACAATTTGCCATCTTAGTTTCAAGGATTTCCCCTGTCCCCGGCGTATTGGCGTCGTTGTTTTGGTCTCATGATAACTCCATCCGCGCACGCGTAGTAGTTAGGTTGTTGTGAAGGCATTGATGTGACCGGGAACTATTTTTCAGCAATTTTCACGGTTATGCAAAGAATTCCGAAGAAATTATTGATTTCTGTGATAATGACAAAACGGTTTTTCTACAAACCATGAAAAAAATTCCATTTTAATATGAATCCTCATAAAGCGCTTTCGAGGACCACATCATCAGACATAAGGACAAGTCAGTAAAAGAAATTCATACATTTTTTGCCTGTGAGGATCACTTGTTCCTTGTCATGTCACCCTTATACTTTATCCTGTAAACGTAAGGGGAAGGACATTCAGATCATGAATATGGATTATAGAAAGATCCTGCCTTTTTTTCTTTTTTTCTTCACTACACTTTCAGGTGCAGTTGCCTCAACTCTGGCCTCTGGCAGTCCAGGTGACTTGTCTGTGGCGTCTCATAACTCAGTCGACATGCTTCTGGGTTCTTTACAAAGTACGTTGCAATCTGTAAAATGTTCATGGGAAGCTTCCTCGTTTTCTGCAGGCGAACAAAGACGAAGCTCAAGTAAGATATGTAGTCTTGGTTATTTTCGTCTCTTCTATTTCCGAAATTTAGGCTCTCTCCTCCAAAAATACCATAAAATTCACCAGTCGGGTTTAGAGCTTTGCTAATTAGCATTATCTTTGTAAATATGGTCCGCGCATCGGCATTTTGGAGCTTTAGTAACTATTTCGTGATTATCCCAGCTCGTTGAATTTGTACAGTATTGGCGAAGTATCTCTTTACTGGAGGCGTAAGGTTGGATTTGAAGTAAACGTAGAGAACGGACGGTTCGCTGTTGTATTTTCATGTTGTCGTTGAAACATTCAATTTGGTCATTTCACGTTGGTTCTTAGGGATCTAAAGATTTACGACGGCGACGTCGACGAAACCGTGAACTCAAATTATTACCTTACATCATCTCATTAACGTCGTGCAGTGTGGGCGAATTGTCCTAAAAATAAATTGGTACTAGCGGTTTCAGAGTAAAAATAGAGAATGAAAAATTCACATTTGTACGCTCGCGTTGTCCTTGAAACCTCAAATTTGGTGTTTTCACGTCGTTGTTGTACAGTGTACGGCAAAGATATGTGCTAAAATTAAAATAGCTTTTTCCCCCAAGTATGAAATATTTAGCACGCACGCTTTGCCCTTGCGTTTATTCCGCTCTTTCTCCTTGTGCGTGCAGCACGCACTGCGGGTGCTTTTGCTTTACACATTCTGCACCTGCACTGCGTGTTCAGCTCGTCTTGTGTTCATTTCTGTCCTCTGCACAACAGCCACGCAAAATGTTCGAAATGAGAAAAAAAGAAAACACGCAGAATTTGAACTCCATTCATGCTGAAGAAGACTTCGTCCTTAGTAGAGTAAGTAACTAAGAGCATGGACTGTTTATTTTTACCAGAGGGAAGTGGCATGAGTGTGGAAGAATCTGGTTCACCCGGCGAACGCGTTCCTCTTGATCCCTCGGGCTCCTATGCAGTTGGACAAGAAATGAAACATGGTGTCCTATCATCCAGTCAGCGTCGCAAGTACAACTGCGAGAGTAACCCTTCTTCTCAGAGTAGTGATTCGCCCACTGGTTCCGGTCAGCTCACACCCACACGTTCTCACAGGGGACCATTCAACTCTACACCTCGCGAGGATGACGATTTTGACAGTGTGAGCCGATCTTTTGGTCAAAGCTCTAACGGACAGCTTCTCATCTGCCAGTGCCCGCCGGATGCTGAGCTTCCTGGCTTTAATCGTCGAGATTTTACGTGAGTTGTGCTCCATCTTGTGCCTTTTTAGTGTGGAAGCAGTGGGTATATGTGAGTTGAATTTGGGAAAGTAGGTTATAGTTAAGGTAAATGGCGTATTCCATTTTTTTTGTCATCCGAACGACTTACCTCACTTTCAGGCGCCAGTGGTTTGCTGGAGGACGCCCCCCCCCCCCCCCCCCCCTTGCAAGCTCGTCCCAGTCCCTTGGCTTTTGACCGCGCACCTTTCGCAACCCATTGAGAGCCTTAACTGATTAGAGCGTAATGTGAAGTGCTAAGCTTCTACCCGATATGAACCATGTGAGCGTTAGCCCTACTGATGGAAATGGGCGCACACAAGGACAGAGAAAAACTCTGACCGGTCAGAGGTTTTGAACATTTCCCACCCTGGTCAGAGTTTTTCTCTGTCCTTGTGTGGGCCTGTTTCCATCAGTAGGGCTAACGCTCAGGTGGTTCATATGGGGTAGAAACTTAGCACTTCACATTACACTGTTATCAGTTAAGTCTGTTCAAATGTAAGTGCTACACGGCCAACGTTTGCAAAAACGGAATCCCTTCCATTGAGAGCCTGTTTGCTAGTTAGAAACTAGAAGCAAAGCTACACTCGACTCGCTATTCTAGCTTTCACACACTCTTCTTACTTTTATTCTTAAAAAGCTATGAGCTGAATCTCTTTTGTGGCCCGAAGTATTGCTGATTCATATTTTAATCGTTGTCATGAATGTTCTCAATGATTGCTGTTGTTGCAGGCCGTTTGACTTGCTGCAGCATCCCAAGGAATTAGCAAGACAGATAACACTAATCGACCATGGTAAATCAGCACAGTGCATGAAACATTTTAGCGTGACTTGGCTTAACTTTACAGTGGTGAATGCTTAGACAAATAAAGTAAAAGAGAGAGTTAATTGAGTGCGTGGAAACAAAACTAAATTAGTGTGACCAATCACCGCAGAGGAAGACAATCAATCGAGCCAATCAGCGTGAAAACGCGTGCCAGAAAATGACACAGCTGGATTTAGGGCCCTGATTGGATAAAGATATAACGCAATATTATTAGAACAATCACACTGCGATTGAGCCAAAACCGAGGCAATCCCGGTATCACACTCTGTTGAAAGCTGCTGTATTTAGTGCGCAAGCAGGGATACTGCCAGCTTGATAAAATTATGATAACTTGTAACCTTTGCTTTTCGTAAAAACTTTTAATAGTGTAAACAAACGTAACGCTGCCCAAAAAAAAAAAACTTTGAAAATAGAAAGTTTAAACCTTCGACTCATAGAAAAAAAAGTGAGATCGAAAACGAAGGAGAAACTTCCAGGAAGAATACCTTCAGTGATGTTAGTTTTATATTTTTTAGATTGCTTTTGTGCAGTAACTGCAACAGATATTCAAAAGAAGATTGCCTTAGGAACTGGAAAGAAAAGGAAAGTTCCTCCTGAAGAAAGACTTTCTGTGGAAAAAGTGGCGGACAGATTTAACCAAGTAACTTGGCATTCTTTTATTTGGTGTTCTTACTCGTCTTATTCCTTTTGTTTTATATCCCAGGCTAGTCATTGGCTAACATGTTGCTAGCGTTTTGCTTTTCATGTTGGACTATGTTAGCCCAATATGATTAATACTGATATAGCTAATGATGATGGGGATAGTGTAATGTTACCGTGAGAAAGATGATGCGCTAGTCGCTGTGCAACAAGCGAAGGGACAACCGAAAGCGGCTGAGAGCCCTAACTACTCGGTTACGCAGCCTTATGCCTCCTCCTCCTCCAAACCCTTTTTCGACTGATGGATGTCCAACATCGGCACGCTATCAAAAAACGTTGGTCAATGATGTTGCAACATTTACGCTGGGCTTATAGTGGTATTATGATCAAAACATCTACGCTCCACAAGGCTACCAGACTCCGATCTTCCTGTTGGACGCCATTTTGCTTCCCCGGGGCACACAACTCAGGACATTTCTGTAATCCGTTCAGGTTTCAGGGGTGCCACGGACAGACGTATTTTTGAGGCCAGGATGATTTTCAGACACCGCATCCTACACCCTGGTGGTCTCAATGTGGACTTTGGTTTCATAGAAAGTCAACGCCCGCTGTTAACGTTGCGATTTTTGATTGTATTTGAGCGTTACGTTGAGCGCGCATTTTTCGTTTGCTTTCAAACCAGTGATGAAGAGGGAGTACCCGCGAAACGTTTGGTTCACATTTTAAATTCTTGTGCGCGAATTTGAACGTTCCTTTACCATTTGTCCGCATTATTGCGCTGCACAGTTTCTTCGAATTTTTGTATTCGCAGGCTCCTGTTTAGTTTGAGTGTAAGTTTTGGATTTCACGGTCAGTTGTGTCGTCAGACCGCAGTACAAAATCGCCGTGTTTTATTACTACGAGCCGTCCCTCTTTCGCCGCTGAGTTAGTCCACCGTGAGGAGAAGACAGGTTCGAGAAAAAATGCCTACGCGAAATCTGGACGAGTTCCCGCGCGACTAAGTAAGCGGATAGCGTGGGACTACTCGTAGTTGAGGTTTTATTTAGCAAGGGCTGTCGTAGGTGTTAAACGCTTTCCCTCCTTGACTTATCATGCGTTTCTCCACTTCCAGCTGAGTACATGGGTTGCAGCTACTATTGTGACAGAAAAATCCATGGAGAAACGAGCTAACATCTTTACCAACTTCATCGAAACAGCGAAGGTGAGGGAGGAGTGGGTTTGTCATTTATCAGGATCATCGGAGGTAGATAAGCTACTTAAAGTGCCCCTAACCCCAAAATATTTTTTTCACTAAAGTGAATGTTTGCACCTGTTCGAAACGCATTGCGGCCATATTTTCCGTTTTCCAACAAATCCTGTCATTTTATAGGCTTCAAAACTTGCGAAAAACTAAGCATCTTTTGTTCACGACCGAGTCAGAAGGGGAGTGGGTCTATTCCTGATTTGACGTCACAATCTACTTTGCATGCATGTTTTGCATGTTTACAAAGAGTTAATGCAATGTAAATCAGTTTGTGACGTCAAATCAGAAATAGACCCACTCCCCTTCTGACTCGGTCGTGAACAAAAGATGCTTGGTTTTTCGCAAGTTTTGAAGCCTATAAAAAGCCAAGATTTGTTAGAAAAGGCGAAAAAAGGCCGCACTGCGTTTCGAACAGGTGCAAAGATTCATTTTAGCAAAAAAAATATTTTGGAGTTAGGGGCACTTTAAGCCGCTGCAAGCAAACTTGAAAAAAGTCAGGTTTTATCGGAACTCGAACTTTCGTTGGTCTAAAATCATTTCTATCACATCTCACGCGATATAACTTGAACTCGCAATTGTCTTGCCCCCAGCGGGTTTGTTAGCTCTTTTGGTAGAGTCGCACAGTTATCGGTGCGAATCCTGTGTAAGTCTCAGTGGATTTTTTTAGCCTTGCTTGCAATTGCTAAAGTTACCTATCTAACTGGGATGATTTTTCCAACTTTGATTTCATGAATGGTTATGTAGCTTTGCTTTCCTCAGAGGTAGAGGGCATGAGAAGCCAAGGCTTTTGATGTTCACGTGGACATTGGCGTCTTGTGACATGTCACGCGCGAATGAACCCCAAACTCTGCTCTGCAGTACAATGCTCGACTTCTTAAAAAACGTTTCCTGAAAGAACTGCGATAGTCAGAGACGATATACGTAACAAAGAGTGAAAAGATCCAACTAATTTTCATGGGTTTTTTTTGTTAGCTGTGTTTGGAGCTGAGAAATTTCAATGCTGTGATGGCCATTGTTGTAGCAGCTCTTGGGAGCGCGCCTGTTAGACGGCTGCACAAAACGAAGGAGGTAACTAAAGGCCTTTTCCACCTTCAGTCTTACTGCAAGCTCCGGCCTGCGGTTTTTCCCGCCTTGCCCTATGCGTCCTTGTCCGTCAATATAACACTGAGTTCAGTGGGTTAATGCAAACTGTAATTCATTGAGCTCACGGAAATGGCGCTATATAAATTCTTGTATTATTGTTATATTGTTGTTTTGTACTTTCCAATCAGTGAGTTTATTTTTGACCACAGCTTGTTCCCAAGGAATATCTCGAACAGTACGCCAAAATGGAAATTCTTATGGATACAAAGGTAAAAAAATGCATTTGGTAGTTAAAATCTTGCAAAGACTGTGTCGTTCCTATTGCGTATGCTTGATTTCGGCCCGCCCTTTTTTTCCGGTTTCTTACGAACATATCGTTTTCTTTTACTATCTTGTCTGTCTTATGCTCGTAGACTGTTCGTTCTGTTTTTCTCAGTTTACTGCAAAATAGTCAAATTTTGGGGGACGAGCTGACGACGGCAGCATGCGCCACAAAACGATATAATTATTACTTAGTTTGATGAGGAAAAAAGATTGCGGTGAACGCGCGGAACGCGTTTAAGTGTATTTCTGTGCCGTCTTCAATGTGAAACGAGCCAATTTAAGGTTTTCACGACAACGTGAGCGCAAAATAGAGAATTTTTCGTCCGCTATCTTAAAGGGGCATTTTCGTTCTAAATTTGCTGTTTTTAGGTCAAAACTAAAAATCTAAATTAGTACTTCAGCTCACACGTACAACATTCCTGACAACGCACTGAGAAGATATGAATTAGCAATTATTGAATGAGGCTGAGTAGGATATGAAGAATTCTGCAGGTTGAGGAGGGTGTTAGCCACCAAGGCCGAAGGCCGAGGTGGATAATATCCTCCGAGATCTGCAGAATTCTCCATATTCTACGAAAGCCGAATTCAATAATTGCTTTATCATTCATTCAAAATATTTTCTTCGCTCAAACTTCTAAACCTACTCGCAGCCATTTTTCTGCTCAAAAAAAATAACACAATCTCGTCCCCAGCTTTTTTCGGTCAACGGTTCAATAATTTGCAGCGGGCTACACTTTGACGTCATTTTGACGTCATCGGTTCAATAATCTGCAGTGGGCTTAACTTTTGACGTCATTGATTCAATATGACGAAGTTTTTTTTCCAAATTTGGTGAACAGCAGCTGGTTATGGTGAATTATGCGTGTGGTTTTAACCAATCAGAAACGGGGAAATATTTTGAATGAATAATAAATATATTTATTGCACAAAGAGCTATTCGTATTTAATTTTTGGCGTCTTTTTGCGGACACCATCTCCAACAAGAGCTGGCCAGTTTTTTTCAAGTTTCAATCCATTTCCATCTTCTCCATCCATGGATGCAGATAACAAAGAATAGCTCCAGTGCACTTCAGTTGTTATTGGCAAAAAAACTACACCGTTATCTTTTGGTCTTGATTGATGCAAAGACGTATTTTAATGTTTTGAAGTTTGTCTGAAATACGTGGCACTGCCCCTTTAAGTAAAAGAAAATGTTTATAACAATCCATGTATAAGATACTTTGCCAAATTTCATAACGCCAACATAATGCAAAATGGCGAAGTACTTCGGATAATGCAAAGCTGTATTTTGAAGCGGTGTTGAAAGGCGTGAACATTGCCAAAATAATGCATTGTCGTTTTGTAACGCCGTTGACGTAACCAATGTTCTATTTGTCGTTCTTTTTTATAGTCCTTTATTTTTATTATTAGGGTAATTATAAAAGATATCGACAAGCTCTTGCTGCCTCGCCCACACCGTCAGTTCCTTATTTTGGTAAGTTCACTTTCCACGAAAAGTTAAAGCCCCACCGTCTACGGACAGGCTTTTCGACCGTTTGTTTTTGTATTGAACAGTTCGCGTTGCTTATCGTAGCGATCTGATTGGATGAATTTCAGCTTTAGCGGAATTGCCGTTTATGAAAATTGTTCCACGGCACACAATGCCTTGTTATTGAGGCTCGAAAGGGTTTTCCACAGGTAGCAGTGGGTTTCAAATGAAAAAATATTATAACATTGTCGATCATTTCATCCGCTTTCCTTTTTGCTTCTCAGGATTTTTTTTTTTTTTGACAGGGTTTGTTTCGTCTAAATTGTTGCCATGGTAACTGCATGTCACTGTTCAAAGACCCTTTAAAACTAGTGAATGAAGGGGTAGTTTCTAAAGAAACTGTGGTGCTGCGTCGGTGGGGAAGTAGTATACAAAAATTTGGTTTATCAACGGAGTTGATAATGTAAATTGACCACCGTACAGAGATTCTAAAAGCTAAGCTTTTAGAATCTCTGTACGGTGGTCAATTTACATTATCAACTCCGTTGATAAACCAAACCTTTAAAACTAGATTTTTTTAATACCTGAGTAACTTATTCGGCGGTGTAGTTTTTTTTTCCCATATTTCGAAAACCTGATTAAATTTTCGTATCTAATACGTGATATGAAAAAAAGACCTTTGTAGTAGAAGTTAAGTTATTTATGACAATGGTGTTGGAAGATGAAAACAGTCCACTGGATTTTTTTTCATTTTCTTTAAGACGCATCATACATGTATTTAAAAGTTTAGGGTAGGTCACCTAACTAACTTTCGAGATATAGCTCACTATCACGCACGACCAAAATTTATTTCCAGTTTGCGTGATTTTAGTCAATTACATATTAATTTATTTCCTGTCACTCATTTTGATTCGTCAGCGGACATAAAGAGCTTTCGCATTGCGTGCGCATGTGGCTTACGCGCGCTCAGCTGAAAACCCTTTCGAGCCTCCTTGAATATGACACGTGCAATGCCGTGTGATTGTAGATGACTTCATGCGAGCGATATTTTGTGATTTTGTGGAGAACGAACACTGTCGTTTTTGTATAATTTGAAGGTATTTACATGAAGGATCTCACATTCATTGCCGAAGGAAATCCTGATTTCTTTAAAGGAGGGTTGATTAACTTGACTAAACGCAGACAGGTCAGTGCTGTCTACAATAGTTTCTTTTTTGTTATTTAATGACAATTGGGGTTTACAATAGGTTTATAATTGGTTGTTGATGACTGAAATAAATGTGTCTTCGAAGTGCGAGTTAGAAGAGGAATGATCTGCGCAATTTGTTAGGCCCATGTTACATTACTCGATGAATGTAGTAATAGCGTATTTGAATAGGCCCTTTCCGAGTTCAAGTCTGCCTCCTCTTCAAAGCGAGTCTAAGTGCGAAGTTTTTCTAATGGTAATTAGTTCTACTTTCCGTATGAATGAAAACTAATTTCATAACAAAAACGTCGCACTTGGACTCGCTTTGAAGATGAGGCAGGCATGAACTCGAAAATGGCTTATTGAGCTCAGTTGGCAGACTGAGGTGCAGAGGTCATGGGTTCGAATCCATTTGAAGCCACCTGATTCGTGAACATCATCTGGTTCATTAAGAAACCATAAATTTATTTATGCTACAAACAATTGCAAAAAGAGTTGAGACACTCACTGTAAATAACCATACAATGCGTGTCATTCAAGTCACCGCGTCCC
>NC_090869.1:11921520-11939020 GCF_036669935.1 Montipora foliosa | reverse complement strand
CAAAAATATATTTTCCAGAAATAAGTAGGTGATGTAAAACGTTTTTGGAATTTTCAATTGTCTGGATATTTCTCCAAAAATCTGTCTTGCTCCTTTGAATCGAGTATGATTTTGTTGATTAGAAGTCAGTGAAACTGCAGAAATGATACAGGTTTACATCTACAAGTTTGTTTCAGCACTCGACAAACTCCCTTTGACTTACCTGTACGGTTGCTTCTGCTAAGGTGACCTCACACACACACCAAATGTTCTTTAAGACATGAATGTTAGGCAGCATCTCGGGATAATTTGCATGTAAACTTCAAGCAATTAAGATTGCAGTCCTACTGAAGTGTCTTGTGAGTTAGCGTGCAGATTCATGGTTAAGGCATGTTCGTCTAAATACAGTATGACAAGCCATTCTATTTTGGGGGGACATATGGCGCGGTAAGCCACATTTCCACCTAAGCGCATTGGTTTTACGTCTTTTAAGTTAATTTTCTGTTTGTCTTTAGAAAACAATGAACACTTCCACAAGAGCTACATGCAGGTGTTTGGGACTTTGTTGACAGGCTATATTCTGTGGTATATTACCCCATACAGTCTGTCTTTCATAATATTATTTTGACTGGAATTTTTACCAAAAACAACAATGTAACCCCCTTGTTTTGATGAACTCTGGCTATACTCGCTCTTTTCGCCAGATAACTTTATTTTAGAAAATAGTGGTTGTCTAAAGATTGTTTGGTTGACTTACCTCTTAAAGGGGCTAGGTCACGCAATTTTAGGCAATTTCAGCACTGTTTGAATTGTCATAGAATTAACTAAAATATCAAAATAACTGCTCAAAACTATAGAAGAACTCTAACAAAACACAGGGAAGCCAAGAAGGAACATGGATGGACAAAACTGGAAAGGATTGAAATGGATTGAATTTGGGTAAATTTGAAAAACGTCGGCCCACCTTTTTTCAAATTTATATCAGTCTACATCAAAATGTCATTTACAAAGCTGGAAAATCATTCTCAGTTGTTATGTGGCAGTGATTTTGCAAATGAAAGACTCTTGCTCTGCCAATTTGACGATTAGAGTTCATAATTAACAAAATTAAACAAAATTACCTAAAATAGCGTGACCTAGCCCCTTTAAGTGAAGAAACGGAAACAAAGATTTTAATTAGAGCATGAGCGACTTCAGTCTGTTGTTTATTTATATGTTGGTCAGTGGTATTCCTGTTTTGCTGTTTACCTCATTAGTTGTGCTCAGAGTCTGTGGTTGTTTCCTATATTAATGTTGATCATAGCCAGCTGAGGTCACTTCAAAGTCCATGATCCATGATCCAGCTTTTAGGCAAAGTGGAACAGTGAGACTGTGGGATCAATGTTTAAAAATCTTAAACTGATGCAAACAAATTAACATCATTATTTCAAATCAAAACCAATAAACAGAAGCATTAAAAGTTTCTCTTATTTTGGGGTTATTTTGAAAATGAAAACTTGTTTTGGTTCATTCATCACACCACAATGGCTTAAGTCAAAAAAACTTAATATTTCCGCCTCGTTCACCACAAAATAGTTTGTGGTCTAGTAGTCACTGGAATTAAATTAAGAGATCCCTCAGTGGAATCTTTCTTAAAACATCTTTTATGTGGGAAGTCTTCCCCTGGAAAAATAATTGTTTGCCATCATGATTTCTTTAGAATAGTAAGTTATATCGATAAATGAGGATGTAAAAAGATTACTATGTGGTATACAAAAACACAGTTAACTATAAGTAAAGATGCATGGCTGCTTAGAGAGGGGGAAAAGGAAGCACAAGACTTAAGTAGTTGTAGTCCTTCAAGTGAAGCTATGATCCTCGCAGTTATGAATGCAATTTTTGCAATTGCGTAGAGAAGCCTGAAAAATTCAGGACTTCAACGGGGTTTGGACCCTTGACCTCGCGATACTTCACCACATATAATTTTGCCACATACACTATGACAGAGGGATGAAATTAGAAAATAGAAACATTTATTTAATAATATTAAGAACTATCTTATGATATAATTGCAGAGAATTTAATAATTTAAGATATTACAGTATAAAAGAAAGAGTCACAGCGAGATCCTGACTTTGCCCCTTTGACAAAGTAAATGCATTATAATAGGTGACTTGGAAAGGTCATCATTTAATTTTTGTGCAGCAGCATCTTGTCTTTAGCCTCCATAATAAATTATTTTTTAAAGAAGAGTCAGCCATCTCATGTAACTTTTTCCATTTTGTTTACAGATTTGACTATGGCCATGATTTTGGTGAGGTAGAAGAAATCTGTAGCAATATCTTGAATCAAACCAAGCATCGACCTACTATTGGTATCATATGTGGTTCAGGGTTATCAGCTCTTGGTGATATCGTTGAAGAAAAATGTGACATATCTTATGAAAAAATCAAACAGTTCCCCAAAAGCACAGGTAAATTAGGCTGTTGAAAACAAAGGAAAGAAAATCACCCCCCCCCCCCCACCCACCTCTCCAAGAAATAACTACATCTACAGTATATCTAACATTAAATTCCAAAACTCATCCTTGATGTTGTTTGAATCATCCAACTATTCACTGCAAAGGACATCTTACTGGAAACTCAATGCCCTGCCAAAAGTTCTTGGCAACATTCTCTTTTGTTTGTTTCCCTCAAATGACAGGGATGAGACTTTTTTAAAGCATTTAATTTATGGTCTGCTGGATGTCTTTGTTAGTTAGTAAAATCTTTAAGTGTCCCTCTTGGGAGACAATGGATTAACAGTGAAGTTGATAGGCCGTATTCAAAAATGGCAGCCAAGAAATTATTCTTTTGTCTTCATGCTAATCATTCTCATTAGCCTCACTTTGGAGCAAAAATTCTTTTGAATTTTGTTCGCACTAACGTGGCTAATTAGGATGATTAACATAAAGACAAAAGAATAATTACTTAACCGCCATTTATGAAATCAATTTGGTCTATTGTGACCTTATTTTCATTGAAGTTAGAGGTCATCCTGGAAAGCTTGTGTTGGGTGTTTTAAGTGGTAAAACAGTGATAATGATGCAAGGACGCACACATCTGTATGAAGGATACTCGGTAGGACAGGTAAGCTTACATGAATTCAATTACCTGAACTACTGAAAGACACTGGTGACAGAGACAGAAGTTGCAAAATAAATGTCTTTGTGACACTGTGACATTGTGACAGTATTTATTGACTTGGTGGCAGAAGTTCATTAACTGTCGTTTAATGCAATCAAACAGATCGACCGCTTTCAAAAAACTGACTTGCCATTTTTAACCACCACTTGTCTGTTGTTTGAGATCTTTGAGCAGAAAAAATCACTTTTAATTCTATGTTAAGTTAATTTTCAATAATAAAATTATTGTCAACTCACAAATGAAATATTAATATTGTACAGTGATTTTGTTTGGAGTCTCTGCAAAATTATTGCATGTCATAAGGCATTTTGGGCTTGGTTATGGTAATGGGCTGGTACAAAAGTCGGACCGGATCAACTCGGATTGCTCACCTCGGATTGAGCGAAAAACAGTTTTGTAAGCCAAAACTATTAGACGTTTGACCCGATATCACCAAGGTTAGCTCAAAAAGATTAGGGCTAGGGTGATTTCTCAAGACCTTATCATTTTTTTTAATGTCCATCTGAGGTGAGTGATCTAAGTTGATCCAGTCCAACTTTTGTACCTGACTTACAATAAAATTATATTTAGCTGGAGACAAAAGTGACTTATATATTTATTCTGCATAGATCACTCTTCCTGTGCGTGTTATGGCACATCTTGGTATCAAAATTCTTATTATCACAAATGCTGCCGGAGGGTTAAACCAGAAATATTGTGTTGGTGATATAATGATTATCAAAGACCACATCAACCTTCCTGGTCTGACAGGAGAGAGCCCATTGAGAGGTGCTAATGATGACAGGCAAGTAAAGTAAAAGTGGTAAAGTGGTGCATTTATATAGCGCCCTTATCAGTAACATCTCAAGGGTGCTTTACAATGATCAATTTACCCCCAGTGGACTGGAAGCATATACAGGCGCAATTTGCAGCCGCTTCTAAGCAGTCCATACATGCTGGTACTCATTTCACCGACCTCGGAAGGATGGAAAGCTGAGTGAACTTTAGCGGGAAAGAAGGTCACCAAATATTCCAGTCTCGGCAGAACCAGGAATGGAACCCGGGACCTTAGGGTTGGAAGGCAGAGATCTTACCACTGCGCCAACCCCTCCGCTCTAAGTAGCATTGTTTAGTTTCTTAGTGAAGGTTTTAGCACCCATCAAATAGCCAACTTTTGGCTGTAGTTCAGTTTTGTGACTCAGAAACTGTACAAGTTTATCTACATGTAGGCTGTCAGCTGGCTTGATAGCAGAGATCTGCGCCGAGCACCATTCATAAGAAAATATAGTAACCCATCTGTGCAAGAAAGTTTGGTTTTGGGACCGCACATTCGTGCATATGTCCACCCCTCCTAGACTGACTGAACACAGACAAGCGACAGGGAACACCATCTACAGACAAACCACAGAATCAACTGGGAGTCTGCTACATGTGTTACGTACAGCACTAACTACTACCAACAGATCATACTGGAAAACTGGTTTACTAACTTAGGACAGACACCAATAAACTGATGCCTACAACTTCCTGCACCCTACAAACGACTCATCAACGACATTAACAACAGACAAGCAACACACTGATTTTCTCTATTACAGTACTGCCCAACGTATTCTGCGATACACGTACAGACCTTAGACCTGTAGACGGATCGAAATGCATCAATCACTGTTTAGTCTTCACAGCCAATTACATGTACAACTAGGCTCAACTGAAAGTGGACCAATAACATCATGAATAAGTTGAGCAATGACATATAAGACGGGAGTTCTTATTGTATCTACTGACGTAACACAAATCACTTGACTCTGAAGATGACTGCCGCTCAGGTTGTCGAAACATCAGTCAATGTGACAGTCATCTTAAACAGTCCATCTCAGGACTACACTCACCCAGACAATCGTACTTTACTTAATTATGATATGACTTCTGGGTTCAAACCATTTACGCCTTTGTAATTATTAATTACCGTAAACGTCCATGTATAAGCCACACTTTTTTTCGCAAAATTGAAGCCATAAATCAAGGGTGTGGCTTATCCATGGATACATCTGTGTTTGGAGTTTTAAAAAACCTAATTAATATTCATACAACTTCTTAAGATCTCCGTAAAGAAACATAAAAGAAACTGAGAGCATGTTGCTGTTGTTCATTGACTTTTTAATGAGTGGTGGCTCCTAAAGGAGCCGTCTGTGTCTTCGAATGTTTATCAGAGAATCTTGCTCTCCAAGAGTTCTTCCAAGTGATTAATTTTCGCTTTACTCGAACAAGTAAACACCAACCTACAAGGAATCTCCATTCCTCCGCACAGCTCTTTGCAGTGACGTCTTCGGCCAGTCACTTCCACGCATATCTTTCCGCCACGTGCGATAAAATACCACAAAATTCGCGAGTACTCGCAAGGTAAATGTTCGACTGTTTCGTTGTCCTTGACCACCTTCTCGGCAAATTTGTCGACTGCATTATCAAGCTCCTGTTCTGCATGAATTTTTTCGCCACATTTTAAGTTCATTTTTCTCCATATTTTATGCTACATGTATAATTCCTTCCTTATTCAATGTTAGGTTTGGCACCAGATTTCCTGCCCTTTCTGATGCTTATGACAGATCCCTCAATGAAACTGTGAAAGCAACTGCCCATGAGTTAGGCTACAGTAGTTTCATGCAAGAAGGTGTGTATTGTGCTCAAGTGGGACCTGCATTTGAAACTCCTGCTGAATGCAGATTTCTACATATGGTAAGTCAAGGAAAAATATCCACACATTCTATTCATTGCCAGTAAGAAATTTTGGTGTGGTTTTGTAGGTTGAGTTGTTGTCAAAGTTTGTGCAATGTCGGTCAGGTTACTATCATTAGAAGGACTGAAACTACCACACTTTATCACGTAACAGCAATGTTCTGGTACCATGTGAAACACCAATTATTGCTGAGCCAGATGCAATCATTTTTGTGACATTCCAAGTTACCATGGCAACAGGAAAGCCTTGCACAAACACCCTATATTTTGGTTTTAGTTGCTTATATCTGAAAAACAAACTCAGTGACCCCAGTTTTTTATTGCACAAAAATGAATAGCAGGTCAAGATAAAACTCTCTGCAAAGTTTAAAAAAATTATGTGAAGCGGATTCAGAGCTACCTTACATTTCCAATTATTTGAAGTGGCTCTGAATCTGCTCCACAGAATTTTTTTCAACTTTGCAGAAAGTTTCATTCTCGACTTGCATGCTGATTACATTTCAGAAATAAAAATTGGGGGTCAACGACATCGTTTTTGAGATATGAGCAGCTAAAGCCAAAATATGGAGTGTTTTTACAGGGCTTTCCTGTTGGCACGGCAATTTTTTACGTCAAAAAAATGACCGAATCTCTTTCAGTAATAATTGGTGTTTGATATGGTACCATAAAATTGCTGTTAAGTGATAAAGCGTTGTATTGTCAATCCTTCTCATAAGAACGTTTCTTTCAAGTGTTGAAACTGGTTTGAGCCACCTTAAACCTACAATCAACGTCAAAATTGTTGAGACCCTCTTATCCTTTTGGGTCCATTTCCAGCTTGGTGCAAACATCCCCCCTCCCCCTCACCCCGGGACAATGTTGTATCAATTTCTGTTGCCTACGACCCTTTACAAAGTTACAGTGGCACAACATTGATTGGGGTGGGGGGAAGGGGTGAGGGGGATCCCGTAAAAGTACTTTTTGGACTATTTATCTTTGAAAACACTAAAAAGTGTCTTTACCAGTGCCCGCCGTTGACAAATTCTTCCAACTAATTTTGTCGCCAATTGTAGCCTGCAATTAGGCTAGAGGGCAAAGAGAGCTTGCACTGGTCTGTCATTAATATTTCATCCTGCCCCAAGTACTCCTTGTGCCCGGTGGGGGTGGGGGGGGGGGGGGGTGGGGGAAGGAACTCGATATATCCCTGGGTGGGGAGGTGCGGCGCGGCCCTCATACCCTGACCCTGTTTAAGACAAATATCGCTGATTTTCCTACCCTGTTTAAGACTTGTTTAATGTGCCTGGTATCAATGCCAAAGTCAAGGGAAGTCAATTAACAAGAACTTGTAAAAATTTTGCTGTTTATCGTCCGATAAAAGATATCCAGTTTAAGACAAAAATTGATAAATCAATACCCTGATTGAGACAAAAAATGATAAATTCAATACCTTGTTTAAGACAAAAATCCCGAAAAACATACCCTGGCTGGCTGCACGTCCCCATTAAGCCCTTATACGGGTTTCCCCCCCCCCCCCCCCCCCCGGTCCTTGTGGCTTCTTAGGTGATGAGTTGTCAAAATCAGATTTCTTTCCCCCCACCCCTCAAGAGAGCTTGCTAGCAGACTACCTTAAACCTATTTCCTCCTATACTTCTTCTAACACCAGACAATTTTACCTGACGAGTATCATTTGTGGCTGGTTCAAGGGTTAAATGGCAGTACATGTACATTGTAAATGTATGTTTAGGTCCAAAGTGTGAATTTTTTCCAGTCTTGTTGTAACAGCCTTGGTACACCACTGTCCTTTGCCACACAATATTATTCTGTCATGTTTACGTTACACTCCCTTTACACCTGCACGTTAGGTTGTTTATCTTAGTTCTCGACCATGGGGTCTGTTGTTGAGAACCCTGAAGGACGTAAGTAATATTTATTGTGTCCATTTTCATTTAGTTTACTGTGCAGTGTAACCCTTTTGAAATTTTAGTTTGACTAAATATCCAGATACAGATACTGAATTGTTCAAGCCAAATGGGATTTCCCTATTGAATCATTTTGTTGTTTGGCAAACTCACGCGGGTATACACTGCACTTCTTTGTGAGTCAGAGCAATTCTGTGCAATTGTACAGAACCCTCTTGAAAACGTGACAAAGCTATGCAATAACATTTAATTAATAAAAATTATTATTAGCCTTGCAGTAACATATTTATTACGTTTCCATTTTTTGCAGGTTGGTGCAGATGCAATCGGTATGAGTACAGTTCATGAGGTGGTGGTGGCAAGGCATGCTGGCATACGAGTTTTAGGACTCTCGCTTATCACAAATGTTTCAGTTCTGGATTATGGTGAAGATGTCATGCATGCAAACCACAAAGAGGTTCTAGAAACAGGAAAAAAACGATCTGCTGACATGCAAAAACTTGTGTCCATTGTAATAGGGAAGGTCTAAGTGAAAGTGTTTAGTGTTCCACTACCCAATGGCCCTGTGCAACTTTTCTTGATTCATTACAAAAAGCTTAAATAGGGTAGTCATACAGTTATAATAATTATTATTATATTAAACTTACTAAATAAAATTAATTAATATTATACTGGGTTTGGTGGGGATAAATAATGTTGCATTGTAAATTATCTTTTGTGTTATTAGACATGTATTTGATCTTATTATTTACAGAAAACAAAATTACCGTATTTTAGTACAAAAATGATCACTTTCATGTGCATAGCGATAGGTACAAAACACAGGTCATTGTAAATACCAATACGTAACGGATAATGCCCTCTCCCCTTGGCCTTCTTAAAAATAATGACCGAGCGCGAAGCCTCGGCCTCGGGGCTCAGGCATTATCCTTTACATAGGAATACATGAAATATTAGAAGTTAGAGATTCACAGGAAAATAATATTGTTAAACACCTACTAAAATTCAATTTAAACATGCTGTTTTAAATCATTACTTCATGTATTTTTGTTCTGATTAAGAGGCATTTTTTCGAGATCTTGTACCTAACTTAACACTTTTTCTCAGTTTCTGTTTTTGAGCATTTTACCCTTTCCTGTATTTTATATTTAAACTGGAAAAAAGTAGTATGAGGGTTTGTTCAAGATAGATTTTGCACCATTTTAATATTTCAACGCTACACTGGTATGCAAGATAAAGTTGTTGTTTTCTTTAATGAAGAAGCCATGTGTCACAATAATAATAAAATGGGTTTCGTACAAATGTATTTAATCTAGAGTATAATTTAAGAGAATGAATTTTTAATGAATATAAATCAAGTGTTGTATTTCTGCACAGTCTGTGGCCACCGCAGTTGTAACTTAAGTAGGTGTAATAAAACACAAATAAAGTAATGAGTTTTAATAGGTCCAGGTTTTGACTTTGTTCACAGAAAATCTTTGGCGAGACAGACATAAATGTAGAGCCTTTCCTGTTGTTGTACAAAAGATTGTCACCACACCACTGCCTAACATAACTTTGTCCATTTGTTTTTATCACCTCCACAAAATTTCTTTTGCCAGGAACAAATTTAATTATGCAAAAGCCTCATCACCTCCAATGCACAACAGCAATGAAACCACTGCTACAGCAGGTGTTTTTACAGGTTACTTACTGATCACACTGTAGGACGAAACAACAACACTATAAAATTATTAGAGGGGACATTAAATTGTTGACCTTATCACTTTAGGGGGTTCCCCATCAACGAGTAGATCTCTTAGTGGCTGTTTTAGGTCTAACCAGTAACTTTACTGAGACATTATTAATTTTAGGCTTTTGGCAAAGGGTTCAGAGTGCCTACAAAGTGAATAAAACTACTTATTCTTATTAGTTTAACCCACTGAGATTTAATAGATTTTACTCATCAATGGGGAGCAGCACACAAGTTAAAATGAGGTTAAACGAAGTTTAACCAAGTAAACAACTAGGAGCGACTGCAGCCAATTGGTCAGTGGTTGTAGTATACTGGCGCATGCGTGGGATACCTCGTGCTTTGGGCTGTATCGCTTATTTATCAGTGTGGCGGGAAGTAGGAGCATTGTGTGTGGAGCGTTTAGCAGTTTTTGTTCCCTCCCTCCCCACCCTCTGCTTTCCACTGTGTATCAGTGTGACGGGTGCCCATTCTTCTCGGGGGGCGTGGGGGCTCATGGCTGGGTTGTCAGGTTTTGCCAGCCATCGGTGCAGTCTCCATCTTGGAGCTGGCTGCCAATAGTGGAAGCTCCAGGATGTTTCGGGCACCCAACCTCCAAAGAGCGCCGATGTTGTTTAAGGCCTTTTTAAATGAGGAAGGTGTTTGCTTTCTTAAACCATCTCATGGTTTCAGAGATATTTAAGTGTTCATATTATGCAAAGGAGGAAGTTCTGACATCAATAGTTGTTTCACTGGAGTATAAATCAATGTAGCGCAAGCAATGACCTTGAAGAAAGACGATCATTATTCCACTTTAACATAGCTTTGAAACCAAAGATAACATCTCAAAAAAAAAAGAAACACCATTACTTTAAAAGGTCTTTCCCTGAATCAGGCACCTCATAGCAACTTTAAGAGTTGTTTCAGTTTTGGTAAAACTATGGTAAACACTAGTGAATGTTCCAAAAGAGCATAAGTGCAAATCTCCGAAAAAATAAACCAAAATCTGTAGTTAAAGAAGCTCATCTTAAAATCCCATAAAAAACTCATTCACACACCAAAGAGCCCCACAAGCACAGCTCAACTATCACAAAAGGAGATCTTCCATAGTTATCTTTGACTGGTACTGCAGCCATCATCCATACCTCTCACCTCTGCAAATTGTACCTAAAATGATTTTCAGCTTTACCCTAAGGGCACTCTAGTTTTTTCCCTCATTAAGATCAATGTCTGTGTTCACAGAACATTGTAATAGTGCAAGGGTGAAGTGACTAGTGAAGCCTCACTCTGTTGTGCTGTCCCTCCCCTAGTGTCATCATGAATAGCATAAGTTGATAAACCAAAGTTGTTGCATCTTTAATGTGATTGAAAAGTCGTTTAAATTAATAATGCACAGGAGAACAGTAAACCAATTTCAGTTCAGATCCTCTGCTCTGTCATACAAGCAAAAGTTTTCTCTTGTATGAATTTATGAATGCTCTTGAACTTTGTATTGGTATCATGTGATAAGGTTTAGTTGCCCAGAAAGTTACTCAAGTTTTCATCATATTAAATCATGGTTGAGACTAACCTTAGTTCAGATGCTTGACAGCATTTTTATTTGATGATATTGTCACTGTGATGCAAATTAGTTTTCAATGTACACAAACAGTTTTTTTCCCAAACCAATTTCAATAAATTAATATAATTGATAATAAATAATTATGATACAAGACAAAAAACTGTGAAAGATACCCGGTAGTCCAGTACCTGTGATTAGTGATTTTAGTTCTGGACACATTTATTTCCCTCCAGCATTTTAGAAGGTGAAAAGAGATGTAGAAAGCTTCAATTCCAGCAATAGCTACAACCCAACGCCATTTCTCACACATAGAAAGGTGTGTGACTGGAGTTACCTGGTATAATTTACCTGTCATGTTTATACATGACAAATACACAAAACTGACTCCTGTGAAACATGCTTTTGTACATGCGTTTACAGCATAAAATGGTGGTTAACCATAAAAATCCGGAATGCAGTCAGGCAGTTTGCTTGATGTGTGGATGAGGCACTCAAATTTAGAACCTTGTATACTCATAAGGTGAGTATCCCTGCTCTCCTCTGTCACACAAGTAAAAGCCTTTTCAATTTGCTAATTTTATAATTACTTAAAAATATAAGATTTTCACATCTTGTCGTTTGAAAAAAGAAAGTTAAGTGTCATCTTTTTCCATACACATTCAATTCAAATTCTTCATCTTCAAAATCACTAGGTGCTGTGTTTTCTGTCAACAGTTCCATTAATTCCACTCCACCATTGGTCATATCTTTTATCTCTGCATCTCTGTCTGCATCTGAAGGAGACAACGAAAATTGTGAAAAATCTGACTGAGGAGATCTCAACCTTGTTCCCAGGGTCTCTACACTGTAGTACCCAAACCACTCAGTCAAACTGCTTCCATTGCCTCAATTGTCATTGAGAAATGGAGGCAGAGAAAAAAGACCCTGGGAACGAGGTTGAGGAGATCTGCGCACCATAAAGAATTAGAGGTGCAGCCTCTCCAGTTTCAAAATCTCAACTTCAAGTTAACTTCAAGTTAACTTCAAGTTTAATTGTTAGTATTTCTTACATGTTATGCAGGGGCGGGATCCAGGATTTTTCTTAGCAGGGGGTGCACCACTAAGGAATGGCGTAGCTGACTGGGGACATTTTTTTGGTTTTTTGCAGAATACCAATTGTATTAGAAAGCCACAGGTCATCTGGGGGGCAGGGGGTGGGAGTTGTGCACCCCCTGCACCCTCCCCTACATGTAGATCCACCCCTGTGATGGATGACAACATGTACAATAACAATAACAATAACAAAACTTGATGAATTAAGAGTATCCAGGTGAGGTAGTCCTGAGAAAGACTGTTTGACGGTGACATTGATGTTGTGACAACCTAAGCGGATTAAATCATTTTCAGGGTCAGACAAGTGATTTTTACAGTGTCAGTGAATTGTATATTAGGTACCCTGGCCTTTTACCTGATCAGTCATCTGAAATGTGACATTATTGGTCTTTCTAGTCAAAGGAGATGTTCCTGATTTGGCACATTTTAATCCATAAAGCTCTGAACCTCTGCTGTTGTTTGATTGTTCTGTTGGTTTTGTCAGTAAGTCATTTGTACGGTGCTGGTAGTAGCTGGCAACCATCAACAATCCTCCCAGCACTATTCTCACCCAAACAATCTTACTTTGCTTCATCAAGTTTAAACCTCTTCCTAAAAATAAATTTACTCGAAAAAGAGCTGACTTAAGGAATTAGTGGAGATAGAGGCTCCCCTTGATGAACTCTTGGGGCCCGTTTTGCGAAGGTCCCGAAACTTTACCGGCTGTTTTCGGGTGTCACAATTCCCTCTGTATCTCAAATCACCATAATGTGAAATTATTACATGTACAGATGTCTGAAACTATTATCTTTCTCACTACATTCTTGTAGATGCTAATGTCATCCTTTCCTTAAACTTACATAGTAGTATTTAAAATTCTTAAGTCCAAAAGAAGTTGTTTGAGGGTTTTGAACATTATACTTGAAAATCCTTAATTAAAGTGTCGCACTTTGTTATATTTTTTATAAACAAACGGACAACCGTGCAATCAAAAACAGATCCATTCAATCATCCAACTACATTCCATAGGACAGTGCCTCTGTAAGCAACTGAGTTTTTCATAGTCATGTAAATTTAGAAGAAACAGTTGGAGCTCTAAGACCGTAGCTTGATCTTGAAATGTGTCTGCTGTTACAAGTGATCAGCATCTGTTCTAGAGCATGTGGTAGTAGGCAGTTACATCCCTTATAGAAAAGCTTTCCAATCAATAGTAGTTTACACAAATACAATAAAGAATTCCACTTGGAGTTCTCAAACTCCCTAGCTATTATTGGCTGTAGTCTCCGCTAAGGACATTTTTCAAATCTGTCATCAAAAGAAAAGACCATGTACCCGAAAAACTGTCCCTCACCTTTTGTTGCCTTAGTTACTACATGGACACTAATTCCAATCAGACATAGCACTAGACCAAAAAAGTTGACAGTTGTCATTTTGTCACCAGCGAATTCTGTGGCAAGAGACACGATGCAAATTTCCTGTAACATAAAACAAATTGCACAATGTAAAGCAAAATGTGGACAGGAATTACAATTATTAAAGATGACATGTCTGCACAAATGACACTTAACAATGGAAGCAGTTTGACTGAGTGGTTTGGGTACTACAGTGTAGATGTACTGGGTTCAAGTAACGCTCACAACACTAGCTACAGTTGTTTCTCTGCAGTGGTCAACTTCTTCTCGGCTGCGCTTATTGGCCTGCCTTCCACCAAGGTTGAAATACAGAAATGGGTTTATCAACTCAGTTTATACAGAAAATTGACCACGGAAAAGACATTTGAAAGCCGAGTTTTTTCCTGTCGTAAATTAGTATTGTTCCCCTTGCCTAATAAAAACCCTTGAGGTTAGCAGTCAATTAAAGCACTTATTTACAGAAATTAAACCTTAACAGGAGCTCATCTTACCTTAAAAATCCCTGATATAGAAAGTGCTAAACTTGATGTATGCGAGAGAAGTAGAAATTCGGAGACATTGATCATTAAGGCCAAAAATCCTCCAAACAACACCATAGATACAGTGACCCAAATGGTATGGCTATCAGGGGCACGGAAAAGCTTTGGTGACACTGCTAATCTTTGACCTTAATAAAAAAAAAAGCTTTCCAGACATCAAACTTCACAATAATTTTTCCTCTCCCCCCCCCCCCCCCCCCCTTCTCCAATCCTTCTACTGACGAGTAAATTCTTCTGGCTTTAGAAAGAGCAAGATCTACCCTCACCCCTAGTGTCACTCCTAGGAGTCAATGGGCTAAAGGAGACAATTTTTGAGTCGATGCAGGGATTGTTATAAGACCAGTTTTTCAAAACAAGCAGATCATAGTTTGACAACTTGCCATTTTTGGGCCTGAAACGGTTTCAGGACTTTGAAGAAATGGACTCCAGGACCTTAATTAATGAAACTGGTAAGATCATGGTAACCATTGCTATGTTCTCAACAGATGCAGTGAGTCACATAATTCTGTCATCAATAAACAAAATCGGCTAACTCAATGTTGTTCCCAATTCAAATCTCCTGAGGTTACGATTCTTTGTGTATTGTCTTTGCATCAAAATGTAGCATTCACATTTAAATGATATGGAAATACCTGGAACAAAACGTTTTATTCCCACAGGTGCAACATTGAGTTGACTGAATAGGTCTATGGCACTCTTCTTAAACCAAAGAATGTACAAAAATTGCTATAATCATGAGTTCTTTCCATTCTAAATCTTCAATAATACACTTGCTTCAAGCTTTTGACTCCACACCCATTAAATTAAATCACTACTTGACAACAGGGCCCATCTCTACACCAGTAAAAGATATTAGGTGAAGACAGATACATTAAATTTTCCTATTGGGGACATGTTGGAAACATTCCTAATTTTTACCAGTGACTTTGCTGTATGAAAAATAATTATTAATTATTTAATATTATTAAAGATTACATGGTTAAAAGAAAGGTAACGTCTGCTTACGAGCCAAGTGGCCCATTAGGCCGGAGCTTATCCTGGTTTCTGTAGCATGAAGCGACTAGGAGTATTTCTACTCCCCCTGAATGGGATGCCAAGTCCATTGCAGGGGTACCCCTGGCATTAAATTTGTCGGTACCCACTTATCCACCTCGGTGGAGAGAGGCACCATGAGAGTAAAGTGTCTTGCCTAAGAACACAACACAATGTCCCTGGCCAGGACCCGAACCCGGACCACTCAATCGGGAGTCGAGCACACTAACCATGAGGCCACAGGGCCTCCCACTATTAATATTATGACTAATAGATATTAGTATAAATACACAGGTGATTATACAAAATCACGCGCTCTCATTGGCTCGCTATCTCGGATTATCAGCCGATAATCACCTAGACGGACAAAATGGCCGCCAGTAGTCGTTTTGCCACTGTAAGTGAAGATGATTTTGCGTTGAAATGTGTTTTTTTTCTCTTTTTTGAAATAAGGCTCAGTGATTATAAGGCTCAGTGATTATCGGTGAATATTCACCTCGACTTCGTCTCGGTGAATATTCACCGATAATCACTTTGCCTTCAGCAAATAATATTGTTAAATGAGGGAAAGTATGAAAAGTACAGAAAATAATTTATGGGCCACGTAAGTAATGGTGTTGACTTAACGCTTACCTTCAATATAAAATGTGAAGGGAATCAATGTCAAAGTCATGAATGGCTGTAGATGATACAGAGTATCCAAGGGGTTTTGAAGACCTAGAGAAAAAAGTACAATGTGTAACAATAAGAGGTCTATAAAGGGCAAGGACTCTTCTTGACCCACTTCCTTCATTTGCCTGGGTTTATTAATTCCTTCCAAAAAAACAACAGAAAAATACTGTAGCCTCTATAATATTGATTGATTGGATCACTGCATTTCCCATTGGATAAGTAGTCTGAGAAATTTGCTCGCTAAGCATAAAATTTTCTTGTCCTGGAAAACTGGGCAGGGCTTTCTCAGTTTCTAACTGTACACAAGTTCTGACTTGCAAAGAGATTTAGAGGTCATAATTTATGGTACAGAAATAATTTTTCACATTCCAGAAAGGTTTTAGAGGTAGGGTTTCCGCAACAGTGGGTATCAAGATAGTTTGAGAAAGATATCAGTTGACTCATTGGTCAGATCCATAGCTTGCTTTTAGGTTGTCGCACCTCTTATGAACTGTCTCTAATATGGAATTTACTGAACTTACATAGAGGATATTACATGGCCGTGCGGGGATACGAATTTTATCTTCGAGTGCTGCAAGTATCTCTCACGAGTGAGCGAAGCTCACTTGTGAGAGATACTTTCAGTACAAGAAGATAAAATTCGTATCCCCAAGCGGCCATGTAATGTTCTGTTTATTATAAAGATATTGATGAAATGTCTAGATTTAAAACAACTTGTTTTATTCATTTTCGAAATGATGAAAAAAGTGGTCACCAACCACTAAAACACGCATGTTGTGTAACATGAAACAAGATATGAAAGTTATATATGAAAATCAAATCATGATAATGTCAAATTTTGCATTAAAAACGTTAATGTAGTATAGAAGAATTATATTAAAGCACAAAAGGTTCTTACAATGAAAAAAAAGCTTGCGTGTTATTGGCTAATCGTGTTGGTTACCATGACAACACCTATATCCTCACATGTGAAAGATAAAAATTATATGTTCACTGCGCGCAGTGAAGATACGATTTTTTAATAAATGGAGAAATCCTGGTATTTCATCAATATCTATATAATAAAAAAGGATAATGTCAACATCCTACAGACTCCACACAGTTATATGTGCTAAGTCCTTTGCTTCGCTGAAAACTTCAACCTTTTGATCCTAGGATTGAGACTTTAATCTAATGCCAAATGATTTTACTCATCAATGGTGTGGTTCAGGAGTCAATGTCTTTTAAACAGCCTTAGATTATAAGCATACACAGCAGGTTGGAGTTTATTAGTTCTTCATTCTGCCCAAAGGACTCTCTCTGGGTCACTGGATTTTCTCCTTTCCTTGAAAATCATATTTTGTTGCAATCTTGCTCCTTTACAATGTAGAGCACATGTGATTATTCTACATTGTATCATTTATCATGCATTCAAGATGCATGGTAAACAATGTTCACATTATCCAAACTTTGTTGCAATATTCCTTCTTTACAATATAGAGCACATGATTGTGATTATTCTATCATTTATGCAATCAAAACAAAAGTAAAAAGTATCATTATCATAATTATAACAATTACCTTTTTTACTAAATTTTTTAGTTGGTCTTTGGGAATGCCATACCTAATTCTTGTTTTTGTATTAATATTTGTGTCAATGTCCAACGCAGACCACTTAGTCCTGATGCAAAAAGAGCCTTAAGACACAATGAACAAAATGTACAATGTACTCATTTGAGCCAGTGAAAATTAATTAACATATCAAAT
>NC_090869.1:11914020-11916520 GCF_036669935.1 Montipora foliosa | reverse complement strand
TTACATGGGGAATTTTTTTGTTTTATCATAATTATTTTGTAGATAGTAAGTAAAGTAAGTGATTCATGATTAAAATAATTAGGGGTCACCAATGATCTAAACAAGTAAAATCAATGTGATTTCGCAAAGCTCTTGGAAAATTTCATAAGTATTTTTTAATCAATTTTGACTGATCACGATCTTCTCTGATCCAATGCTGAGCAAGACTGATCGTCCACGGTTTTTGTAAAGGTTTTAAAACCTCAACTTCACTAATGCTTGAAGTAATGCGTGACATATTACAGTCACATTACCTGGGCAGTAACGTTGCGCACAAACAATTAGGGCGAACGTCCTTAAAAGTGAATATTTTTAGTCCCAAGGCTATACTGAGCTGAGAACAAGACCTCTACTATTTGGGGAAACTACAAATCAATAATTCAAAGAGGATCAAATCAAAATTATTACAAGTTGGTTTTATAATGGCAGGGGAAAACACCCAGGAATGTCCAATCTATGATCAGCTGATCAAATGACCAGCTCCCAACGTCAGTGGCTTCATAGCTCAGTTGGTTAGAGCGTCACACTGGCATCGCGAGGTCACGGGTTCAAATCCTGTTGAAGTCCTGAAACTTTTAGGCATCTCTATGCAATTGCTGAAATTGCGCCCATAACTGGGAGGATCATAGCTTTACTTGATAATAAATCTCCAACATTATTTGATGGTTTGAAATATAATATTCTGGGACATTTTCTCATTACCCTTATCTTTCCTCAGTCTTTTCAGTGCTTGCTTATCAATGGTCACTTGCAATACTCTGGTCAAACCTATGCACTTCCTTTTAATTACCTCGTATCTCATTTGTGCTCAAGCCTTCTCATTTTATGGTGTTTTCAATAACTACATCTTTATATTTTAACCCATTGACTACTAGGAGTGAGACTTAATAGATTTTACTCTGTCTAATGACAGACAATTCTACTTGGGGGTTACATGTAGTTCAGGACAATGCATTAAAAATAGAAGGTAAAGAAGAAGAAATCAAAGCCAGAATTGTGAGGCAAATAAAATGTACATACAGTGATACTTTGATGTACATTAAGCTCCAGTTGGAACATCCAATATCCAAAGCACAGGCAATTGCTGAAAGAAAGGAGAAGCCTTTCAATACTTCATGGTAGTTAGATGGTAACATTCCGTCAAAGTCTTTTCTTTCTAAAAATAATTTGATTATATCTGGCAACCCACTGCAGATGATGGTGACTTGTGTTGAGTTACGTTATGCTCAATACAGTAGATGCACTTTTGGGAAGCAAAGCCAGCAATCCATCTGCATCATTGATCACAATGGACTTCCATGTCTTGCTAAAAATAATTACATGTATACCTACATACTTAATTGACATCTCCACATACGGGCTTTTCCAGGCTAACAACTTTAAAAAGAATCCCAACTGCAACCAGTTGTAAACACTGTCACTATTTACAAGAGCAGCCGAGAAGTTGTACCAGGAACTACCTGGATAAAATTTAACTAGTGGTCAGAACAGGTCCTGAACCAAGGATGCGTGGATCTCAAGGCAAGTGTCCCAACCACTGTCCCCATTGGCTGCACAGAGAAAAAGCAAAAGGAATCAGAATTCTGTTTTCTCATACCTGTAGGGAGAACTCTTTTCAAATACACTGACCAAGGCAAGATGATTCTCTGTTTTTCAGTCTTCATCTCCCAGAGCAATCGTAACAGTGCTAATACTACGAACACTAATGCACAATGGACAACAGAAACACTCAAGGGGAAGTGAAATCTCTGGATAAAAAAACAAGAAGAGCGTCAAGAAAAGACGTTTTTAGTATGTGAACTACAGTGTACCTGAAAAACGACATCCCAGGAAACCTTTTTATTGGTTTGTTTCAAGTTCTTCCTTTCTCTACTCAAATACAATGACTAAGAGGAGGTTCCAGCACTCTGCAAACACATACATGTAGATGTTACTGAACAAGCGCGAGGTCCATCCTGGGAACATATAGGTCACACTCATTTTTTGCAAGTTTACAGACCTCGCCTTTCAGGGCTCATTCCTTTTTTAGCAATTTTATGGACCAAGCCTGAAAGGCAAGGTCCATAAACTTGCCAAAAAAAGGAATGAGAACAACATTTTCCCAGTAAGGACCGAACAAGCTTTCTTGTGCAGGGTTTTCTATTTCTCAAGCTATGCCTCTTCACCTGCTTCTGTTAATGGTTCTGGAAAGTAAAATGTGTACTGGAACTACAACATGACTACATAAAAAAAATTTCTCACATTTTTCTTCTTATGACCGAGAAAATGGAAAAAGAAAATGGGAACAGTTTGGCAACCTATATACGCTGCTTCATGACCAGCCAATTTTAGAGGTCTGTATTGCAAAATTCAGACTGCTCAGAGACCCTTGGACCAGTCTGCCTAAATAATAAGTACAGGAAATCGTATGAAAGCAAGTGCATTTTGTGATTTATGGGCACAAGTAATGTTTTGATCTGGC
>NC_090869.1:11884020-11906520 GCF_036669935.1 Montipora foliosa | reverse complement strand
CTCGTATTCCGTTCTTTTTGACCCTAGAAATTTCCAAAAAGCCCTGGGTCCGTTTCTCGAAACTCCCGATAACTTTACGGCCCGAAAAAGCCATTTGTGAACCAGCCATCTGCATGTTTAAGAAGCTTGTCTTTTAGTATGTTTTCAAGATAACTAAAAGCAAAATGATTGTAAAAGTCGACGTCTCAAAGCCTCTCCCTTCCGAAGATACAGACTGGGAAATTGTGGCACCCGAAAAGTTTCGCGACTTTCGGAAAACAGGTTCCTGGGCGAGAGACCGTTTTTCCCGTGGTCGTACAAGTAAAGACTTGCAATGCGGGAGGGTTTCAACGAATCTATCTCTCTAACTAAAGTGTTCTCACATTTTTTTCTTGCTAAGCAGTGAGCTGTATTACACCATGATGGGTCATTAGAAAACTCGCACAGATAAGAGCAAAATGGTAAAACGGACAAGCTGTCGCGTGTTCCTTGTTCTGCTCATTTTTTACAATGGCCATGCAGCGACGTTTAAGTTTCCACGCGATTCAGTGCTCCTAAAGAAATTTCCAGCTTCGGGCGTGAACGCATATCATATGTCGCAAGAACTTTTCCAAGAGATGAAGTTAGAATTTTCGGCGGCAGAGCAAGTTGTACCAGGAAGTCCCGAAAGATCCCCCAGAATTCCCCGCAACATAGGTAACGGATCGGCTGAACCCGTAAGAAACGTGGACAATGACCCAGAGCCTGCACCCGACTGGCCTCAGGCATTAAAAACGTGGGGAAAAGCTTGGGACCTACACATCTACGTCTTTGTTGCGATATACATATTACTCGCAGCGACCGCTGGGATAGCACTTGTATATGATGTACTGACTAAACAAGACATAAAAGGACTGAAACTGGCTTTATAC
The DNA here is from genome assembly GCF_036669935.1 of Montipora foliosa. Classification (NCBI taxonomy): domain Eukaryota; kingdom Metazoa; phylum Cnidaria; class Anthozoa; order Scleractinia; family Acroporidae; genus Montipora; species Montipora foliosa. The sequence continues at coordinate 11,905,630 of NC_090869.1, read as the reverse complement.
CTTACATTGGTTTTTATTGGTTGTTCCCGAGCCGTTATTTTGTTTGTTGATCCTTACAGCTCGCGTGGAACCCTGAACTATCGCGCTACATACATCACGTGGTCATCCGGCTTCCCATGTATACTCGCGGCACTTGGCCTAATTCTACTGGTTTTTATGGACGTAACAAAAATGGACCTTGTTCCTCCTCGATTTCAGAAGTTGTCTGCAGCATTGGGGTTAATGGTTTTCAACTTTCTCGTTAATTTTATTATAGACTTGACTATCCTTCTTACCGAGAGAATCCTCTCTTTAATAATAATCTGCCGCGTTTATTTTTTGACGTTTGGTCTCATTCTGGCAATTGGCTTTCTTTCAATTGGGTTTCGGTTTTCCAGAAGCACAGTAGAGAACATTTATGGCGATACGGGCATTAAAAGACTGCGAATACTCGCTTTTGTCACTTCTTCTCTCAATCTGCTTTTTCTTGGAATCCAGGTTTACTCCTTCATTCACTTTGATTTCGAAAAACCCCAAGAGCATGGCCATGGTACGCTGTACAAACCGTACTGCGGGCGCTCAAGGTTATCATTTGTTTTGTGATGTTTTGCATTCTATTCAATCACAGAATCAGCGCGTTTTTGTCTTGCTGGCGAAATATTCTTCAGAAAAAGTCCGGCAACGCTGTTCTACCGTTTGTGTGGGAGACATTAAAATCAGGTCATTAGCAGAGGGAAAAGCAGTGGGGGCGTTTACAACCTTTTAGTCCTTTCAATCTGTCAGTTTCTGTAAAGCTTTTACTTTCTTCTAATATAAAAACGGCCAATGACTTTGCAGGCCCAGCACGTGAGTGAGTACATCTTGGGTCATTTCTCAGCAGTTGTCGCCTTGACAACGCTGTGATATCACCAATTAAATGCGGTTATGTGAAGGACGCGAGAACCTAGTCGTAAATTTTCAATTTTCTCTCCAAACATCCACACTGTTCATACCAATTTTGTTTCTGGAATTGTTATACGCATTTTCTTTGCCGAACTACTTGGAGCTATAATACTAGGTTTTCAGAGACAGGTAGTTTTAACATTAAATATTCCAGGACAAATCAGTTAAAACACTCATTTTCTATATTTGGTGCAAGACTTTGGAACAGTATTCCTAAAAGTATCCGAATACCCCCGAAACATAAATTTACAGTTTCTTTATATCAGCTCATTTTACGTATTCTGGAACTGGAGGATACTTATGTTGACACACCTAGTTTAGTTAATAAATTAAGCAAGATGAATGTAAAATAGGCTTGTAATTGTGTAATTTTGCAACGTATCTCTGTATCGTTTATATAGACCTATCTTCCTTTTTCTTTTTCTTTCCTTTCCTTTTCTTTCTTTTCTTAATCTTCTCCCATTGAGTTACTTTATGTTAAAGTGTCCTCTGCCCGCCTAGACTAGCTGAGCTATATGCGAGCAGAGGAAGTTGCTATGTGTATTTCCGTGAGAGAATAAAAATGAAATGAAATGGATAATAGATTTAGTTAACGTTCACTAGCTCCAAAATGACATGACTACCACATACTGTGATAAAAGAAACCTTAGAGGGGTAGATCATTAATCAGAAATAGAACGCAAACTACGGTGACAAACATGAGGCTAAGCAAGCGCATAACTGAAATAATAATTTTTAGTGATTTAACGTTTCAACATATCTCAACATACATCTTCAGAAGTAACCGTTAGCTAAAATTTTTGAAATGTTTAACAGTAATTTGAGTAGCTTGTGAGGTAGTATTGATAGTAACAAAAGGAGGTAATACTTAAGCAATAGACCACAAGTTTCTATGATTTATAGGCTGATAAACCACGCGGGAGGTTGGAAGCACACGAGAAGAATCGTAAATCACGAGGCGCAGGCGAGTGATGTAAATTCTTCGAGTGTTCTTCCAACATCCCAAGTGGTTTATCATGCCTCTAAACCATAGTAATTGTGGTCTATACCTTTTTTTATATATAGAATAATTGTGAAGACGCGCGAAATTTTCATGAGTTCACTGGCACAATAAGCCATAGCTGATTGACTAATCAGAGGGCGCGCATTCATTTGGTTATTATATAGAATGTCAAGTTTGTCACCGCAGTTTGCGTTTTCTAATTAAGTTTCGGTGGTCAAAGACGAAAAGATCATCAATCATTCGAAGAGGAAATTAAACTATACCAAGAAAAAACGTTTCCCTGCCCTTCCCGCAATGATTCCATTTTTTTCAACAACACCCTATTTCCCCAGATATATTTCAGGTCCCTTTGAGTGTCTATTGCCAGCCCGACAAGCCTCTTGACTGACGCGTTGTAACCCCTCCCCCCCCCCCCCCCCTCTCCTTCTTGGTCTTCCTCTTCTTCACTTTTAGTACCAGCGGCCACAAATTCTTCTTCAGGGGTCCTCGCTGAAGACACTCGAGAATGTTCGTTGAAATGGCGGAACGTTCAGTTTACGGTTTACTGAAAAGTATTGGTAACTGTTAAAGATGTCGTACCACTGCGATAACCTAGCGTAATCTCAATAAAGCCTACAGAGAAAAAACCAACCTTTTGGCTTGTTTTCAAAAACAATGTGAATTGACAACCCGAGCTACAGATTACAAACTTGGAATTTCGCTTAAATATAGACCCTTAGGTTAATCTCCTATGTATGCATGCTGTAATGTAAGCGAGCGAAACAATAGTCTGTATATTTAACATGCAGGTTTAAGCAAATAAGCATGAGCATTGAAATTTATATGATTACCAATCAAAAATGGTATAAAGAATGTTTGTGCCAAAAAAGCATTCAATTTCGCTCAAAACCTATGGAATGCAACTGAATGAAATACGTCCGTGTAAATCAAGTTCATTGGGTTCTGCAACCTTTTTTTTCAAACAGGATCAAATTAAATGGCCGTTTTTATGCTAGAGACGTTAAAGTCATCTCGAGACGACTATAACGTCTAGTATAAAAACGGTAAATAAGACAGACGCATTTAACTTCTGACCGCTTTAACGTCTTCTGTTAAGTGCGTCGTTTAGACGCATTTAACAGACGACTTTTTAACGTCTCAGACGTTATATGCGTCTCGACTTTAACGTCTCTAGCATAAAAACGGCCATTTAATTTGATCCTGCTTGAAAAAAAGGGGTTGCAAAATAATGTTGGAAGCTTAGAAAAACAACATTTTTTCCAGAGGATTAATTCTCAATGCCAACAGAAAGCTTTTAAAAGATACGGATGTCATTAAGAAAATAAATGTAATAAGCCTGGCTCAAAATGTAGAAAAAGAAACCTTTAAACATATTTCGTTAAAACTATTATATTAGAGTAGTTCATAAGGCTCACACAAGAGGCTCAAGGACAAGTGATTACGTAACTTAACAATGTAATTGGAATTACATAATAAATTGTTAAATGAAATCAGACGAAAAATACCGTGATATTGTATGCGTATGCTTCGCTTCCTGGGCTTCATGTTATAAGTTTCATTTTTCTTGAAAAGCAATAAAACTTCGGGAGAACTTCAGAGAACTTCTGATCTTCTACAAAACACTTCCGAGGTATTTTTCGCTCTTGAGGCGAATCTGCAAATCGTGATAATTCGCCCTACTAAATGTTTTTTGTACTATTGACCCATACACCGAATCTTGATGTTTTCTTTATCTGAAGTTCAGCTAGCCACTGCAGTGTCGCAAACATCGACTCACCACAAAAAATATTTTGACTGTCATGTTTACTTGCGGTTGGACGAATAACAAACCGAATTGATTGCTTATGCAATTATCACCTGTTGTAGAAATCCATGGAAAGCATTCGCAACTATTTTTATTCATCGGAAACCAACCAACGAATAAGAGGCTTTCGAAATTCTTTCGAAGTTTCAATTTACGTTACGGTGCCTTTCGCAGAACTAAGATGGGGCGTTGTAACTTTCAGAAACTGTTTGTCTTGTGGTTCACGAAAGCGTTTATCTTACAGGTATTTTTAACACTGCGATATCCAGGACATGTTCTTAATTTCGCTGATAGTATTTTTTTCGTTCGTTTGTTTTCAGGTTTTGCGATCTGGAAACGTCTTTGGCGAACAAAACAAAGGTAAAATTAGAAGATTTTCATTTCGAAACACTTTTCAGTGCCACTAAAATATTTCAATTCCGAGTCAAACTGAAAACAATGCAAGTAAAATGCACATGTATTGTTGTGCAATTTCTTTTTGTATATTTAGCAGTTCAAACAACTCAAAAAAGTATCAAGGCTCTGCGAAACGGCTTCAACATTTGCTTTAAAATCCTTTCGATTTTGTTGAACAGCGATGTTGAAACTTTTAGCCTTTCAACTGCGTTGAAACATGTTGAATCGAAGTTAAATCGATGTTGAAACGGTTTGCCCACCCCAGCAGTTAACATGGTTCAACAAAATCGAACGGATGATGTTGAAGCAAATGTTGAAGGCTTTTTCCTGGGCCTTTAAACAGTATTAAAATGCTACGACCAGATGTTAGCCGTAGGAAGTAAAGCGCTGAAACGAACGACCATTGAATCATAAGCATCTCTACTGGTTATCGTCAATTTTGTGGCATTTTTCAGCTAATAGTCGTGTTCAGCAAATTGTAAATGACTTTGTGAGGCTAGCCATAAAGAGCATCGTTATTTGAGAGATTTAGCATTGCTTTTAAGTGAAACGACAAACTAGTTTCTTTTACTGATTTTTTGGCAAAACGCAAATTTGATCTCCAGGTCTGCTGTTTCTCAATTACCGTTTTCAAAACGAGTCAAAATGAACCTTCGAAAACAAGGGAATTTTAAAACATTCTCATGATCAAGATCTCTCTCGCCTGACGACAGTGGCAGGGATACCATACTCGCCATTTTTATGCTGCAAACGGTTAAACCATCTGGGATGATAGCATTGAGTGAGCCGTTTAGCTGGTCTTGTATAAAGATAGGCACACGATCGCTTATGCGTCCTTAGAAACTATCCGCAACTTTTACTTTGACTGCGATGAGGACTATAGATAAAAATCATCAAAAGGTGCGCTTAGCAAATGACACTGCACACTCTGCTCGTGCCTTTTACATTTTGGTACATTTCTTTGCCATTTCTTCCTAACAACGACCGTGACTTGAAATGGACGAATTTGTGGTTTATTTGGACGACTTGCGAACCAGAGAATAACTCTTCGAGTTTTTCACCAAGCGTCCTGGTCAATCAATTCAATGCCTATGCCAAATAAATGCTTTTTAAAACTTACAGATTTGAGTTATTTTTTTTCTTTTGGCACTTGACCAATTATATAGGAGGAATGATTGCATAACAAGGTTACACATCAGTACAACATGATTCGGGATTCCGATGATGGCCAGTACACCACTTTGAACGGGGCACAGAACGGGGTATTCGTAGGCGGTCGTACACTCACCTCGTAATCTCTTGTTGACACTCTTTTTTTGTCTTTAGTCCTCGAGGTATGCAATTTGACAACAAAACCGGCGGCTCTATTTCCTTTGAATGAACATTATCAAGGTCGTGAAGTCATCAAAGGAAATTTGACTGTGCACATGTCCAACATCAATTTTGCGCCAGGAATCAACGGAGAACCTAAAGGTGCTGTCGAATTCAGTGGAGAACACAACTCTTTTATCGAGATTGAAGCTCATAACCAAGTTAAATTTGATCAATCAATGACTATGTTACTATATGTATACCCCTACAAAAGCAGCACAGGACCCCTTGTCCATTATAACGCCAACTCTCATGGAGTGCAAATGTGGATTCAGGGGACTGTGGACCAAACTTGGCTCACGGCTCGCTTTGTTCGAAGAGATAAGACCCTACCTCCGTGGTTAAGGGCTAATGTGCTGGGCTTGGCCAAATGGAATTTCATTGGTGCCTCGTACAATCACTTGACAGGGTGGGCGTCTCTTTTTCACGATGGTTTGGAAGTCGAGCGAAAGTTCCTCGGTAAGAATCAGTTTCTGGCCACAGATTACGAGATTCGGCTCGGAGCAGTTGCTATCACTTCGCTGGGAACATACGAGGGTGCAGTTGCGTGTTTGCAGTTCTACTCCAAAGCCCTTGTAGCAGAGGAAGTCATGGAGGCAAAAGACGCCTGCAAGCCAGGTTTGTAATACAACCTCTCCTTTGAGTTTTATGTAAATGGTAACGTTAAAATCTTGAGGCCGGTATATGGAAGTCTGACTTAGACTGCGATTATCAACAATCATTGAAAGCCAGAACGGTTCTGGTGAGTTGCTTAAAGAAGTTAAATGCTTTTCTACTTTGCTCTTAACTTAAGACAATCAAAAATTGAAATGATTAGGAAAATGGTTTGCTTGGGCCCTGGCTGAGCTCTGTTTAATAATCGACCACTGTGCCACAGTACGTCTCGTGGCTCATAAGTTCTAGTATATTGTACCGTTTGGTTGTAACATCCCGAGGGTTAGTTCAACGGAAAGCGTATTTGTCTAAAATATATGATCAAGTCCCACAAAAACTACAGAGCTTCCCACGAAAACTGACTTTATCAAATATTGTTTCATTTTAGTGATTCCCTTGGAATTTCTTTCCCTGAACTTAACCTCCCCAGTACACGTAGTAGAAGCAAATGAGACAGTACTTACGGTGAATGCAGCCATCAACTACAACGCTTCCAAACCAACATTTCTGTTTGACTTCGGCGATGGCACTGCCACTCAAGAGTCGTCTCTCAGCTTGGCCCGTCACTTGTACCACCTTATAGGAAACTACAACATGAAAGTACAGGCTTCCACCATGTGCAACACCAGCCTCCTCACTGCAAACAACATTATTTCAGTGCCTAAACCAGTTAAGGTCCTGACGAACATGTCTCTGTACAGCAATGCGACGGTGTTTGGAGAACGAACACTGTTTCGACTTTTCATCGCTCAAGGTTCAGATTTTATTTGCCTCTGGTCTCTCAGTGACAATGCCAATTATACCATTCCACGGTCTTGTTCAGGAGAAATGACTCTAACTCACATTTACCCGACGCCTGCGACCTACACAGCTCTTGTTACGTGTAGAAATCGAAGGAGTAAAGTTTCTATTTCTGCTGTAGTACATGTTCAAAAATTGATAAGAGGATTAAGAATTTTTCCGGTTCCTCCCACACTATTTGGAACACACTTTCTCGTGAGATGGCAAATAGATAATGGAACAGACGTTGAATACAAAGCAAACTTCTCTGGTGTTTTGCTGAAAATTGTTAAGTCATATGATGAGCTACACGGAGAGGCCTGGGTAAACCAGAGCCATTACAAAACACACGGAGAATTTTTTCTCTCTGTTGCTGCTTCAAATGCTATCACGAAATGGATTTACGCACGGATTCAATGTGTGATTCTTCGAAGTGTGATCCCTTTCTCGCCAATTGTATTTCATAGGGCCAAGGACGTAGAAATTAACGAAACAGTCTCGATCTCTTTTACAGATGTAAACTCTGTGCCTGAGATAAATGCTTCTTATATCGTCACTTTTGGAGATAACAGTGAAGTTCTGATAACCAGTAAGACTCTTGTCAACCTCTCGTTCAACCATTACGGTATTTTTACAGTCAGTATAACCGCTGATAATGGAGTTTCAACTTTCAATACCAGCGTTGTCATCCAAGTTCATAAGCCAGTTTTGAGGCTACATGGAGCCATTATACCGCATTTTGCAGCTAAGGTCGATGAAAATGTGAACGTAACAATGTTCTTACTTATTGGATCCGATTTCGATTGTCAATGGCATTTTGGGGACGGATCCGAGCCATTCTTCCAAACCCTAAACGACGTGTTAGTTTACTTTAAACATTATGACCTAAATGTCGATGGTTTTAGGAACTTGAGCATTTCTACAAGTCACGTTTACAAAGGTATAGGTGTCTACAACGTCTGCACCATATGTAAAAACCGTTTAAGTGAGGCAAAAGCCACAGCATTTGCCACAGTCCAAGATGAAATCACACTCTTCAAAGTGCCAAAGGTTCCTCCGGTTATTTTTGGCAGAGAATTCGTTGTAAACTTTACCATTGCATCTGGAACAAATGTAACTTTTACTGTATTCCTGAACCAAAAAGAGCTCAATATAGAACGTAGGAATATGTATTATTTATCCAATGTAACTCCTGAGATTTATGGGCAACCTGGAAAACACAACTTCACTGTTACAGCCGAGAACCTCGTCACTTCGTTGTTACGACAAACGCAGATAGTCTTTATAGAAATCAAAGCATCTGGTGTCCACATCAGTATGGGTTACTTTGAGGGTAACATTCTACGTTCTGGGCACGGTGTAGACAGGAATGTCTTTCCAGAAAAAACTCCTGTTGTCCTCCAAGTGTCAACTGACAATGGGACAAATCTGAATTACACGTGGTCGGTAACGGGTGCTAATAGTTCGTGGACGAATAAAACTGTCACTCATACATTTGACGTAGCTGGTGTATATGTCGTGTCTTTACGTGTTGAAAATCACGTAAGTACAGTGAGCACTGTTAAGAGAATAGCCATTCAAAAATCTGCTTCTTTCAAAAAAGACAAAGGAAGACCAGTGAAATGTACCTCTCCCAAGGTTCGGAACGAGGCGGTTACCGTGGAAGCAGTCACAGAAACTCTGGGAACAAACTCGACTCTCCGAATTCTTATGGACAACACTACAAGTTATTGGTATGGAGATTTTGCAAAATTCCAAGCATTCAAGAAGAAGGAAATTAACAATACTGTGAAATACAAGGGAAAGTTACAAAAAAGCATTGAATTACATCACGTTTATAATACTCCAGGAAAATACTCAATCCTTGCAATCCTGGGCAATGAAGTTTCCACATCTTTGCAAACTTGCGAGATTGAGATACTTTCACGCCCTTGCAAAAATCCCGACGTCAAATTGAAAGATATCGGTGATAACCGAGACGATGCACCGAGCTTTTTGACCATTGATAACATCAATATCGCAGCAGATGTTGATATATTTTGTCCTGAATCCAGAGGGTCTAAATACGAATGGAAGATCTTCAAAGAAAATCCGGAGACAGGGTTGTTTGAGTACGTCAGCAATCCTTATTTGAACAAGGGGGCTTCCATGCTAGAGTTACTTCTTAAAAGACGGTCGTTACCAATTGGATTGTTTAAGTTAACCTTAACAGTAGGCATGGTAGAACGGGAATTAAAAAATTTTATCGCAGCCGCCGAGGGGTTCATCAAAGTAGTCAAATCTCCTTTGACTGCGCAAATTATTGGAGGGAGCGAGGTCAGGCGAGGTTTCGGATCCATGCTAACTATTGATGGCTTTAATTCGTTTGACCCAGACGTCGGGCCAGGAAATCATTCAGGTATTATTCAGATTTTCGTTTAAAAGCTTAATTGTATTCTGGAGGCTCGGTGATGTCGTGCTTAGCTCATCGGAATCCCGACCTAATGGTCGATGGTTCGAGGCCAAGCGGTCAATCACCTTATTGTTTCCTTAGACAAGAAACTTTGCTTTCAATACATTGTGCACATTCACCCATTTGTATAAATGTTAACTGTCTACATAGTGGTGAGGTAACCCAACGATCGACAGGCGTTCTGTTGAGGGAGGGGTGGGGGAGTTGCTTCATGCCACTTGAAACCGGGATGAAGTTCCGACCATGTGATTCCCAGTGGCTCTTGTGTGACTTTGCTTTGCCTTATTTAAGAAAGAGTCGCATTTTAGAACCACCAGGAATTTGTCCTCTGAGACAGGAAACCTCAAATTTCTGGACCCGCGGCTTGCACACAGTCCCATATACCACTATACCTTGAAATAGAAGTCTTTCTGTAGTAAAAATGCGAGCTATTACCAACGCGACTGTGGGACACGCACCATTAACGAATGGATTTGTGCGAAGAAAGAGAGGACTGAGACGTGGTCTCCTTTCTTTTTCCTATCCCACACACACACACAAATATTCCCCTTCACGCATGCGCACTTCCTTGGTGTGACAGGAGACAACCAGGGACGAGGTAAGGAACAGATGGCCACACAACAAACCTCAAAGTTTCAGATGGTATGTTTTTAATATGTACAGTGCTTCCATTTCTTGCTCTGCCCCATAGGGATGCAGTTCCTGTGGTTTTGCAGAAATGTCTCCGAAAATTTTCCAAAATTAATATTGGACGTCATTAATGGTTCAGTGGCGATGGACGGGGACAATAGTGTCACATTCTACACTCAGGACGGAGAAGGATGTTACCGAGATGGATATTACCTTCTTTCAACCACAACATTCCTGGAACTAAAAACAAGTCAAATGATGCAGCATGAAACCTACGTAATCGTGCTGGTGGTCCGTAAAGATCAAAGGATGAGTTCCACGACACAGAAGCTTGAGTTAGGACCCAAAGATCTGCCAACTCTTTCTTTAAGGTAAGATAGTAAAAGAGAATATCCGCAACGTATTACTCCCGCCTGCAGTTTGTCAAAAACAAGAGAAATGCAAACCATGCCAACTTCTCCGTCTCCTCAACGCAGAAGACTCAACCTTGTACTGGTCAGACGGGATTCATGAGAGAAAAATTTGAACTGTTTCTGTCTTGAAGCTCCCAAAACTAGAAAACGTCACCAAGATGGATAATAATAATAATAATAATAATAATAATAATAATAATAATAATAATAACAATAATAAGTTGACTTTCTTTTTTAATCAGGTACAAAACGTTACTGCTTGCATTGCGTAACTAATTTTAAAGAAATACGTAGCAGATTGTCTTGAATCTTCTGAATAAATCAATATCGTCACAACAGTAATTTTTTTTTTGTGGTCATAAATGTGTCCCTATGTTCGAAAAGCATAACACCACGAAATTCAAACGATGCGGTTTTTCAAGCTTATAATGAGTTCCTAGAAAGGATTTCGATTTTTATGAATTAGTTTTTTGAGACGACCATGACACCGACAATAAATGATTTTGTGTAACTTTTAAAGAAAAAAATAATAAATGTGGTGATTTTACTGAATGATGTTTCTCCATTTTAAGATGTGAAGTTAACTGTGGAGCGAAGGTCAATCCTTCGGACAAACTTTCAGTGTCAACAAAATGCAAAGGAACATCTTGTACAAATGATCTTGTGTATTCCTGGTGGTTGTTCATCTTAGACAGTCGAAAAGGCACTGTCGAACCAACGTGGCAGCGTGATAATACCACATTGCCAAGACAGGAAAACACGTCACAAATTAGCTACCCAAACTTGATCATAAAGAGAAATCTTTTGCAAGGAGACCATAAATACATGCTAGTTGTCACGGCCACTTTGCCTGATGGCAACTATGGAAGAGCTTCTTATGAATTCCAAGTAAATTCTGCACCGAAGAGTGGCACTTGTGACGTAGAACCACGTATTGGGCACGTGCTATCGCAAGAGTACAAGTTTTGGTGCACTGGTTGGTATGACCCAGATGGACCACTCAGCTACGAGATTGTTCATGTCCATGGGATCATGGAATCAATGTTTTACTATGGAAGAGAGGCTAATGCTACTATTTCTCTTCCCCTCGGGGAGGAAGTTGACAATTACACCATGAACATCACCGTTCGCGTTTCCGACAAATTTGGTTCTGCAACAATTGTTAGTCTTCAAGTTCAGGTATGAAAGACGAGAAAAGACAGCTTTATACATATACTTATCATTCGCTACATTATCTATACAACAAACACAAATAAGCACATGCCATACAGGAGAATTGTGTAATTATATATTATCGTTGGCACCAATCTTATCGTTGGAATTAGGGAGCAAATACTTAGACTTAGGGAAGCTTTGTGTTGGATATTAAAATTGGGTGTGCATCTTCATTACTCGCATTTCTGGACATAAGTGACTTAATTACATGAAGTGCATGTACACAATTGTTTCTTCAATAATTAAAAGCCGTTGTTGTCCTTTTCAGTTGCCTTCTGCTGCTGTCGCTTCCAAAGTTCTTTCCCTTAATTATTAAATCTCATTGCCGTCCTCCGAACAACATAACATTAATCAAGGCTATTAAAGTTGTCTTTGATACTTTTCGTTTCCGTTGCCGCGCCGTTGTGGTGACCAAACCTCTCTTATGGTCAAGAAAAAGCAACTTTATACCTTTACTCCCATTTTCACAGCAGCCTTTTTTCGAAATTTCAGTCCCTTCCAGCACTGGTCAGTGGCAAGGAGCTGATGAGTCAAATGTCAAGTATGATGAATAGTGGCGGAAGTTCATTGGATTCCTTGGTTAAATCTGGAAAGTACCAAGATGTGGGCCGTATTGTTGGAAGTATTAGCTCCATCCTAAATCACCAAGTGAAGACAGCCGGTGGAGAAGATGCTTCCTCGTTTACAGAGGAACGGAAACAGGTTTTGAAAACTCAATCTAATCTTATTTCTAAATGAGTATTACGTTTCCAGACTACCTGACATGCATAGGTAAAGCACGTGTGCGCACATTTACAACTAGGCTATAATCGGGACAGTATAATCGGTGGAAACCCGTGTATACATTTTCGTTCCCAGAGTCCACGGTTCCTTGACTAGCGGTCACGATTTGTTAAATAGTAATTTACTTCCAAGACCAGAATGCATTGGATTGTTTCTACCAATCAGCCAAATTTGACCAATTGTTTCTTTGTTTCCAGTAAAGCAGGTACTTTTGAATAAGGAAACATTTTGACAAAGCAGTCTGGATAGTGCTGATGTTAAAATGACGCTGTAATGCTGCGTCTCGGGTTTGCATAACTGTCTCGAATTCTCCCAACTCCCTTTCGTGTTTAGATGAGGCTATGAGGCTATCACGGAAAACGTCCTCTATTGCTTAAATAGCATATTCAAATGCATACTGAGGCAGCTTCGATTCGTGGCATCCAGAAAGAATAATGGAAGGACTGTATTTTGGAGTATGACATTAGTTTAAGTAACGTCAATGAGATTTCACTTGTAATTAAACTTTTGCCTAATACGTCTATGTCCTCGCAGATGCGCGAGAGTCTGGTGAAGGCAATTACTAGTCAAACTGTCGCATCCCAAAAGTCTGCAAAACTCATATCAAGTTCCTTGAACCAAGTTACCCAAGTTAAAGATGAAGTGTCACTTGCAGCACAGGTAAAGAGGCAAGGAATAGAAACGGTTGTGTATTCACCAAGTCCATGAACCCAGACTATTTCTGGGGCACTAAAAGATTAAATGCATTAATGATAAGCGAACAACTTGATATCCGTAGTGCTGCGTCAGTCAACCTGAGTCGACGAGCCACGATCAACATCTCAAGCTACTCTCTGTATTAAAAAAAAATGTAACACACTTCATTGTTATCGCATTTCATCTTCGTAAAGAGACTTCAAGAAGTTAAACAGAAGAAATGAATGTCTCTCGAGCTTCTTTGTTAAAAGTCGTTTTTTCAAGATCGAGTCCAATGGATGTGTGTGTGTGTGTGTGTGTGACACAGGGTACCCAATCATGTCACACTGATCACGACACGTTATTGAATTGTATGCTCACAAGAAAATCGTTTTTTCATTATTCTGTGAACCGGAAGTTTCCGGAAATTTTAACCAAACGGAAAGCGCCCAAATCACTTTTAACAGCCAACTAGTCCAAGTCATAATAGTTAGAATTCTATTCTGTTTATTTGTATCATTTGTTTCATTGCCTGTCTATGGGCTTTCAAAGGATATGAACGCCTTTCGTTCTCTTACACATGTGGGTTTAATTTTTTGTTGCCGCAGGAAGCAGGCACGTCAGCGTCGACTAACATGGCTACTTTTCTTGAGCGTGAATCTCAGGAACCTGGGTCTAGTTCAGTGGATTCCGTTGCGGCTGACATGTGTGGCTCAATCGGAAATTTGCTGGGCGCTGCTTCTGACGTGGCAGCTGTCAATCAACCTAACAAAACCAACGTGACGTCACCAAACAAGGATCAAGTGCAGAGTGGCAATCAAGACAAACGAACAAAAGTAAGTCGAGGTGAAAAAAGTATAACTGATACGTTTTTCTTATTTCCCCGCTTTGTTGCCCCCCGCCCCTCCCCGTGTGGTATCCTTTTCTCCTCTTGCTTCACCACTCGTAAGCAGTGTATGAATGAAAATTTTACAAGAGCTCTTATCTCGTAAAGGCCGGTAATGTAAGTTGCCAGTCTGCTGAGCTGTTCGATCCTGCGTTCAAATCTCGCCATGCCGAACACTCAGGATCTTAAATAATATTCTGGCTCCACATTGGAGGGACTTTCCAGTCCCCTCGCATACTGAAAATAGATCGTAGTTCCGGTTCCTGTCTCACAACGCTTTTGTATTCGTTAACTCTGTTGGATATCAGGGAAGCAATGCATTGTTCATAAAGATTAAAAGCTACTTGAGGAGGTTTTTATCCACCTCAGGCTGCCATGAAATCCAATGCTAACTAACAGCGCATCAATTCAAGTTTTGCTTCTGCCGCTTTAGGGTAAATCTGTGGTGAAGCAGCTCTTCACGGCATTAAACTCTGTGTCAAAATCGGTCCTGAGGAGAAAGGTTGCTTTTGAAGACGCTACCGAGATTTCCACTCCACGACTGACTCTAAACCTCAAGAGTTTCTCTCCTTCCGAAGCTGGTGGTGAGGTGAGCTCAGGTTCGGCAAATTTTAAACTGCCAAGTGGTAACGATATGTTCGGTGGAGGAAAAGCAGGAATACGCTCCGTTAATCAGAAGGTGAGTTTAAACCATATACACTGTAGTTGATTATTAAAAATTTAAACACTGATTCTTTTTTTTTAATTGAAAATATTATCTTCCTACTCTCGAATCAATTAAAAGCTAGTAAAGTGATTTCCTGAACTAAGAGCTTAATAAAAGTTAAAAAGTGGACCCTAAGTTCATCGGCCACGACAAATATAGCGTTATTGTAGTTCGAAAAGGGATACGTTTATTCGAACGCTGGTTGTGTAGCACTAATTTTTGAGCAGAGATATCTATGAGAGTTTAATTTTAAGCGCTCTTTATTAAATTTTCAATCTCGGATATTGCGTATCTCGTGTGCAGATTGGTTCACTCAATCTCGGTTATCAGTTAGCCCATATACAGTATGACCAGAACCCATAAGGGTTGAAACGTGTAACGCGCGTTCACAGTTTCCGAATATTCAGTGCGAACTGATTGGTTGAATGTTTCAGTGCTAAGTACCATATTTGGAAACTCCTCGCTCTTGTTGTTCCAAATATGGTACTTAGCAAATTGAATATTCAGAAGCTTGTTTCCCAGCACACAAGGGGCCGTTACACGTTTCAACCCTTATGGGTTTCTGGTATGACCTAATATGGAAACTAATTGCGTCACCTGTTGTCAAGCTGGAAACTGGTTGGCTTTAGTTTCCAAGTGTCCATGCGATCAGAATTTAATGAAGATTTAACGAAACAATGGTTCCATTCGAGTTCGTTGGATATGAGACTGGTTTTAACCAACTGGGCATTATACGCGCCATCTCAGATTCAACGCACACTTATCGAATATTTCATTCGATATCTTTGATTCAAGACGGCTCGTACCAACCCAGTTATAAGACAACTCACCTATATTATACACACCTATATTATACAACGTTAACAAGGCGGAATAATCGCAAAATACTCATGATAGCGCGAAGTTGTATTTTGATCGACATATTCGTTGGCTTTGCCGCTGTCGTTGCTGAAGTTAATTAAACGTTTGACTGGATGATCACACAGACGAATCATGAGCCAAACCGTTGAGTGGGTGAATGTCCAGCATTAATCCTAAATGCGTTTTCTTCCAGACCTACGATTCGTCTTTAAGAATCATGTTTGGTGGAAACTCGAAAAAGGGTTTGATATAAGAAATTTAATTCTCAGTCTTTTCTTTTCTAAGGTGGCGTCTATGCCTCAGAATTACTACACCTACGATGAGTCATCAAAAGACGTCAAAAGCCCTGTGGTTAGCTTATCATTTGAAGACAAGGATAACGAAAAGTCTATAACTGTTTCCAATCTTAAACAACAAGTTGAGTACTTCTTGCCCGGTCCAGAGAAGCTGCCAGAACCAGATAAATTCAGTTTCAACGGAACAGAAATTGCGCAATGGACTTATCACAAAATTACTGTAACTTCGAAGGATGAAGCTGTTAGCATTGAGATTGCTCCATTTAATTGCAGTCACAAACTGCAAGTTTACGTGCGAGAAAAAGTGCAGCCAACCAGAAATGCATACACCTGGACTAAAGTGATTTGGAACCCTTCAAGTGATAATTGGACAATTGCAAACTATACTAGATGCTTTGAGGAATACACCGCTTACACTCTATTCATCTCTAACAAAGACCTTCGCGCGTCCACTTACATCGTTGGTATTCTATATGAAAACGAACGGAAAGATCTCAATGAGACCGTCTTGATGAAGTATTCCATGAGAGTTTACAAAACGAAATGCCTTTACTGGAACGAAGAAATAGAAAAATGGTCGGGAGACGGTTGTGCGGTAAGTCTTAAAGACAATGAACGCCCCATTGGACAAGGCACACGTACTTCCACTTTGGTGTATTCTTCCCCATTAAGTGCAACGACAAGGGGAGAGAGCTACATGCCAATTCAGTTTTGGTGAGGGGAAACCGGAAAACCCTGAAAAAAACCTCGGAGTCGGGTAGAGAATAGTAAGAACTCAGGCCAGTGGAAGAAACAGCTAGAATATGAATCCTGTTCAGTTTCGTGGGAGGGGAGAGTTTTCTGCACTCTTCTCCCCGCAACCAGGGAACCCACATTTATAGCACAGGGTATCCTCTGTTGGTCATCCGTTTGGAATCAAACGCGCCCAACAGTACTAAACTTTCATGGACTGAAGGGAGCGGGTCTTTTCTCGTTGCCCATGTCGTAGACGTGAATGTAGTAACTACGGTTTTTTTTCCTTTCCCAGGTGGGACCATTAACAAGTCCGTCAAGAATACACTGTATGACAAATCATCTCACATCATTTGGTTCAGGAATGTTTGTGGCGCCCAATCCGATCGACTTCAGCAAAGCATTAGCAGGGTTTAAAAATGCCTTTGAAACAGGAAACGTAGTGGTGATGTTTACGATTCTGTTCTTGCTATTGTTATACGCGTTACTTGCAATATGGGCTTGGAGGACAGACAGAAAAGACGCCATGCAGGTCAGTAGAAGGTCCATTCCGTGCCCCGACAACTGCTTGCAAACTGCAGTGGTTTGAAACCCAGCGCTATAGTCTTTTATTGGATCATCCTTCTTTCATTTTAAAAATCTTACGGTTCCTATCCTCTTGGAGACTGCCCCCTCCCCCATCGCGACTCTACCTTCCCTAAATTACAACTCTTCAACGATTTCCCATTCTTGGTCCATGAAACAACATTTTCACAGACCAAATTTATTTGAGACAAGTGTTTACTGAAAAAAGACGAAACACGCACAAGTGACCGTCTCAATCCCATGGAAAATGATTAATTATGTGAGGCTTATGAGTGGCTGGATTTGTCGGGAAAATCGATCGAAAAACGACTCAGTCAGAACACAAATACATCGAAGTTGCACACTCCAAGTCATGAGTTTTTGCCGTCCTACGAAGGAGTCCATCAGTCTCAGCGCATACATCTTCTACAATGGGCTTACACACCAATGCACGACTAGAGGGGCTATAAACATTTTATTCTGTTGTTTATAGATTGGTGCAACCCTCATTCATTATCACCAAGACAGCGATTACCGTTACGAAATCTACTTTGTGACTGGAAGTCGTAATGGCTCCGGTACAACTGCTCATGTAGGATGCGAGATTCTTGGCGAGGAGGAAAGCAGCGGACCATGTTACCTGTTAGATACTTCACGAGCGCTGTTCAGACGAGGAGACCTGAATGTCTTTATCCTGTCCTTGCCGAATCCACTGGGGCCTATCCGTGGATTGAGGGTGTGGCATGATAATGATGGAAAAAGCCCAGGATGGTTTCTCAACAGAGCCATGCTCAGAGACTGCCAAACTGGAGACAAATGGATTTTCCTCTCTGGTATGAAATCTCAGCGACAGAATCTCGGGCGCCGATTTATTTGGATTTATTTGGAGGGTGGGGTGCATGGTTATTGTTCATTCAAGGGCATAAGGAAACTCAGATTGACAGGCAGCTCTGTAAGATCAACTAGTGAACAAGCGCCCAATACTTTGTATTTAAAATTACCCTACATAGGTTATATTTCTAGCATCGCCCAAAAGCGCCTTCGTCGACTTTCACATTTCTATTGTAATAATGCAAACATCGTGTTAGCGTTTTCCTCTTTCAAAGTAGGTAGCCTCTTTAGTGTGAAAGACCCTGTCCCCAATGGACTCCGATCATGTGTTGTCTATAAATTTTCGTGTGCAGGCTGTGCAGCTTGCTATGTCGGTGAAACCACCTGACATTTCAACAAACGTGTAAGGGAACATTTGGAAACGGACAGGGCCTCACACATTTTCAAGCATCTGGAGAGCTCCTTAGCGTGTCGCTCTGCATGCTCCCGTGACAATTTTGTCATCATTGATCAGGCATCTTCGCGGTTTGCTCTCAAAATCAAAGAGGCGTTGCACATATTTTGGGACAAACCAACACTTAACGCACAGGTCAAACACGTTAATTTAAAACTTTCTGTTTAATTTTGAATTACTATTGTCGTAGTCTTAATAACTGTCATTATTATTATTGTAATTTCTCTAGTATTTATATTTCACTGTAATTATTGTTCATTTCACACTGAAGATGACAGAGGCAACTGCCGAAACATGTCTGTAAAACTCAGGAGTGTCGTGTTTTTCTTAAAATTAGTTTCTTCACTGCTTTTATCTAGACCATTTGGAAGATTGACATAACAAATGCATTTGAAATTTGATTTTTTTTGTTAGCTTTAAGTTGGATATTTAACTTCTACTGGAAGATGTATTTCGTGATTGTGAGCGAAAGAAGAATAGCGCGGTGTTTGAAATATTCAGTGTAGACCGTGTATAGTGTAGACATGAACGCAATGATTTTGTCCGCTTTCTTGTAGGCCGTTGGCTTGATGTGGCAGAAGAAGACGGAAAAATAAACGTCTTGTTCCGTCCTGCCAATGATAATGACATGGTTTCCTTCAAAAAAGTTTTTAACACGAAACTTCGAAAGGGAATCTGTGACAATCATCTATGGTTTTCAGTGGCATATCGCCCACCGAGAAGTCCTTTCACAAGACTTCAGCGACTGTCCTGTTGCTTATCCCTTCTGTTCTCCTTCATGGTGGCCACTGCGATGTTTTTTGGAGCAACGCCTCAACCAGGGGACTCATCTGACGATTTTCAGATAGGACCTTTGAAGCTGAACATGCGCACATTAATCATTGGCATCGAGAGCGCATTGATTGTAATACCTGTTAACGTCTTGATTGTTGCACTCTTCAGAAACTCGAGAGCCAAAGAAATCAATAATTCGAAAGCTGACAAAGACAGGTGCGATGATTTATCGTCTCAAACATCTGCTAACTCCACAGAAAGTGACTCTGTTATTGATGAGAAGGATATTTCGCTTCAATGTTTTGATCAAGAGACGGATGCAAATTATGTTCATTGCATCATTGGCGGAGATGATTCCGGAGGTGGTCTAGTAGATGAAAACCGTGGTAGATCTGTAGAAACTCTGCCTCACCCTGATGTTGAGATCTGTGACAACGACTGTGAATGTGTAGAGGAAACGCAAAAACCGAGTGTCTTAGCAAAGATTCGCGCCAAATTTCAAGGCTCTGGTCGATCTTCGGCACCGTGTTTTCCATATTGGTGCGTTTACGTAGGGTGGTGTCTTTGCATCCTGACCACGTTAACATCTGCCGTATTCACATTGTTCTACAGCATGATGTGGGGAAGGGAACAATCTAACCTTTGGCTCACAACAATGTTAATCTCATTCGTTCAAGACACACTTATCAGCCAGCCATTGAAAGTCCTTGTTCTCTCCGTAATATTTGCGACGCTCATAAAGTCCGCTGATGGTGAAGACGATCTTGAAGAAGTAACAGCCGACGCAGGTATGTGAACTTCCCTCTCGTAGTTTTTAACCAAATACCCTGAATCACAACCCTTGTCTGTAAAGTCTGTGGAAGTTGAATGATTCCAAATGCCTTTCACAAAGAGCAGGGGATGCAGTCTGATGAACTGGTCTATCTCTGCTAGCACGTGGTCAACTTGACTAGCTCAGCTTTAAAGCCTTCTAAGCGAATGAGACCTCAATGCACATTGGACCCTCTAATAAACCATCTATATTCGGGACTAATGACTGTGGGGTGGAATCAGCTCGAAGGAATTTGGACTCGCGAGACTTGCCCTTTTCCTTCTCGCACCAATCCGTTGGCAAGCTTTCACGCAACCTAGTTCCCAGGGTCCTCTCTCTTCCTCCCTCGAGAAAGTACTGTGGTTGTGGCTGGTCACGTATCTATGAGTACAAATGAAATGTGCCAAATGGCACCCACGTTCGTAACGTAGACTTCCAGTTTTGCTGGCTTTGGGTGATACAAACGTGATTTTAAAAGTATAACAAGATATTTGTCTGAAAGCGTTGTATTTAAGGAAAGATGTAATGACATTACCAGGGTACTTCCAATAGGATACGGAAGATATTTACTTTGTTTGAGATGAGTAGAAATTCCCGCGCCACGCCTATGTTTAATTTCCACTCCCTACTGAGCTCAGTAGATGAGTTCAGCGTGACCCCTCTCTCCTTGTAGAATTACCTCTGTAAATTTGACAAATCTCGGTGCTATCTTTTGGGAAAACGCTGTATCTCTAAATGGATTTGACTCACTCCAAATGTTTGATTATCTTGACATGACCTTTCTTTTGTTATTCACAAGGGGCAAGCGATGAACTAGTCAGGCAAGACCTGACGAACGAAGACTTTTCACACTATGATCCTCCTGACAAGGAACGTGTCAAATCATTACGAGCCAAGGAGCTTAGAAGGCGTCAAATCATTAAGTTATTCACAGACTTATGCGTCTACGTTATTCTTTTGGCAATGGTAATTATCTTGAGCTTCCAGTATAGAAACCCAGACTCCTACAAGATGATCGACACTCTGCGCCGCATATTTGTTAATCCAATCCATAACAACAGCCGAGTTCGTTTGGACGAGGTAAGTCATCGAGATAATTTTGTGTCGTTAGCATATTTAGTCCAAGGTTTAGCAGCATTGAGTACCCGGTAGATATGTTTTCAAGGTGATCCAAAAATTACAGACTCAGAGCCATAACAGTGCTTAACAGAAATATTTCAACGTTATCACAACGCCTTTATCAGTGGAGTATTTTATTTAACTGCCAGAGGCACTGCTGGAGGCAGTTGGGTCCATCGGTTAGGGCGCTTGCCTTGCTATCGGGAGCTCCCGGGTTCAAGACCCGTTCTAACCAGTCGATGAATTTAATCCTGGCACAAGTCCCTGATTCAACGTCTGGGCTGCACTTGTAAATGGCCTAGTGGTTTGGCTCCAGCCAGTTGGGAGTTGACAGTTGTTGTTCTTTTGTTTCGTTGATTGTGTTCCATTGGCCCCGAAAAGCCCATTTGGGGAGATTTCAATTAGGTATGCATATAAAACCAAAGTTTTGTTTTATTATGCCCGTTGTTACTTATCTGTTCCCATTCCCTGCCGAAATT
>NC_090869.1:11871520-11879020 GCF_036669935.1 Montipora foliosa | reverse complement strand
CCTTTGCTAAAAGGATACCAAAATAAAATGATCTCAATCTCACTTTTGACTCCCGGTAAAGCTTATTTACAACTAAGAACTATAAACTTGACATTCAATAATTTAAAACGAGAGATTATTTACAGTTCTAAAAAATAAAATAAAATAAAATAAAATAAAATTTCACTCAGTCTTAACGAGACAATCTCAATCAAATAGCTTAGGGCTTGTATTCCATCTTTGGACATACAGCGACCTTCTACAGGCTCTATTTGAACTTAGCAGCTGAAGAAATTCTCGCATCACCAAGTTGTACACTGGAAAACTTTTGCTTGCGGCAAGTCTGTTCTAGTGCATTTGTCAACTAAAAAACCCTTGCTTTGAAAATATTGTCGCCAACAGTACACAAGTCATGATGGAAGATTTCCTTTCCTCGGAACTCTACCGTCTGTGCGGCATCAACCAAAAGTAAAGGATACGCCTATGGCTACGTGCGCAAAATTCAGTAAAATGACAAACAAAAGTCAGACATCAACTTCGTTTTCCGCGTTCTCCGCTTCCCAATTTAGCTCATTGCTCATATCAAACACGGCCCCGTGAAGGGTGGGGTGATTGTAATATGGATTTGACACGTCAACAGACAGCTCGCGTGACCCAACTTCATGCGACAAGGTCAACGATACGATTGGTCGAGACTTGTTAATCACCATGACAACCTGGTCGCCATCATCTGTCATGATACAGCTGGATATTGGGAGGTCTGGAGTAAAGGAGGCAAGGAGACAACCTGAAATCAAGTCCCAAAGGCGAACAGAACGATCTTGGACAGCTAACGGTACATAGCTTAGGGCTCGTTTGCCATCTTTGGACATGGAGAGACCCTCAATAGGCTCTGTGTGTCCATTCAGCTCGTGAAGAAATTCCCCCGTCACCAAGTTGTACACTCGTAAAGTTTCGCTAGTGGCAATTCTCCCTGCTACCAACAAGCGCATGCTCAGTGAGGAGGACGCCACTTTCCAGACATTCATACCCTGACCAATGATATGCTTGACTTTGCCAGTTTCCAGGTCCCAGGTCACCACAGACTTGTGCGTCTTGTCCAACTTCATGACATCGACAAGATAATGGCCATTAAAACTTAGATCAGCAGTGGTCAAGCGGGGGTAGTGACCGCTGATTTCTAAAGTGTAGCGCTTGGATTTCTCTCTCAGATCCCAGACGAGAAGCGGAGCATTCTCACACGAGCACACTGCGACCAGCCCATTACCAGTGACCATAACGGTTTCAATGACAGCTTTTTGGCCAGCTTTCAACTTGGTTACAAGTTCACCCGTTTCGAGAGAAGCGAGTTTGACATACAAGCGGTCTTTAGAAAGAATAAGAACGTGCGTGGAGCCAACCAAAGCGCAATCGCTAAATTTCAAACTCGTCGTCACTGCTCTTGGAGTCTCAGCTAGACGAAGGGCAAGATCTCGGCGTTTGTAAAGGGAGCTTGCATGACGGTGAACTTTTTCCGTTTTAGCAAGGAAGTCGGATCGCACATGCTTGATGAGTTTTCCTTCTTGGAGGTCAATTATCGCCAGCCTTGTTCCTGAACGTATGACAGCACGAGTGTCATCCACGACAAGGATTTCATCGGCATTGGTGTTGTTCAAGGTTCGGATAACTTGACACGAGCTTGTGTTCCAGACACATATTGGACCAGGAGTCTTAGACTTTGTAATGACGTGCTTCTGGACACTGCTCTTGATCAGTACGAGTTGCTGAATGCTGTTCACATCCTTGTTGTCTTCAAAGTTAACTTCCGCACCGCCCTCTTGTTCCATGTCCCACACACGTGCCATGAGGTCGTCCGATACCGTCAAAATCACCTTCAGATCCGCACAAGCTACTCTTTCAATAGCAGTGGTTGGCGGATGCTTCAACAGCTGCTTTTCCTTGACCGCAGTTTCTAAGTTCCAGATTGCAATATCGTTTAGACTGCTGGTACATAGCAGGTGTCGTCCACTCTTGGTGACTGTGGGATAAAGAATGTCTGGCCCAAGAACATGAAGACACTTCCCTGAAACCAACTCGAACACTCTCGCACAAGATCTTCCGGTTGCGACAATGAGTTGACCTCCATGAAATGGAGTGAGAATGACATTCTTGACGAAATCATCTGAATCTTCCCCACACACTTCAATAGAGAGACGAATTTCGTTTGCTTGAAGATCGTAAATTCTAACGTAACTGCAGAAAGAATTGGCAAAGGCAATGACATCCCCCAGTCCAGCAACTCTGTCGTGGAGGAACTTCTGATCCACGAAGTCTTTCGTGACTGTTCCGTCATTGAGGTTGACGACCTTTACCGCGCTACCCAAAACAGCAACAAGAGTGTCACGGATTCCTGCCGCAGCGATAGGCGCTGGCGTGTCAGTGCTTGAAATTTCCCAGACCTTTTCGCCTTTATGAAGGTTCCAGAATTGTATTACGCCGTGGCACGACGCAACGGCAAGTTGATCTTCAAGACAAAACTCCACATAACCGATAGCGTGTGAGGTGTCCAGAGTTTTTTCGATAATCCCGTTTTTTACATCCCAAAGTGTGATCAGTTGGTCATGTGACCCACTCATGGCCTTGCTGCCATCTTGGTTTAGGACTAAGGATCCGTGCAATCCTAGGAGTGAGTGCACAAGTCTGCCTCCTGGTCGGGCCAGACAGCGGATGTTAGGGATGAAAGATGGATGGGAAGGATGATGCGCCTGACGCAACAAACGAGCAATAAAAGGAGAAGGGGAACGAGACGATGAGAGACGCCCAATAAGCTGCGACGACAACTGATCGGCAGACACGAATAATGCTTCCACTGAAAGCTGCAATGTCTCAAAAACCAACTTGATATCTTGTTCATCTGGTTTGACAGCTAGGGCTTCCAAAAAGTTATCTATGACGTCGTGGACTGAATAGGCTTTCAGCTTGACTAAGAGAAATTCAAAGTTGCACAGAACGCTCTGCTTCAGTCTATCAAAGTCATCACATTTTAGCAAATGATAGGGTAGTTCGGTTAGTTTTCTGTAATTAAACACGCCATCGCGGAATTTCAGTGGTTGACGAGCAACATGGCGATCTTTTGCAGTTCCTTTACCGTCTCCCTTCTTAGTCCCTTGAGCCCAACGACCAATAAAGTAGTCGGCTAATTCCGAGTGAAAACGGCAGAGTTCCTTCTCGCCTGACAAAAGATACCTCTCCATGACAACATCATAAAACTGACGGTCCTTCCAAGACAACAAACGAACCCCATTTTCAACATGGACAGCGAGGAAGGACTCGATGTCAGACTTGACTCGGGACAATGGCGATGCAGGAATACGTCGAATATGTGGCGTCCAAAGGGCGAAAACTTCATCTAAGACCGTGTCATCACAGGACAACACATCTTCCAGCTCTGTTTCACTTATGCCTCCTCTCGAAGCAGAAATGTACGCTACCGTGTGTTGAAATAACTTTTTTCCATGTTTTCGTTCCAAGTTCTCAAACAAAACGTTGATCACCTGTCCGACTGAAACACCAAGGCTTGCTTCATTCACAATGCTATAGGAGTTCCACTGAACCGCTTGCTCGAGGACAAGCTTTAAATACAAAGGAGTAGGGCAATTTGAAACCTGCTTAAGCACGAATTCTTCTTGGGTTTCTGTGAGCTTTCTGTTGCTGTCTTTGAGCTTCAGTGTAAGAATCTCCTTTACTTCATCATCACGCAGATTTGGAATCTCCAAGAAGTAATCTTCTTCGGAAACAATATCCTAGAAATTACACAAAAATTCATTCATACGTAAAATTTTCATTTAAAAGTTGTGCATGTATCGATTATATTCTCGGAAAATATTCGACTGCTCGATGATCTTGAGGATGTTCTGCTTATAAGATACAGAACACTAGTAAGAGCTAGAGCATAAAACGTGTTCTTGTTCTAGAGGTTTGAGACTTTGCTGTAACGACCGAACGGTCAAGGTTATTAAGTTCTTTATTATATGGCCATCAGAACGGTTCTAAAGAAGACAAAACTAATTTGCATTATCCGTAATCGGCCCGTAGGCATTTCGGAGAAGTGAAGTGAAGTGAAGGGAAGTTATTAGTCTCTCCCCTCGGGGCTTTTCGTGACTAATTTCCAATGCTTTGTGGGGGACTTTTTGGCCAGACTGCTCGTTACGAAGTTTACAATTTATTTAGGAAGTGAAAGATGCCCCCGACCAGATTAAGGTCAGTCCACAACACCGGAGACAACGTCTCCTACTCTTTTCGAGAAGT
Source organism: Montipora foliosa (assembly GCF_036669935.1). Lineage (NCBI taxonomy): Eukaryota > Metazoa > Cnidaria > Anthozoa > Scleractinia > Acroporidae > Montipora > Montipora foliosa. Next base: position 11,874,754 of record NC_090869.1, on the reverse strand, counting down.
GAGTGGGTTCTTTAACGTCCCATACTATTTGGTTACCAACGAGGGCCATGAGACGGGACTTCTGGTTTATGGTCCTTATCCAAGAAGACTTGAAAGTCTAACCATTTGCAGAAGTAATTACAAAGGCAGCACTTTTTCCTGAGTTATTTTAAGACCCTGAGTGTTGGTCCGGCCGGAGTCGAACTCTCGACTTCCCGCGTGACAGCCCGATGCAAAACCAACTGAATCACCGGTGCGCGGTAAGAATAATGCCATAGCACTTAGCTGATCTTAGCCAATCACAGCGAGCGCATTTGCGATATATATGGGTTATTGACCAAGCGTGAGGTCACCATGGCTGGATATTGGCCAAGTTATTTTTTTTCGTGTTTCGTAGAGGTCCATAAACACGCAAAAACGAGCGAGGCCAATATCCAGCCATCTTGACCGAACAAGCTTGGTCAATAAAGGATTTGTTATATGGGATAAAACACCAAATAAATGATCTTTGATCTTGCGAGGACCAGCCGAGAAATCCCAAGCGGGCAGTATAGCTCCACCTTGCCCACTCGGGTAGCCAATCACAGAGCGGGATTTGGTTTATCTTGCCCGCTCACGAGGCTAGTCATACTACGAAAACTACCGATCTATGGAATGGGGCCGAATTATTGAGTGACTGCCCCACCCACTTCAGTTAAACATGGTGTGAGCGGAAGCCTGCTTTCGCCGTCAAGGTGTACCGGAACAACCACAATAATGGAAAGATACGTTTTTGAAATCACGAGTCCCGGGGAAAAATGGATAAAATTGTTCTCGTCTAGTGAAGAGGTTGCATCTGCAACCATGGACTCGCTGTTACTTCGAGTGCAAGAAAGGTTCGCTGGCCTGAAAAGTAGCATCGAACAAAACCCCTCGCAAGAATTTGAACTATTTACAAGCCAAAGTGGGCGGGACAGTGACTCAGTAATTCAGGTCCATCCCCCCCCCCCCCCCGGGATCTTAAGTTGACTTGATCACTAAATTGGCAAAAAGCAATTTTTAGAAAAAATGTAAGTATTTCAGATACACAAATTTCAAAGGATCCTGCAGATGAAGTGCCCACCTTGAGACAAGAAAATGCCATTTCATCAGTGAAACAACTGAGAACAATCTTGACATGGGCCGGCAATTTCCTTGGTATCCACGCAAACTCTCGAGAGATGTTATAACTGCGAATGTTGTCAAGTGAATCCAGGAATACCACCAAAGGCTGAGAAGCTGCTGACACACTTTGGAGAAGACAATGGAATTCTCTCACCAGATTTTGATAGTCCTAAAGTAAATGTCAAAAGGTCATTGCAAAAAAATTTGCTTGAACTGTAAAAGTCATTAATTATGATTGAGGATGACAGGCTACAGTGACGTAGTACACAGGTATAAAGTATACCTTGCACCCAACCCCTGTAAAAGATTTACAATGGATTGTTATTATAAATACTAATGCAGACCATCCGCTCATGAACAGAAAGTTTACATGATATCTGGAACCAGGAAGATGACAACATGCAAATAATAAGATGCATGCTCAATTTTGATGAACACAAAGTGTTGCGTTATGTTGGAGTTCAAAGAAATGAAAGCCTTTATTACTACAAGAATTGACTATACAGCTGCAGAGGGAAAGGAATTTTTAAGTCTCAGACTTCAAGGCTGTTGCCTAACAGGAGCCCGGTAGCCTGGGGCTCCCAAAAAATAGCTCTGGGCTCCTTAATTTTTCACAGCAACGCCTTTCACTTCATATGTTGGGCTCCTAAGTTCTCAGCGTTTAGCTCTGAGGGCCTCTTTAAAATTTTCTTAGGCAGCAGCCTTGGACTTACTATCTTCATGGAGAAAAGAGCCACAGGTAGCCCCCACATACTTCAATCAGTGTGATTCAGTCACCGACTGCCATTGTTATACATGTATTTCTATTCACAAAGCGAAGGACAAACATATTTTGGCATATTTTGAAATCTGAAAGTCATTAATCTCACCTCAGGCACAGTTTTGGGATCAACTTTTAATGCCACACAAAGCTGATGACAGAGGCTCTTTAGAAGCTGGTGAACTTTCGATGATTGAAGTGTCACTCCAATAAACCGCACAATGACTGACACCTCGTGTCCAACCCACAAAGAGCTTGCATTGGCTGCCATAGCAAGTAATGATGTCTTACCAGAACCCTGCTGGCCATGAACAACCAAAGGAGAATTCCCTTGGCCAATAATGTAACTCTTTATCTTATCCAATGATTCACTTTTGCTATGTAAGGAAGAACAGAGCTGCTGACATTGCAATGAGTGCTGTGCAACTTCCTCAAACAACTTGTCATTTGGTGTTGAAAGTTTTTCATTCTTTATGGAAATTTCAATGCAAGATTTCATTTTTTCAAAGAAGTCTTGGCAAAATCTGTCAATATACTGATGATGTTCCTCACTCGAGTGGGAATCAACTCCATTTTCTCCCCATTTGATGTTGTAGGAATATATGTTACTCTTGTCCAAAACTTTAAACATTTTTTCCTCTTTTAAGGATGTCAAAAGTTCCTTTGCTCCCTTATCCCACTCTTTTGTTTCCTCTTGACCATGCAGTTTATGTGAAGACTCCGCAATGTCAATATACAAGGGAGCATTGTGACTTCTGACACTGTCTTCCATGTCTATGATGATGCGTTGAAACCAAAATGCGTGCTTGTTTGGACACTCTGCTTGCAGAATTCCTTGATGAATCTCTTCCTCTGAGTCTAAAAAGGAATATTAACCCAAAAATTGTTAAAAATGCTCTATGTGAATTCTCAGAAATGGCATGTACATGTACTTTAAACCATTCCAGTTATGACAAAAAATTAAATATAATTATGTTGCACTGGTTTTCTTTTTGGCCAGCATTTCTTCTTGTTACAGTTTATGGCAATGGACACAAGACAATGGGCTATCAACAACAGCACTTCTAAACGGTTGCTGGGCATCTGGATCCATGACCAGGAACTTCTGCTGAAAGCTCAATCAAGTACATGTGTCCCTGTAATGTCCCAATGTCTGCAATCCCAGCGACCCAGCCATGAGCCACAGCATCCTGGCACTGTGATGTCCCTCTGACAAATAGTGGAAGTAGAGAGGTTAGAAGTGACAACCCAAGATGGCCGACAAGAATCCTCAATGTTTCTTTCTATATGACCAAAAGCTCTCAGACTGGTGTACATGCTCCCAAGGCATTAGCAACTTTATCATTTCATTC
>NC_090869.1:11864020-11866520 GCF_036669935.1 Montipora foliosa | reverse complement strand
TTTCCTGCTGTGGTAAACAAAGATGGAAGTCCTCACTTGAAACTTTCATTTCCTGTGCTGGTGAAGATTTCTGCTCTTGGAGGCCAGCATCGGCTGCTAATGGCAGTAATGTGCGACTTCCATCTTTATCACTGTGGTTCAGAGACAAACAAAGTACCTTGTTTTGTAAAAATTTTTGTGTGTTCATATGAAAGAGTGGGATAACCCTATAAACTGGTTGCATTTTAAGGACGGAGCCTACTATTGTTATTGCGCATACCTTCTGTGCATCTCAAGATACTCGGATTTCCTATCGGTGATGCTTACTAATACAGGGATATTTTTGCATGGTTTAAAATCATGCAGAGAAAGTAGATGTTAGTAAGTACTCATGGTAGGTACCCAAAAAGAAAATTGGGGGCAACTATCGATTTTTCTGAGATAATTAAGCTTCAATTTGAGAAAAAATTCCATACATGCCTTTGTATTGACTTTTTACAAATATTGTTCAGGAATTATCTTTGAAAAACGGATGGTTATCCCCAATTTTCATTTTCGATTTCAATAACACTTGTTAAGGTCTACATTTCCCGCATAATCATAAACCGGGGCAAAAATACCTTTGAATTGGTAGTCACCGTCCTAAGCTTCATATAAAGTGGTTGCCATGGGAACAATCAAAAGAATTTGGAATAGCTCCAACATTGTTAAATGTATCTTCATAAAAACCTGAATAACTGCAATGAAAGACGACCTTAAAAGACAATTTTCTAATGCAACAAAAACCTCTACAGGCACTTACATTCATCCTCAAAGTTATTTACTGAAAGTCGCCAGATCGTAAGCGAATCGCAACTTGAAAACGATGTAAAAGACTCAAGAGAAAAAATAACGACAAATAAAATGATAAGCAAGAGGTTTTTTTTCGAACCAAACAGTTCTGTTATCTTAACGATCTGGACCTGGTTTCTTAAACCTTAAAAATGATCCAACCTCTGCTAACATGCGCGTTATATTATATTAAAATTATCTTTACAGTATCGGTTCCTAATCACTTGATAGAACAATCGTCTTAAAATATGAAAATTAGCCATAAGAACTACTTAGGCTTAATGTTTAACATGGCATCCAAAACTATTTGATGAGCTTTGTATGTTCTTACCTTAACGCAGGATTTTGTTGCCCAGCTGATGTCCCACTTGGTTTCGATTCACAACACCCCATGATTCTCGTTCTCGTTTGATTGATCTTCAATCAAATCGCTCGCTATTTTCATGCCATGCCATAACGACAAGTATGCTCAATGTAACGAGAATAGAGTACTGTCAAATAATAGCTATTAAGAGAAAAGTGTGGACACAATTACAGCGCATTTGTCAACTCTATTTGCCAAGCGTTTTCAATTCGTCCCTCGCTCGGGATTCGTGGAATGTGCCGTTAACACATGCAAATCCGTGTCAGATATCTTGCGCACTGTAGAATTGAGGTGTATAAGTACACCTCGCACCTGGGGCGAAAACATTGTTGATAACTAGAGTTATTCATGTTGTAATCGACATGCCTCATCGGAATGTTGTTTTGAAGGTCGAGGGTCGAGCGAGGTGGGATGTGCCGCAAAAAAAACATCCGAAGATTGCTGAGTAATTTCTCTACAGCGTTTTTACTATTGTTCTTAATAGTGGGGAAGTAAGAATTGAAATGTAAATCAAAACGCTTAACTTGATCAGCGGCTGTCCTGCCTCGACTTCATTCAGTCTTGAACAAAAAACATGGCGGTTTGGCGCGAACATAACATGTCTTTGTGATTTTCAGACCCATTCACGTCAATTTTAGATCACTTTGACGCAAAGAGGGTTGATAAAAGTTCATTTACTCTTATGGACGATTCAGATGTCAAGTTTGCGGCAATGTTTTGTGAGAAATAATGGCGATGGATTTAGACTTCTCGCAGGAGTCTTTTGCCTTCAGCGACATCGCTCCTCCATCCCATGTAAGCGGTCTTGAATCGTTTTCGGATTTTGACGCCAGTGAGTGCAGCGAAGTATCATTTGCTGATGTTGTGTCTAATCAAGACCCGAATGGAAAAGAGGAAGTGGCTTTTGATGGCAGAGTTGGTACTCAAGCTGCAAGACATCAAAAGTCAAGTGGTGATGAAAGGTATATACGTAGATAGCATTCTGATTCAGTTCTTGTTGGTTTTGTCTTTCAGGCCTTCCATTTTTTTAAAATGAAAACTGGAAGACTGAATTTTTGCACATTGAGTTAAGTGTGAAACTTAGCTTGACCCCAGTTTGAATTAGATGTTCTTGAGCACTACAAACGGTACAGTTACATGCATAGAGCTCAAAATAAAATTATTATAGGGAAGATATCGTTGACGTCACCTATTGTCATTAATGTGCCAACCAGAGCCTCATTGGTTCTTGAAACAAAGGGTCTTTTGTTCCTGTGGTTGGCAAATTTGAATAACAAAAGCAATGTTTGTAAACATATATCTTCCCCATTTAGTCCACTTTGAAAT
>NC_090869.1:11839020-11856520 GCF_036669935.1 Montipora foliosa | reverse complement strand
TGTCGTTAACTGTGTTAAATTTCATTTAACGACATGTATATATAGAGAGTGGGAAAATACATTAGAATAAATGATGTGGGATAAACAAAAGAATGAACAAACTTTAAATAAACAGCTTCGCTGGAATGGAGTCATTTTGAATGTTCAGAGTCTGTCTCTCTTTCTTTATTTATTATTGCACTCTGTAAGCAATTTATGCAATTTGTCATTGACCCATTAAAAAGGCAATAATTTATTCTGTTGAGTATGTAATAAGTAATATTATTTATTAATTATTATCTCCTGAACCACCTTCCATTGATGAGTAAAATCTATTGAGTCTCACTCACTCCCAGGAGTCAATGGGTTTAAGGGGACATTTTAAGTGGAGGTAGAGGTTGTTAATTAACAAAATTATCTCCAAAAGTGTATCACATCTAGAACTTTTCATCATGGGACACCATGTGTCATACACTAAAGTGTCATTATTTGGCATTTTGGCGGGAGAGTGATACTTGTACATTGTACAGTGTAAGTTAATAATGTTTATATCAGGTGATGTCATGACCAGAGACCAATATTCTTATGCCTGATTAAAATGTTATTATCTTATATCTTATGGAAAATCTTACATGTGTAGTTACCTTGTGAATGTGTTTCAGTTCTCAATAATATTATTTTTAGTTTTCTCATGATGACAATTTTTTTAACTTGAGATCACCTTCAGCTCAAATAGAATTTGAAATTTTAGGGATTGTATCTTCAAGCTGTGGGAAAAGCTTGGATGAAGATGAGAGCTCACTTGGTATTTTGCAGCTGGATAATTTACCTGGTAAGAGGTACAGTACCGCTCAAATGTAAGTTACCACCCTCGCGCGCGACGCGATTTGCGTCGCGCGCTACAGGAATCGCGTCGCGCGCTACAGGGATTGCGTCGCGCGCTACAGGAATCGCGTCACGCGCGAGTTAAAAAAATCTGTAAGTACATCAACTGGAGGATCGCGCGCGCTCTTAATTGTCCTTTTGGATTTGTTTGTGAAAGCCCCAGACGCATAACAAACACGCATTTTATCAGATGTAAAAGCGTCTAGTCGTTGTTGACTGAAAAGTCGACATACAGCTCGCTGGTGTGCGCCGAAATTAATTAGACTGTTAACTTTGTTCTCAGGAAACACGAAAATGTGAATCGTAAGCAGTTTGGCAAGGGGAGAGATAAACATGTAGTACAGTTGCCGTTTAAATCAACATTTGTTTTCGTCTGTCGCGAGTCGGCATATTAAAATTCAGACTATCCGACACGTGATGGAATGTCAGGAAAACCTACAACTGTAACACGCTTTGTCTACCCGAAATCTTTACACAGCAAAATTATTTTGAGTCCACAATTATTAAAGCGTTCAAAACAACCCCATCGCTTTAGGCCCTTCAGTCAAAAGGAATTCAGTGTTTTTTTACGCACAACACTCGATGTTTGTTTCACGGTTGGAATTTGCATACCGTCATGCGTCAGTGTTTGCACACCTGAGAATTTTTTCTTTTGTGTGATCTAAAAACTACAATTCGTATAGCAAGATAAAGAAGATATTAGTCTCTTCGTTAATCATCACATATACCGCTTCAAACTTTGGCGTCTCTCTTGCTTTCTGTGCAAAAACTGCTTTCGCTTAAAATAATTAATTTCATCAAATTAGAAATGGGTTTCGGATAGATAGAGTGCTTTCGATTCGGAAATCCGGATTTAGATCGTAAGGCAATAATTTCAAACAAACAATATACTATTGGTCATTGCTTTTGTTCATTTTGTGGCTCCTAAAGGAGCCGTTGGAACCTGTTCAAGTGCAATGTTTAACACTCCGGTTAAACCTACAGGTAATTGTCTTTAGCTTGTGCCACAGCAGCTCTATTGGGTTTAGGTCGGGACTCTCAGGTGGGGTCTTCCACCAGTTTATTCCTTCCGGCTCCATAAAGTTCTTCGCCAACCTGTGTAAACGCGCCTTAAGTTTGTTATTTTCATGCGTGTACGCTTCGCCTGTGGTGTCTCCAGCGCTTGCTGTTCGAGTTTGTTGATAGACGCAAATTACACGCTCCAATGGTTTTGCGGTTATGCAAATATTTATCACAATTTTACATGTAAACTTGACAGCCGCCATCTTCGAATTTTTACGAACTTGATTCAAACCCTGTACAAATTAAGAAAAGTAAAACCTTCAATTGATCAACAAAAGTTGAGAACGCACAACCAAATCTTCATTCTTCATTGGAAACTTTGTGCTATTTATTTACTCGACAACTTGCTGAGAATTTTGGCTGGCGTCACTGATGCTTGCCGAGATTAACCTGGTTTCCATACGATCTGCAATGTCAGGTCCGCGATCGTTTAATTTAAAACAAAACTTGCGGAGGTAATAAAGTTTAATGCGCCTCAGAAAAAGTGAAACATGGAGACGGAAATTATCGAAAAGTTACAGTTAACAGTCAAAGAAGCGCACAAGCGGTACAACAACGTCTTTACGGCTTTTTGCATACTGTAAGCTTACGTGTTTGTATATCAAACAACAGATCAGCATTTTACTACATGTTCTTTGGCGACACAACGTCATTATTTTATTGACAATGCAATTTTCTTTCGCGTTTTGTTTAAGATCGATTTACAGATAGAAGGGAAAGTTTGTCTGGGGCATTTGAGATCGTCTGCGACTCGTCTGTCGCAGGCAGCTTACATGTAGTTACCATTACTCGCTACGCGTACGGATTTCGCGTAGTGGAGTCACCTAAATTTATGCCAGAAATTTCTGCTTCAATGACTCTCGTGCGACGCGAATCGCGTCGTGCAGGACGCGAATCGCGTCGCGCCTGAAACGCGACGCGACTGGTAACTTACATTTGAGCGGTACTGTAATAGTTGAAAGTAATTTAGGCAAAGTGTGGTCAGTGATTGTTCATGGTTGTAACAATACTTAAAGTGCCCCTGTGATCAAAAAAACCACTTCCTTTTTTCCTTCAGATTTTGAAAGTGTGTGCTTAACACCTGACTGGCAAAATTTTGAGCTCTGATTTTTATCTAAAGGCTGTTTAAGTTTTGGATTTCACGGTCCGCCATTACTCACGTTCAAAACTGACCGATTGGACCTCAGAGGGTTGAATCCAGGGAAAAGTGACGTCAGAGGCTCACTAGCTTCAAATTTCAGCGTGTGAACACAGCTTATTATATATGCAAAGCGTGAGTTTAAAGTCTGAAAGCCCAAAACCCCCGTGCTGCATATTAATTTTGCGGCGTACACACGTATTGCATTCTTAAACTAGTGAGCCTTTGACGTCATTTTCTCCTCGATCCAGCTCTCTCAAGAACATAATGTTAGTAATGGCGGACCATTAAATAGGAAAATTACAGTTAAAATAAAGAGGTGTCTTTTTGAAATCAAGGCTTAAAACGTGGGTCACTTGGTGTTTTGTTAACATAGTTTTGAAATCCAAAGAAAAATGTGAATTGATTTTTTGGTCACAGGGGCACTTTAAACAAATGCATCGCATAGTGGAGGCTGGGTGCCTGGGATCCATATGTGGGTGGTTCCACTTTTGTTACCCATCCCCTGGATAGAATAACACCTCCATGGCTGGCACAATACTGCAACCCAGCCATGAACCCCCACATCAAGAATTTTACAAACAGGCACCCATCACCCAACTATCAGTGGGAAAAAAAGGGAGAGATTGAGGGGGATGCCAAAACTCACTATAAACCATGATGGCGGACAGAACTCATCACACTGCCAGAATACAGGCAACAAGTACATTGTACAGAACTACTGCACGTGGGCTGGCCTACAAACCAACCACTGACCACTAGTAACACAGGTGCTCTTCATTGTTAACTCCTTTAAATTGTATTAAATTGATTAACAACTTCATTACTTAGTGTCGGTTGGGTGCCTTGAATATCTGGGGGAATTCCACTTTTGGTATCCAACCCCTAGATAGAATAACTCTCCCATGGCTGTCACAACACCAAAACCTTGCCATGAGCCCCCATTCCAAGCTGCCAGGTTCTCCAAGCTACATGTATGCACTATGCTGAGAGATCGAAGGGGCTCATGGCTGGCTAAGCAAGATGCCCTGAACTGCCAAATCCCAGAGGCCCCCAAGAGAGTGAGACAGCAGTGGTCTGCCACAAAATACCTGTTACTGCAGCAGCCTTTGGGACACATTGATGACTGAGTCCATGTGGGTTCTAACACTAGTCCATTTGCCCATTGTTTTGATGAAGTCGTCAGGAATACCATGTTGAGCAGTTGCTCCAATGTGGAAACTGTGGCCAGAGAATTGCCCAGGAATTACCTGCTGTTTGTAATGTTCAGTGAAGGAATGATGACAAGCAGGAACAAGATAAAGGCTGACCAGCCTTGTCAATGAAGAGATGGCCCTGTGAAGATGCTAGAGTTGTAAGCAGTTCACCAAATGAGGGGATAAGAAAAGCCATAATCAATGTGTAGAGAGCATACCACTGACATGTAGACCTTTATCAATGAGAGGTGAAAATGATCGGCCAGGTGAGAACAGAAACACAACAAAGTTTGCTCATTTGCAGGTAACAGGGAGTCATCACTGGTATAACAATCCAGGATGCAAAACTCTATAAGTTGGCGTTGTCCTGAATTATAGACGTGGCGGGCACAAGGAGCCAAATCATTTGCCAAGTAGAATTGGCACTTCTGAGTTTTAAACTGCGCGAAGCAGGGCCAGGAGTGATGGAGGCACTGCGAGAGCTGTTGGTGACGTCTGAGGAGCTAGGTGATGGAACCTCTGAAAGTCAAATTGACAGAGGCACGTGGGGGCAGTAAAAGCAAAAGAATATCGGACCACAAACATGGATAGATGATGGAGTAGCACCATCATGTTTGAATCTCTTGAAGCACCGGACCACAATACCTCAACCACAAAATTCCATGTTTTTGTCAAGAACTGATGTTTCCACAAAGAAGCTGCCAAAACTACAGGGATAAGCTCCTTGTAGGCAATGGACATCTGTAATTCAAGAGCCATTTTCCTGGCTTATATTTCTTTGGGATGACTCAAAACGGCTGAAGAGTGGGTGATGGGGGTGTGGAGAATGGGCTGGGAATGCATCCTTTGGCTAGTTCATTGTATAGGTAGGCATCATTGACCAGTGGATGAAGACTGTCTGAGGGCACATCCTGCTAAGCCGATCTCAAGGAGACCAAAGTTGCGAATCCCAGCCAACATGTACTCCACAAAGTGCTGATCGAAGGTCAGCCTGGAAAAGGAAAGGAAAGAAAAGGAATTTTATTTAAGTGTCTTGTCATTCTAGTGCTGGAGTATTAATTGGGGACACTGTAAAGTGAAGTTAACAATTAACGCAATTCAAGTCAAATGTTGGTTGTTGAGGAGAGGGGAAAATCGGAGTACCCAGGGAAAAACCTCTTGGTACAGAGTAGAGAACCAACAAACTCGACCCACATAATTTTTTATGCCAAGTCTGGGAATCGCACTAGGGCCACATTGGTAGCAGGCGAGTGCTCTCATCACTGTGCCATCCCAGGACCCCATGCCAAGTACCATGATAGGCGGCTGAGCAACTGACAAAACCCCAGAAAAGGAAATAAAAGAGGGAATGACAATGTTACCTGATGTTGATAACAAGCTGGAAGCGATAGATGTCGCCATGTTGAAGCACATGCCTCATCCCTCAAAAGAAATGTGGAAGAGCTGTTTCAAATTGTCAAATTTGACTATCTGTTCTCGTGAAATGCCACTAAGATTTCTGGGAGCGATTGGCTCAAAGCTTGTGAAAACACCCGAGAAACAGGCCTGAAACATGGGCTGAAAAACTGAGATGGTTGTCGCAACTGAAGAAGAGATTGCTTCACCTTACAATGTAACCATGTCGTCAATGCTATTGTGAGTAGCCTGAGGAATGCTAGAACTTGAAAGATGTGTAAAATGGAAAGGGTTACGGAGGTAGCCTGTGAATGCAGCCACCTCAGTGTTCGGTCGAGAGGCTATCTCTAAGGAGAGCAAAGAAAAAGCAAAAAAAAAAAAAAAAGTTGGGGAGAATGCTAAAGCAACTCACCAGTGCTGGAGGACAAATGTGCAAAACTACTATCCATGCACCTACAAACCAACCACTGACCACTAGCAACAGAGGCACTCTTAGTTATTAACTCCTTTAAATTGCATCCAAAGGGTTTGCCATAGTGGTTGCCATCTGTTCTGTACATTTCCAGGGAAACATGCATACTATGGAGGCTCCACCTTACCAAAGACACTTTCTTAAGCTCTTATTGTGGTTGACTTACAGATATATTGAACACCTATGCACATACGGGTAACATTACAGAAATTGTTCATCATGACGATTATAGTATTCATTGAACCATGACAGAGTGGGAAATTGAGCTTATTTTTTTCAGATTTTGATGACAACTTGAGTTCCCAAGCTTTAAAGCCAGCCACTCAGCCGCTTGAGAGAACTTTGATTGGTAATGATGAGGAGGAAGAAGATGAAATTGTCATCAATCGTCTTGTGCTTGATGATGATTTGGAAGGAGAGGATATCTCTTTCACTGGTGAATTTGCCAATGCCATAGATTCCACTCCTTTAGCTACTTGTAACAGAAATGTAATGCTGCAGTTTGAGGAGAAAAGACCAGATACTGGTACGTTTTTTTTACCCTGCCTGTACATGTACATGTACAATGTACAGCTGCATTTTGGTGAAACACCAGGGCCCGGTTGTTCGAAAGCCGATTAACTTAATCTAGGATTAGCGTAAACTTTTGTTAAAAGCTTCTTTTGCTTATTTTTGTTTTTCATGATTGACTTCTTCTAATGTACAGTTTTGCCGAATATCAGCGTTGAACAGCTTTTGGGAGTAGAGAACTAAACTCCTGAGTTAATTTTTAATCTCTGAATGGCGTTAACCTGCTTTTGAAAAAGCGGGCCCAGATAAGTAGTTTTTATCGTCATGATGTTTAGGTTTAATAGTCAACACTTGGTGGAGCTACATTTTGCAACATTCAGGTGCTGCTGCAAATTCAGGACTTCAACGGGGTTTGAACCCGTGACCTTGCGATACCGGTGTGATGCTCTAACCAACTGAGCTATGAAGCCACTGAGGTTTGGAGTTGGTCATTTGTGGGTTTTAACCCATCGACATCCAAACCAGCCGAAACCGGCCAGACTTAGTGTTTTACTCTAACGCCAGACGATTTTACTTGTCAATGGGGAACCCCTGGGAGTCAATGGGTTAATGTACCCATGAGGAATGAATCAACGATGAAATGATATATGAAATGGATCATATATGAACTGCAGATATGAAATCAAGTGAAGCTGTGCTACAGGAATGAATCAACGATGACATCAACTCTGCAGTTCATATAATTATGATCCATTTCATATATCATTTCATCGTTGATTCATTCCTTACGGGAACATTAGAACCCACAAATGACCAGCTCCCAATTTCAGTGGCTTCATAGCTCAGTTGGTTAGAGCGTCACACCGCTATCACAAGGTCACAGGTTCAAAGCCCATTGAAGTCCTGAATTTTTCAGGCCTCTGTAAGCAATTGCAAAAATTGTGTTCATAACTGCGAAGATCACAGCTTCACTTGATTTCGCATCCACAGTTCATGTATGATCCATTTCAAAGATTAGGCAATAAAACACTACAATTTACAACTATAGTCATTTTTAATAGAAATTCCTGGTGTATTAGCATTTAAATACATTATAGGCAGTACATGTATGTCATGTAAATTTAACAAATCGAAAGTGGTTCAGCGTTGTCTGTACTCTTATCGACAACGATATTCGTCATCACAGTGGTCAAAATGTTGTGGACTCACGAGGCGCAGCCAAAGAAAGTTTCTATTTCAGAGCGTGACCAAAATCATGACTCAAAGAAAGAGCAAGCGTTCTCTATAACTTTCTCGCAATATGATTGGTGTATTTCCCAAAATGGGTGTTCCTGATTGGCTATTACATTGCGTGACAAAATGGCACGAGCATGACGGGTACAGCGTTGTCTAGACTCTCATCAACAACGGCAAATTAGCCCAATCAGATTGTGAGATTACAAGCAATTGTGGTAAAATGAGCACTAACCCCCAAAAAAGTTTTTTCTTTAACCTTGAACTATTTAGTGGACATGAAATTTTCCCCAAAAAAGCAATAGAGATGGCCTTTAGCAAATGAGTGAGGACCCAAAATTTGGCCCATTGCAGGGCTCGAAATTGCGACCAATACGGTCGCATTTGCGACTAAATTTTTCCCTTTGCGACTAAAATATTGGGAGAAGTCGCAAATTTGCGACTTGTTATCACCTTCGTTCTTTCGAAACAAAAGGGTTAGAAGTTGCCACTTTGCTGCTACTTTTGCTAAAATAAATAAATAAATAAATGACAAAATTATTTTGTTTCTCGCTCTGAATGTTCTCTGAAGGTAGCGTAATTGTATAGTAATTTAGCTGCGATGTTACGTGCACAGCTCCATTCCTTCGATCATTCGCCATTTTCAGCAGTTTCTTTACACACAAGCACTGCGGGCTCATATTTTTTTGCTAAACCGCTGACAACACAATGCAGCGCGGCGATTTTGCGACTAAAATTTGCGAAATTGCGACTAAATTTTTGCATCTTATCGGAAAATGCGACTGGATTTTTTCGTTAATTTCGAGCCCTGCATTGGTACCACTCGGGGGGACAAAGGCTGATGCCCAGGGTGATCTAGGTCAACATCCCTAGTTTAAATTTTTGGGTGATGGCATTTCCAATTGTGTCATTTTCAGGGGAAAATGGACAACTTAGTATCTCACCTCTTCCTTCTTGGGCTGTGTTCTAATGTGAGAATAATATACATCATACCCAACATAATATTTGTTCACTTTAATATACGAAAACAGGGCAAAGTGCTATACAAACATCTCAGAAATGAAGCATAGTCAAATAGTACACAATTTTTATCAATACCTTTTGACAGGATATAATCACATGACTTGTCAAGTGATCAAAAAATGGTCAAACAAAGTATTGTTTCTTTCCATGTCTCTCTTAATCAATGTCATACTATATTGTGTTTCTTTTTTACATTTTTCCTGCCAGTTACTTTCTTTTGTTCAAAACCCATTATGCCAGCAAAATTCTCTTTTTTTGACAATACTTCATAACTAGTACCCAGTTCCTCAGGTTCCTTTGGCGCCGATATGTTACTATTTAGCTGGGTTGTATTCGTCACATGTACTCATGCGAAGGTGAATTGCTCTTACATGTGTGAGTGTTGTGTCATTTCGCACACTTGTTTTGTTTTCAAAGGTTCAAACGCTTCTTTGTTCGACTGCTCACGCTTTGTTGTTTCTACTGTGTTCTATGAAACAAAAGAATTTGCTAATGAAGTGTGCTCCCGGACACACATTAAGAGTGCTAAAACCAATTTCTATTGTTTTTAAATGCGGGCGCGTTGTGATTGTGCTATCACCTTTAGCATCGAAGTCATATGGAAGGTCACAAATACTAAGGCTTGCATAGTATTTTGAACCATATTATCAACATTGGTATTGGGGGGGGTAAGGACCAATATACATGTACTTTGTGAGTGCAGGTCAAATGATGCTTAAACTAGAATTCTTGCGAAGAGTTTTGTCCAATCATGTACATGTAATGGTGGACTGTGAAATTCAAGACTTGTATTCAAAGTAAACAGCCTTTGGATTGAAAGTCAACCTCAAAGTTTTACCATTCAGGTGTTCCTATAATGGCACTTAAATTCTTGCTAGGATGTAACCTTCAGATGCTAGGTTTTTCTTGATCAATGTTGTGATAATTGTCAAAATCTGTGCACTTTTTGTCCTTTGCTAGTTCAAAGAGATAACAAAGTGTTGAAGTGTTTTGTAGTCAGATAGGAACAATGAATATCGTTTTGTACAACTGTAGATTGTGGGCATTTTAGAAGTCTTGTTGAGCTGGCAGATGGTCTCATTGGTTGGAAAGGTTCTTCAAAAATGTACCCCGTTATTCATTATAAATAAGTGAACCATGTGAGCTTATTTTACTGTCCTTCTTTTACTGCTTCTTTTAGGTCAAGATCCAGACGCATTTTTCAGTTCTAACCAAAAAGAAGCAAATGTTGCCACAGATGAAGCCATTAACGAGGAGTCTATACGAGACAGTTACGGCCAAGGCACTGACTTTATACATGTATTGTATTTTTGTAGGGAACAGTATTTTTTTATAATAACTAACCCATGCTAGTTAGTTGATAATTGTATTTTCAGTATTCTATTAGGGTTGTAGCCGAAAACTCCTGTTTTTGAGGAGTGTTGAGTCCCACTTATAAAGCGACATAGGTGTGATTGAATGTTACTTTGTTTGTTGCTTTTTTTTTTTTCAGAGGAAATGGACATGATGTTGCAAGGCAGGTCAGGCAGTGGAGATGGTGGAGAATTGATTGACAGAGTCTCCTTAACGTCCAGTATCAGCTTTATACAATCACAGACTTTTCCTGAGAGTATTTTAAGTCAGAGCTTTAGCAGGTATTATATTGTACAGTATGCATCAATGTCAGCAATTTTTGAATAATGTTACATAGAAATCCCAAGCCTCAAGTGTACAGGACTGGTACATTTTCCAAACAAAAGAATTTTTTCCCCAAGGCTTAGGTTGTAGAAGTGTTGTTATTCAAATATTTGTGCCATTTTCTGCAAAGGGACAGGTCATCTGGAGTACATATTTTTGGTGAATGGGATTCTGTTTTAAAGCACATTATCCTGCTGCCTGCTAATGAGTCCATCTATTTCCTTGAACGCTTTACTTGAAATAGTTCTATGAGCGGAATGAAGAAGAAGCAGAAAATGTGGTTTGGGCAAACTACAATCCTGGCTAAAACGTTACAGGACAGAACACAAAATGGTTGTGGCAGTGTACATTTTTATTCTACACAAAGTCATCATTCTATAAGCAGTCTCCATATCCTTATTCAAGCTCTCATTGTCATTTGCAGAAACCCCCCCCTCCCCCTCGCAATGTTGATAGCAACTGGGATCCTTCAAACTGTACATAAACACAGGAGTGTAACAACATCGTGAGGGGGAGGGGGGAAGGGGCAGAGAAAGAGTGTGAGATAAATGAAGTAAAATAATTGTCCCATTATTTTTGGCCAGGATTGTAGTTCCAGTCCTTGTGACGGAAAACGTTTCCTAACAAGTTGGTTTAACCCATTCACTCCCAGTTGATCAATAAAATCGTCTTGCGGTAGACAGAGTAAAATCTGTCAAGTCTCACCCCCAGGAGTCAGTGGGTTAATGGAGGGGTCATGGGTTTGACTGGTTAGTTAACATTGCATCACTTTGCTGAGATTATTATCATTCCACTTTGGTTCTTTGGTTTGGTTTTTCACCAGTAGTCGAGGTCTTGGTAGTGGAATGGACTCTCGTTCTGAGAGTGATGGTCAGGAGGGCAGTGAGGACAACACTGTTTCTATGCTGCATGCCCCAGGGGATGGGAGTAATGGCCGTCCTGGTCTTGAAGGGGGCAATTCTGACGCTGAGGATGTACCCACTGTAAGTGGACTGCCAATAGATGCAAGCAACAGACTAGAGGCCCAAGGACTTGGTAAGTTTAGCACAGCCACCAGTTAGCCATATGTTTTGTGTGTTTAATAGTAAAGCATCAGCTTCACTGTGATGTTTTCATTATTGGTTTTACAATAACCATTTCAACTATCTTTTGAAAGCAACTATGATTCACCTTGTTTGCATTTTAGAGTTGCGTCAGTCAGCTGAAGGTGTAGATGTTCTTCCTGATGTCCCTGGGGATGGAGGGGGTGGAGGTGATGGCAGTAGCGGTAACAACAGTGATACTGATGATGGAGGCCCTGCAGGTTTGTGCCCTACATGTACATTTTTTCATACAGTGTTGTGGCGTGACATTATTAATGCATCATTTCAGGCAAAGCTGTACAGTATTGACTCAAGGGCTCTTGTAGGAAATGGGTGATACAAAATTTATAAAATGCTAAAAGTACAAGAAATGTTAACTGTTGTCTTGTTGTGGCAATTAACTGTCATGATGAATTTTCATATGGACAATAAATGTAGGCATTTAAAGTTTCCTTCGGACCACATTCTGGGAAAAGGGGTTTAGACTATGCTGAGAATTTTTTCTCTGGTTTTCTCCTCTGATTAAAAGCCAACATTTTAAAATTACATGTAGTTCTCCAACACTTCAAAATAAGTTGAATTACATTAACATTACTTTTTAAAATGTCCTCTTAATTAGGAGCTGCATATGCATCATCCAGTGCCAGTATATTACCTGTCTCATCCTTTCTGCCAACTCATGCATCATATGGACTCAGCAGTCATCCTCCTGCCAGTGACTCTGGTTTAGTGTTGCCGGTTAGTGATGGTCTGATAACAGGACGGGGTTGCCCAGTTGGCGATGCTGCTGCTGGCAGGTCTCCTGTTTTGATCCCTAGTCCTGAACTGCTGGGTGAGCACCAGGCTTCAAATTCCTCAACATATCCTTTGCAAATTCAGGCATCGTCCACTCCAATGGTAACACAGGTATTGCACTTAATGTTTGATGTGGTTTTACATGTACATACTGCACAAGTTGGGTTAGAAGGGAAGTGTCCATCTTTATTAACAATTTTCTTTTGTCATCATCAGCATCATCTTTGTTGTCATGCTAATCATTATTGAAGGTGCTTTTTGGAAAAATCATGACATTTGATCAACACATCTTTGTCAAAATTACTGATATTGGGTTTTTTGAACATAATTCTTTCCTTGAATTTTATTTAGTGAAACTTACTGAATTGCTCATTGCCCACTTAAGCTTACTGGTACTTCAGAAAGGGCAAATAACAAGGCAATAATAATTTTATTTGTTCCAGCTGCAGCAATTTGGCCATGTATAATTGGCTGGCCCCTGTTATCTCAAAGCTGTATAACTTTATCGAGTGGATAAGTCACTATTCAGGGTGTCAAATATTTCTGTACTTTGCCTTCAACATTGACAAAGGTTTTCTAACATGCCTTTACTTAGGTAGGAGTGCTTAGAGTATGCATACCCCCACCCGGCTAAAAAAAACTTAAAAGCCCTGCCCCTCCTGTGTATAACTCACTTGTCAAAGTTCAAACCTTCAAAGGGTTGAAACACGCCTCGAAGGGCATGAAAAGTACAAAATACAAAAACGTGAAAGATGAAAGAGGTTGTAAAATCCATCGTAACTATACCAGCTCTTACAATCTTACAATGTTAATGATGGCCTCTTGACTGTCTGGATTCTTGATGATAATCATTTTATTGGGTCACTTTTATTGCAGCATAATAGAGTACATGTTCCTGATGAGACATCAGCATTAGAGTCTTGTTACTTAATGGCACACAGCCATTCAAGTGGTAGCCCCACATCTAGTAATGCACCCCGCCCCTCTTGGGTGGACGATAGCACATTTCATTTGTCCCAGGTTTGTGATTTTGTGAGCTTGTCCTTCTATTTATAAATAAGTGAAAGATCATCACACATTATAGAGCAACTGAGGTAAGAAACTCTAAAAAATATTCAGGATTGAAATGACTCAGTGAACATGTGATTGCAATGTACACAGCATTGCCTATGAACGTTCCAGTTGGATACTTGTTAATTCATTCTGAGTTCATAGTACATTTTGAAAGTATAGAGCAACTTTTGTATGACCTTGGAAAAGTGTTCTCAATTTGTTTTACGGACCAATGTTTGGCAAGATTGAAACAAAGCTTCTCCTTTTCCCGCCAAGGAAACTCCAAATATGGCCAGTAAACAGTTTGACTGCCCGATCACATTACTGCATTTCAAATGATGTCAAAGCGAAACATTCCAGAAAGTTCCACGAAGAGATGATGTTGCTGGCATCCATGTTCGCTAAGCCAACAAAAATTTGCTCTTGTTTGTCTTTGTTCGATAAGCCAATTACAATGTACAATGTAAATCTTTTGCATTTTTGTTTAGGCTCTTTTCTTACGTTTATTTTTCAAGGTCATATGAAAATTGCTCTAATCAAATGTAGATGGCGGGGTTTCAATAAAAAATAATATTAATTTAAAGTTGGTGGAGCACTGCTTTGGTCATCAAGTTTTGCAAAGTTAGTGCCCAGCCCTTCCCACCCCTCATAGAAGTCAGGCCAAGGTAAGTATCTCCACTGAAGTTCCTTCAGTGTGAAAGTGCTGGTTGGTGGCCACTTGCAGGGCTGGTTCCCACTCACAGGGTTTCCATGGAACCATCCCTGGTAATTTTCGCAGGGCCCCCATCAACCTTTGATGGCACCAGTTCCCAAGCTCCTCTATTGGCGATGAGTTTAAATGAAAATTATTTGTGATGCCTTAAAACGAAAGGGTGGGCCACATCGTTAATGAAAGTTAGAAAGATCATACCAATTAGGTGAGCAACTTACGCAGTTGCCAGCAACTAATTGCACTGCCATGGATTTGAATCCCGTTCAAGACTGGATTTTTTTCTGTTTTAACCAAGTTGATTGTGTCTGTTTCTCAGTTCATACACTTTTTAAAAATCCTCATTTGATTTTAACAGGTGAAACAAAACAGACCAAGCACTGCTCTAAATGAAGCAGAGTCGCTGAAGTTTGACCCACTTACAGCTGATTCCTTGCATGCAGGTCTTAAAAACAGAGACAAAGTTATGGTACGTCTTGCACAAAGTTAAAGTCGTCCATGATATTACTAATTAAAAGCAGTTTCTTTCATTTACAACATGTTTTCTCGATGCAACCAGAGTCTGAAGGAACAAAACTGAAAAACTAAAAATCCTTAGGTTTCTATTAACCCATTGATCCCTCGGGTGCCCTAAGATGCCCCGAGCTGATGAGTAAACTCATCTGGCATTGGACAGATTAAAATCTGTCAAGTCTCACTCCTAAGACTCAATGGGTTAAGGGAAAAAAAAATAAAGCTTAGGAAACTGGTCAAAACTACTATACTCGAACAGGACCCACCTTTGAGGTAGTGGGGAGGGGGCTTCTCAAAGACACCACCTATCTTCGAACTTATCATGTGAACATTACCTACAACATGTCATTGGCTTTTAAATTTGAGTTGACACAGGAATATTCAGCTAGCAAGAGTCCGCATTACTTGACAAAAAAGAAAAGCGAGGTTGGAATCTCACTGTAATTTTGTACTGCTGGATAGAGGGGTGGCTATGCAATATAGACACCATGTTTTTACATGAAGCAAGGGGGGTGCAGGCAGACACCACCATCTATTTTGTGGTTTGGTGGGCCCTGTTCGAGTGCAGTAGTTCTCACCACTTCCCTTACATGTAGCTTCTTTTTTGTGAATTAAGAGAAGCCATTGGTAGGCTTTTGATGAAGAGTCCAAAGCTGCACCCTTTTGCAGTGGATAACAACAAAAACCCTGCAAATGAATGGTTATTTATCATTCCTATCCAAGCAGGGAGTACATGTACCAGCAAATTTGGGAGCATGTGCTTCTGTGGGTGCTTGTTGTTTAATTCATTAATACTACATGTAGCTAGTGTTTTTTTGTATACAAATGTGTATGCATAGTACCTGACCCTATAATAATGAAGGTCATGTTGTGTATACCCCATAGTTCTATTTAACTTAAATTGTGGAGCCTGTACAGTTTATTTTTGTATAATTATTAAATTGCATCTAAAATTTTTGGTACAAATAAATACATTGTAATATAAACCCTTGCGAGGCTGTGTAACTATTTCAATAATCTAGACGTTTTCATATCTAATAATTATTGTACTTTGCACGACTTAAACATGGTTTTGCATTCTCTTGTATCAGAATTGCATTTTACCACATTCTTTTGCAGACATTTTTTTCAAGTGACACCCCTTTTGACACCCCAACTACCCAACAGTCAAATCAGCAGAGACTCGGAAGTTGGCTGGGTGAAAGATCAGCACCATTGCATACTTTTTCAAATGATAATGCTGATTTCTCAAGCAAGTTTAGTAACAGTGCATTTCTGAATGGAAGTGAAGTTATTGATGACTCGCAACTCTGGAAGGTATTGTAGAGAGGTGTTGATTTTACTGGTATTGTATGTTGTTTTAGATGTCATATAGTGGATGCATCTCAAAATTTATTACTTAGTAATCAGACAGTGTAAACGTATGGATCATGGAAAATCTGGAAAGTCATGGAATTTTATGGTCGGCCATTAAAATAATAAAATTAATGGTAAATTAATCACTGCAGTTGACAAAGCAAGGATAAAATGAAATAACGACAAGTTTCTATTAACTGCGATTATCAGTAAGTGCGATTATCGGTAAGTTCGGACATCTTTGTCCCTCAGGAGTGGCGCGACTTGCAGCAGTACCGTCCTGTTTGTAAGAGCTGCGTAGTCATCGTGCTGCGTTAAACAAGTAATGAGTACGATGGAGCCATCGAAAGACAACTTTGCCGCTGCATTTGGTACTGCTCTGCAACAACGAAACTCTAGCACACTGACTAAATTCTGGTCGTTGCATCGTTGACACTGGCACCTGAACAGTAAAACAAACGCTTTTAGTAAGTTTATAAGCTTATTTTAGAGGAACAAAGTGAGCTCTCGTTTAGTAGTGGGACTACAAACAACAATGTATTTATCAAATACACAACATTTGTTTAAGTGTTGTGGCAATCATACGAACCATGAGTTCACGGCAACGTTTCTCTCCTATCTCCACTCCAATACTGCAGGTGAAAGGCCATCTTCATCAGCCTCTTCGGCTTGATCTTCTTCTTCCGCGAGTGGCTCGTCTTGATACGGCGTGTATTGGCTGTACACCACTTCGATGTCTTCATCTTCCTCCTCCGAAACATCAATATTCTCGTCGTCGTTTGAAGATTCGGAGAAAGCACTCAATTCAGAATCACTCGACATGTTGTTTCGCCTCAGAAACCCTTCTTACTGTGAGGGTATTACAAATTCTGTCCACAACACTACGTCACAAGACAAAATTGCGCAATAAACTCGTCCCAGTCTCCTGACCATTTTTTTGACGAAAATTGAGCAGTTTTCAGCGCCAAATTCACTAATAAATTTTTATTTTTGGGAACTCAAACGTTTACACTCGATTTATTTACACTTTGGAGGGTAAAATTATCCAAAAAAAATTTTCGCTTCATATGCACTTTAACTTGATTCTCTCCACAGAATATGGCTTTCATATATTAACTTTCCTCATAGTGTAAAAAAAATACAGACTACAGGGATAGCCCAGACCCTTCAGTGATGCTGACCTTAGTCCTAAATGCAGTAGATCTAAAGCTATGTTTAGGCCTATGGTTAGGGATTAGTTAACAGTTGGGTGTTTTCCTCAGTCTAAATTTTGCACATAACCAATTAATATTTACTATTTTTTGTAGCCGCTCTACCCCTTCCCATATTTTGAGCAGCTTTTTTTTTTCTAAAAACATTAATGAGAACATGATATGATCCAAATAGCTGAATGTCATGTGAGGAATTGTTGCAATATTGGCC
>NC_090869.1:11819020-11834020 GCF_036669935.1 Montipora foliosa | reverse complement strand
CATCCCTGAAGTAGGCCCTTAACCTATTCATCCCTTCAGCAGCCCCCAATGACAAGTAAAATTGCCTGGCATTAGACAGAGCAAAATCTGTAAATATCACTCTCAGGACTGAAAACATTAAAGGGGACATAGTTTTTGAGTGGAACTACAGTACAGCCCAAAAATAATGCACTCGCAAGAACATGTAAGCTGGGGCAAGAAGTGAAAATACCACTGGTGATGTCTTTGGCAATCTTCGGCAATTCAAGGGAACTAGAATGTCACTTGCGAGATCGAAAGCACCTTGTGTGCCTTCAATTTGCATATCAACAATTAATGTGCTTATTTCTGAGATGTTGTCACAAAGAAGTTCTACTGGTCTGGGTGTTTTAACAGAAAGAAGTTCTTTTGGTGTCAACTTCTAATAAGAAGTTGCTGGCTTGCGGATGCAAAAAGAAGTTCTTGCATGTGCATTATTATCTGTAGATGTTGTTAGAGGGGGCATAGTTTCGGAGTGGACCTAGATGGTGATAACCCATTTATCTCTGGAGCAGTCCCCATTGAGGAATAAAATTGTTTGGTGCTAGACAGAGTAAAATCTACAAGTCTCTCTCTCAGGACTGAAAAGTTTAAAGGTTAAGGGTTTTTCCACTGATGTTACATGCCATGGCCAGGGACAAGGAAATCTCAACTTGCAGGTTGCTTTGTAGCATTTTTATCTGGGACTGTTGTATTCTGCCAGCCTGAAGTCAAAGGTCGAAGGGGTTGGAAAGCGCTCTGTCTAGGAGGAAGGTTTAAAGCGAGGGCAACTGTTTGAGCTTGCGTATTTATTAACACATCAACAATATAAAGTAAATGTGTCCCGCATTGGCAGATAAATTTATTATGTTGTTTCATCTAGGAAATGCTTTGGCTATAATTGATGCAGATGAAGAGATATTTAACAAGGAACATGAACTTGAGATGCCAGTAAGTTAGACTGACAAATTTCATTTTAGTTGTAGCCCACCTTAAGGTCACTCATTCTTTCACAATTTTCATAATATTTTAAAATTGTCTCCTTCAAACATTTTGTTTTGTTTTGTTTTATTTGTTTTCAACAAAATATATATTTTTTTAGTCCCAGGCAGATCTAAATGATGTTACCAGACTACATGACTGGACCATACCAGATAATCAGTATGTTGCAAGACCTTCCCTGCTCAGAGTGGTTGGTATAAATGACCCCAACAATGTTGGTGAGGTGCGCATCTCATTTGGAGCTTTTCTGGCAGCAGGATCAGAGGAACTTGGCTCATTGTCACGGTTGAGTCCTGACAGACCCAGAGTAAGTCTCAACAGCAATTCTGTTAGATTTGTGTACATACTTTTTGAGCCATTTGCTCCTCAGATGCCCATGATGCCCCCAGTTGAGTAAAATCGACTGGCATTACAATAAAAATCTGTGAAAGTCTCACTCCCAGGAGACAATGGGTTAGAATGCTTTAAATCTCAAAACATGGTTGTTGAGATAAATCCGTCGCTTGATCAAAACTATGGTACTGAAACCAGATGCATTGCGCAGCTACAATACTCATCACAAATCGTTGAAACAGACACCGTTTCTCTCAAATTTTCTGGAAAAATCCTGACATTTCTACTTCACACTGTTTTCCCCCCCGAAATGTGCCTTCTCCCTCCCCAATGTTGAGCCACGCGTGTTTTGAAGCACTGAAACCACTGTGATACCCAAATCAACATTGGGGAAGGGGAAACAGACACAAGTGTTTCAAGATTTTTGACGAGTATTATAGATCATGTTGGAAACATGAGATAAATAACATGAAGGGGCAAATGAAGGCCCCAAGGACAGGTTGCGTGGACCCAGAAACCCTGTGATGTGAACAGCAACCAGTGTAACTGTGCAAGGCAGATTTGGGATTAATTTCCTAGTGGAAATAGCTGTAGTAGTCACTGTACCTACTTTGAGCTCATCTTGAGAAGTTGCAGGGACAAGGAGATAAATTATTTCCATTACTTCTGGTAAGGAGCGTCCTTATATATTATCTTAGTACATAATTATTTGCTTGTTCTTATACATGTAAATCCTCTGTCAGGTCATTTTATCAGCAATGACTTGAAATGGATTACAGGGTAATTAACTTATCAGTAATGAAACAAGTATTAACTCAGAAGAAAATATGACTGCTCCTGAACAGGAGTCAAACCTCTGGCCTTCTGATTAAAATTTATATGTAGGGTGCTTTACCACTGTGGTACAGTTGACCGTGAGAGCTACATGTACGCCATTCCATTTCCAGACAAGGTAAAAGTCACCTTCTCATCATGTTTGTATTTCATTTTTCTTTCTAGCCTCATTTTGGCAATGACAAGCCTATCTTGACCCCTCCCCCTCAACTTGTGGTCAGACCAATTGGTGAACCAAAAACTCCATTTGATCCCCTGCCACAAGACAACAAGTCCTCTGAAGATACTTTGCAGAGAACTTCTGCAGATGGAAGCATGAAGGGAGAAGACCAGACTATGCATCTACCTGCAAATGACATTTCTCAAAAAGCAGACTTGCAAGATCAGTTGAAGAGACATGATATTACAGGAGAAGCTAGGAATCTTGGTCATTCCAAATCAGAATTACCCAATATGTTGTCATTTGAAATACAGAAATCAAAACTTGATGAGCAATTCAAATCTGATGTTGAAATTAAGAGCAGAAGTAGAAGTGCAAGCCAGAATAGCTCTCAGAGCAACAGTAGTACCGGAAGTGTAAAAAGTGTTATAACAAAAAATGATCGACAGACCAGACAATCTGGTAAGACTACTGCAGGACAAAATCAATGCAAAGCGAAAGAGAGGAAACATTCACACGGAAAGGAGAAACAGGAGTCTCAAAACATGTCAAGGAAACCCTTTGAGATCTCTCGTCAGTCATCTGAAAGCCTTCAACAATTTGAAGAGTTTTACAAACATCCAGGGAGAATTCGTTCTCTGAGGAGGTCATCTTTTGGAGATTCCAGCTCAATGTCACTGGAGAAGATGACTCAATTTATTGCACAAGCAATAAATGAAGATCCTAATGAGATACGAAAAAAGCTTACTGCTGTTGAAAAAAATAAGTCAAAAGTCAAGAATAAGCAGAGGCAACCCACGTCTCCTGAGATAAAGTCAGCATCTTCTGAGCCTAGAACGTCAGAGTTTTACCCCTTGGCATCAAGCAGTCCCCAAGCTAAAAGCTCACCAGAGAGGATGACATTCACCCATGTGAGCATTGAAAATCGTAATATTACTGACTCCCCAAAGATGCTTTCGAGTTATACAATGGAAAATAGTGTGTTTCAGTCAGAAGAGAGCAGGTCCATGGAATCACTTAGCCTCAAAGAACTTGATGCAGATGTTTTAACCCCCAAGAGGGAGTCATTATCAGAGGCTGGACATTTTGTACACATTATTCCTCAGTTTGGTGACACCTATACAGTGCGAGGAACTAAAAAAGCTGAGCAACAGCAGCATGTTCCAGTGATTGATCCTAGAAAACACAGGACTCAGGAAATTGAGCAGAGACTGGATAATTCTTTTTCTGAGAATGCAGAATCTCCTGATTATGATGGGAAGTTTTCACATCTCACTTTAACTGAACAGCCCCACTCCTTGACTCAAGAAATGTCACATTCTCACTCATCTTCACCAAGACAAAGGTTTCAGACATCTGATAGTGCTGTTGGAAGTATGTCCACATCTTCATCACATGACATTTCAAATAGCAGGCATTCATGGCCAGATGTGACCGTAGGGCATGTGGAGAAGCCAAAGGCTCTTCCTCTATTGGACCGTGGCCAAGAAAAGACAAGCCAAGGTGGCAGTACCACAGTATCCAACATCCCTGTTACTGGTGCAACGCCAATAGATAATTTAATAGGAATGGCATCAATGGGCAACTTGAGTCAAGGGGCACCATCCTCTTTGTTACTCCATGGACACCAGACAGGACATTTTGTGAAGCAAGATTTTTCATTAGGGAATCCTCCCTTATCTTTTTCTCGAGGTACAGCACCATTTGTTAATTCCAGTACTGTGTCACCTCTGTATCCCACAAATAACATTCATGGCCCCATAGGAGCACCAAGTATGACAGGGCCAATTCTTCCTGGAAATGGCCTAACTGTTCAAAATGCAAACCTATCGCACATGCCACCTACAGTGTACAATCCTCCAGTTGTCCATCATGGTTTAGCGGGCTATCCAACACAAGGACTAGGTCCCATGAACACTTTTCAGAGTCATGTTCCATTTGTCCAAACTGTCTCTGCATCCTTGGGACCAAAACCGTCAAGCTTAACACCAACCTATGTTCAGTCTCTGAATGTTGATATTCCTCGTAAAATTGCCAATCCACAAGTTCCTCTGAATCTTCAATCCAGCTCTTCTATGTTACCAGCTTCATTTACTCACACTGGAGCTCCTGCGTCCATCCCATACCAACTCACACCACCACAGCAGATGACAACTGGTCTTCTGCAAGTTAAACCTGAGTATTCTCACGGAGCCACCTTACCTCAATCAGCACAAGTCATCATTCCCGGCGAGATCAAATTCCCTCCATACTGCTGTGTGGAGGTATTGACTGAAACAGTTATTCCACTACATAACAGCAGCAGCCGTTGGATGCACTGCGAGATACGCTCCATTTTGTCCACTTCTAATGGTGTGCAGGTGAGAGATGAGACTTACTTGTAGGTAAATAATTAGTTGATTGAGCACCTGAGTACAATGGATTGGTTGCCAGGCCAAACTTATGCTGGTCAATACTTCAACTCTTAAACTTACATTCTGCAAATGGGTGGACTTAAAAGTCTTTTCAGATAAGGACTATCACCCATGGGCCCAGTCTCGCATCCATTGTTTATGTTCACTGTGGGACGTTTGAAGCCCCACAAACTGTTTTCAAAGAGTAGGCACAGACGTACCTGTATTGTGTGGGTGATCTACGTGGCTACAGTAATTGACACTAGCTGTTGCGGTGACCCTGGCTACAAGATGAAATTAATGAACTGAACTAGATTTTTTTTAAATTTTTAACTCTGGGACTGATCTCTATCCCACCCATTACTGTTGCAAAGGTATGAACAAATCTATTGCTATTGAAATAGTATAGTGCCCTTTCACTCCTGTGGGGTTCCCCATTGATGAGTAAAATCGTCTGGCGTTAGACAGAGTAAAATCTATAAGTGTCACTCTTGGGAGTGAAAGGGTTAAAGATTGCTTTGAAAAAAATAACTGATAAAAGAAACAATTTTAAAAGTTAATCTTGAAGACCTAGGTGTGCAGCGACACTGACAGTTGGTCAACAGTTAGTCAACTGCCGCCTTCCTGTTGGCCAAAAGTTTTCAAAATTATTACCAAATTGTATGCTGGCCACTTTTAAAAATGAGAAGTGTTTTTTTCTTCCTCACTCAAAGGTTCCTAGCAGCGCCAGTGCATTTTCATTTCAGCCCAAAGCCATCATAGCCCCGCACACTACCGAGAACGTCAGGGTAAGTCAATGTTTACCAGACCCTGAACCTTGCCATAAATGTTTTCATAACATTTTCCATACCCGTCTGTAAGGCTATTATTTTTTTTTATGTATACATGTATGTAGCTCCACTTGTTTATTTGTTTATTCATTTTGTTATAAGCAAAAGTTATTTCTTTACCTGTTAATGACCCCCACAAGATCGATATAGAGCAAGGTACACTCATCTATGCATGTAGTGTCTGCAACTTTTGGATAGTGATTTATTCATTGCTGTGATTACCGCAGCTAGTAAGTTATTTTGACTTTTAGAGAAACCAGATTTCCAGTTTGAGGTTATGTCATTGTCATACACTTACTCGCTCTTAGTTAAGATAGTTTTTTTTTTTTTTTTTTTTGCAATCACACAGAGCAAGATACTTGGCACTTGAGTCACTATAATTTGTATTTTCTTTGTTCTCTTCAGATAAGTATTGAGCCTCATGAAGCTGGAACTTTTACTTCACAACTACAAGTGTATTCTTTCCCAGTTGTAAGTGAGGTGCAGCCAATCACACATAGTTTGGGGCCTGTTTTGTCATTAGAGGTTGTTGCTGAAGAGCCCAGGATAGAGGTATGGTTGTGGTTGAGGGCCAGGGTTGGGATGTTTTTTGTCGGTGGTTTCTGATACAACTTTATTTTAATTTTTGGACAAGCCAATACTTGGATCCAACTAAGCACTAATTGTTGTGGAATGCAGTGTTAAGCCCTGGCAAGACAGGTTACTGTCTAAAAGCCACAATGCAATAATACACTAATTTTTTGATATGTCTTGTTTAATAGCATGACTTTTAATGCATGAAAGACAAGTCAGGCTTTGATACACTGGTGTTTGTGGCTTAAAATGTAACTGTGTGTGGGCTGTGTTCCCCCTTACACCATTAAAATTTTAAAGAAGAGTAGAGCTTGGAGTTCCCAGTGTTGTAGTCTGTCCTCCTTGGTATATCTAGAGGGCCACAAGTTAGAAAACTGTACATAAAAGGTTAATTGCTTCTCCCTCTCTAAGTGCAGTTATCTTAATTATTGTATCATTATTAAACAATTATTGGATGAAGTTCAGCATGATATCATGAATTATCAAAACCGAGGTCTGTGTATCTGCAGCAGATACTACATTTATCATGTCAAGTTCACAAGCTATCGTGAATTGATTGAATGCTCTCGACCAATCAGATTTTTCATAGTGAGTCTGATGTATAATAAAATAATTTATTGTGCTGTAATAATGATTATACTGGCAATGAAACAAGAAAAGGGAAGGTTATAAATGGCAAGATGCTCTAACTTTGAAACAGGTTCTTCTCGAAGATGAAAATACTATCAGCTTTGGTGAAGTGTCGTGGGGATCCAAACAATGTAAACCAATCCATCTCATCAACAGAGGGAGAGCTCAGGTCCCTATAAGGATCATCATATCTGCTGTAAGTTAAAATTTAAGTCCATTTAAATTGATAAACAGTAATTTTGTTCTCTTGCATGTGGTGTGATATTTATTTTCTGCAACAGCATTTTTTGCGGTCGTTTGGGGACCAGCTGTTTTTGTTCACTTGGAGAATAATAAAACTTTCTTAGCCAGTGTTAATAAGTCAATTAATGCATCTAGTGATAAAGTTCTGGTTCAGTGTTTTATATTGTCTAGGAAATAGAAAAATAACTGAAGCTTATTTGAAAGACTTTTTGAAGAAAAGAAACAGGGTGTTTTCCTTTTTGAAATATCTCTTATTGTTCCGGGGATATTAAAGTTTTTGTGTAAAACTGATGAGGTCATCAGTGGTGTCCAAAGGAAAACAAAATTTAATGATAAAATGTAGAATATCCTCAGAAATATGAAAGTGGTTCTCTTTAAACCTGGCACCAGTAATGTACATCAGTAAGTGCATAAAATGACCTCCATTGTGCAGTTGCCATGGCAACAGCTTTGCTTCCAGATCAAGTTTGTGCAAAACTGGTGTTCCCACTTTTTGTCTGAACCAAACATTCAATCCCTTGAAAAAAGAACAATTTTGAAGAAATTGTGTATGACTGATAATAATCATGCATGACTGTTTACTTTTATCTCACCTTCCCTCACCAAGGGAAGTTTTTGTCTCTGAGTTGAGAGTAACACAATGAGGTGTCAAAGTGAACAACAAAGGGTGAATGTCTTGTTCTGTTTCAATTAACATGTTTCAGGTGTGTTTGATGGTTCGCTTAATATCCTAGAGCGGTACTGTAGAAACCATCCTCTAAAATGAAAATGAGAATTTTGAATCTGAAGGGTTCTCTAAATTTAAATATTAAGTAATTAATTAATTTTGCTTTCCATCTTCTGATTGGAGATACGGTAGTTGTTTTTGTTTATTATTTTGTCTTTTTCTTTTTTGTGCCCCCAGAATAGTAGCGCACTTCACTGCTTTGGTTTTGCGGAAGCTGATTATTCACCAAAGACTGATGTGGTTAGAAGCCCTGCTCCTGCTGGTGCTAAGGGTGCAGCACTGACAATTCACACACTGTCCCTTAAGGGAAGAAAGGATGAGGTGAGTTAAGCATGAAGGACCAGCTGATGGCCAATGTAAAGGGGTATTGTAATGAATTTGATCTAGTAAGACAACATGTTGGTTAACGCCAACATGTACAGGCAGCTAAATGTGACCAACATGTCGGACGACATAAAACCAATGCGTTGGATGACACATGACCAACACATTGGCTGACCCATGACCAATGTATTGCCTGACACACTACCTATAAGTTACAGTTATTAATTACGGGAAAGAACATTACTCACTGTCTGCATGTACTCACCTTCGCGGTAAACAAAGCAACATCTTGAAAGCTTTGTGTTATTCAAGGAGATCGGGTCAGGCCAAGAGACAGAAAACAAAATTAATGGCGTTGATAACGAAAGTTGAATATTTCAAGCTCAGTGGTGCTAAGCACAAAATTTGTTCATATGAAACTCTGACGTGACTAAAAAAAGGTACGTTCTTAAGCAAACACAAGGCTGACATACATGTATTTTGATAGCAACGGCTGATGCATCAACCAACATTAATTTTGGCCAGTGCGTTGACCAAGAACAATAATATTGGGCAACTTTTTTATTGATCTTATTAGCAAAAATGGGTGGTGTCATATCAGCTCAATTTCTGTCAGCAGATTATTATTTTTACCATGCAAGGGTTCCATAACTTGAGCACAAACATGTTTCAAGAAAACCAGTCTGTTTTCTCTGAGGTCATTGATGAGAGTTTGATTGAAGACACTTGTGAACCAGAGTAGAGTCTACTAGTCCATGCTTGGAAGCAGGAAATTAGTTACCAGCTGTAAGAATACAGGTGTACTGAAAAGTTAAATACTGGTCTGCAGCATTGCTGGTTTTATGTAACAGTAAAAATGTAAAGATAAGACATTACCTTTTTTCATTAAGCAATTAAAAATAATAATAACAGTATCAATTGCAGCTATCTTATCTGCAATTTTTGATTTTTTTGTTTTTTGTTTTTTTGCCCTCATTAGATTACTCACACAGAACCTACAGTAGTGTTACTTCTATTTCAGTCCCCAAAGGTTGGCCTAAATAGTAAGTTCTAAGTGGTTTTTACATGATAAATTTTACAGTACTTATGAAAATACACTAGTATACATGTACTTGTATTGAAGGGTGAATTGCACCTTTAACCTATTCGTCCCTGAAGCGGCCTCCATTGACGAATAAAATCGTCTGGTGTTAGACTTTACACAAAAGCTATGTCCCATGAGAGAGACTTAAAAGTCTCTCTCATGGGACATAGCCTTTGAGTGGGCCTTGATGTTGTTAACCCATTCATCCCTGAACAGCCTGCCATTGGCAAGTAAAATCCTCTGGCATTAGAAAGAGTAAAATTGATTGAAACGGTCATGCCAAAGCAGTTTACGGTACAGTGCAAGAAGTGCATAAATTTTCGCCGTTTCCCTGGAGACTGGAATACTGGTTCAAAATAACAGAAAATAACAGTATTTTAGAATTAACTGGTAGGAGAAGATTATACTTGTAGACAAGTGCTGTTGACTACATTAACAAGGACAACTTTGAAGTAGAACCACACGTTACTGGGAACAAATCTAGCCACGTGGTATTCATGGTAAAATTTGGATGTGGAACCCTGTGACTTTGAAGTACATGTATATTACCCTGATTGGTTAACTGCCTCCTCAAGGAGAACAGTAGGGAGTTTAAGCAAAAACGACGGCTATGGCTACGGCAACACCACAAAGCAAGAATACGATTGGTTAAAAAAGGAAAAATCGTGTTGCACATGCAGCACAAATTTCTTGTATTTTTCTGCCGTACTCGACAAAACAACAATGTGAAATCACCAAATTTTAGGTTTTGACGACAACGTGAGCATATAACCACGAAACAGTCATTTTCTGTTTTGACTTTAAAACCTTTCGTACCCATTCAGTTACAGGATGGTTCGCCTGTAATGTACAAGGTGAACAAGACGGAATAATCGTGAAATACTTACGATAGCGTTAAGTTATATTTTGGGCTGCCGTTTTCGTTGCGGTAGCTGTCGTCTTTGCTTAAACTCCCTATTTTTGACTTGGCGAGGTTTGTATCCACATCACATCACAGATCTCTTTCACAGAAACTACAGGTGTGCTGTAGCAGGTTGAAGAAGTTAAATGGGGTTAAATGCAGTTTGACAACGCATTATTATTGTCCTCAGGGAGTAGTTCCCTTTCCCTTTCCCTTTCCCTTTCCTTCCCATCTTTTTTCCACTATTTATTAGTCTGACAGGCGCCTGACATGGTGGCAGAGACTCATGGCTGGTTTGTGGGATCTGACAGCCATGGGAGCATTATGCAGCTATAAGGCTGAGTGGTTGTTTCTTAGTGGAAGCTCTTAGACATCCCAGGCATCTAACCTGCATGTTGCAACGCAATTGTTAATTTACGACTCTTTGATACACTTAATTATTATGATTATCACTTTCTGGTCTTGCAATATGTGATTATTACGTTTTTCAGGTGCATCGTCAACTGGACCACCAGAGGAGTATGTTGCACGTCTTGATGTTGAGATTGACAGTGCACGACAAGGTGTGTTTGGCAGTTTAACATTACTTGATAAAACCTGCAATACTGGTAAGAATTAATAATTTTTGTTTTCTGTGCCAATACTGGAAATGTCTTCCTCGCAACTGTTTTTAGTGTTGCTACACAAAGCTGCAAGGGAAAAAAGTAGACTGCTAACAGTCCCTTTCAATTCAGTTGAGCTGTTCGCTTTAGCCATTTAAGTGAGCCAAGGAACTTAGGGGTGAATGGGGAGAGAGTGAAATTTTAATAATTATCTTTCGCTCTCTTCCCATTCTTTTCCTTAGCTCTTCTGCTTGCTTGCGTGGCTGAAGCAGGTGGCTCGACTGACTTAAAAGGGACTGCTAGTGGTCTAACAAAAAAAGTGCCATGCATACAGGAAAAAGATGCATTTTAATTCTTAACAAAAAGACATTTCTTTCTTTATTTCTGGACAATGAAGCCCAAATCAGAGGGGAAACGTCAAAAGTCAAAATGTCATTCAGTTCACTCAGCCCCTAATTCATATTTTTGGCTCTCTTTGTCATTTCTAGGTCCAACTATATGCAGTGTGGCATTAAAGGCTATTGAAGGAACTGTGAGACTCCACACTCCTCACAAACTGCAGGTTAGTAAAAATGTTTTGACCTTCTCTTGTTCTGAAATAATTATGTTTCCATTTGAGTGTAAATGTATAATTTCCTTGTCATTTTACTCACTGTAATTTATTTCCCTGTTGACTTAACATCTTAGATTTGCTTTTGATGCTATAATTATATAACAGCAAACAAAAAAACCATTATTAAAATAAACTGGAAGGCATCAAATTTGCTTTTACTTGACAGACAACTGGCAGCCCAGTTTGTTGAACATTAGACTTTTGTATAGGAGGTTGGGGGTTCAAAACCCTGGCTGGACCAAAAAACTTAAAAATTATTGAGGAGAAATTTCTACCTTTGTTATTTCATTTGCATATGGTTAGACTTTCAAATCTTCTCAGATAAGGACTATAAACCATAGGCCTTGTCAAACATACATACTAGTTTACATACATACTTAATTGACCACTCCCCATAGGGGCTTTTCGGCAAAGCAGTTGGCTATTTCCAAGTGCGGCTGAGCAGTTTAAACAGGGACTACCAGAAACAAATTCAATGAGTGATCAGAATGTGTTTTGAATCTGGGATCCCCGGATTCAAGGCAATCGCCCTAACCACTGCCTCCTAGTCTCACAATCCTTTTGTGTTTATCAACAGTGTGGGACATTAAAGAAACCACACACTGTGTTCGTAGGGGAAGACTTCCACTGTTGTCTATCTCTCAGAGAAATGTAAACTGGCATGAGACTGTATGTGATATTTGCTCTTGCTTTAGATCAATATTGAACATACTTTTAATTAGATTTATTTTTTGGCTTTTGTTATTTTTTAGGTACTGACATTAAAGAGTTCTGTTGGGAAGAGCACAAGCTGTGTGATTCCAGTGAAAAATGCAGGCAATATTACAGCCAGAGTGAAAGTAAAGATTGAAGGAGATTCACAGCAATTCTATGTGAAGCCTTCTCAGATGAAACTTAGGCCTGAAGAGGTAGGCAAGGCAAAGTGCATGATATAAATAAATTTGTAAGTAGATGATACTACTTTATAGGAACATTAGGTTATAAACTCCTTAGTTGAGTATAGTTATATAAGTGCATTGCAAAAGGAAAAAGTCATGTTTCTGAAATGATTATGTATAAGAGACACAATGTTTTCAACGTGGTTGTAATGATGCTATTAAAGGGAGAATAATCATCACAGTCAAAAGCAACTTAAGGATTTGCAAAGGAAGCATGACAAAAAAAACCAATCTTGCATGAAAACTTGAACCCAGAACTGTGAAATTGTGCTGTACTGCTCCAACTCCAGAGCCATCAAGTCGTCTTAGCTTGGAGCTGCCACAAGGAAAACAGTTTCCAGTGGATACTTTATGTTGATGAGTGTCACTCGTGTATTTCAGAAACATTGTTCCACCTTGTTCAGTTGCTACTGACCACTTCCCAGATGGCTATCATAATGACAGGAGATCTTTGGATTGGGGTGGGAGTACTGGTTTTTAGTTATGAACACATGAACTCTAAACCTTATGTACATGTTCAGAACAACAACAAGTTAGAAAAAAATGTGGACTCCAATCCTAAATTCACATATATTATGTGTGAGTTATACCTTCCTGATTTTACAAATCCAGAAATAGTGAACTCAAGAGTATGATATTCTTCTTTGTTTGCAGGAGTCAGAGGTCCAAGTTACATACCAACCCAAAGAAGCAAATAAAAATGTGGAGAGGTAAAATCACTCAATGTGATTTGCCGTGGTTAATAAAGTTTATGGTTGTGGTGATGTAGTGTTAATGAATTCAGTTTCTGATAGGAAACAATCTCTCTGCTCCACCAGCCCATAATTGTCTTTTTTGGTCATTTTAGCTTGGTTGTTCTCTCAGTCCCAAATGGTCCAACATATGAACTTGTTGTAAAAGGATCAGCTTTACCTAAAGAAGATGACAGGTTAGTCAATCAATCTTGTTATTACCGGTAATAAGATATTGCTCTGTTCTCGGTGAAACAGAAATTACACAGCATCAGGGAGGAAGGACTTTAGTTCAAAAATTTTGTTGTGCGTATAATTATTGGTAACAAAAATCTGGCTCAGTGACATAATTATGTACAGTATGTCTCGGCACATGAACATTTTCTTGAGCTTCTCTTGCTGTGTCTTAGAGCTGTTGAAAAAATGTGGAAGCACAGTCTGGTTACCACCCACTCAACGGTGCAATAATTTCATGCTCTTTTTACCTTTAGATTTACTTTGTTAAGTAGTAAGCCAGTTCTCTGTTGGAGTGGAGTAGCTCTTGGCTGGTCTCAGTAAGTACACATGCCATAGTCACTAGAAAGTCACATGTTAGTTTGTTTCTGTGATCACAAAATAATTGTTGGTTAGTTCTGCTCAAATACCCAAATCCTTTGCATAAAAAAGTAATAATTATAATATAGTTCAACCATGAATTATTTCTCCCATCTGGTAACTTCTCCGTAAACAAGCGAAAGATTCCTGGTGCTCGTCCAACCGTACTGATTGATCCTCACACTTACTGGACAATTAAAGCAATTATTGTTACTTAACAGACACCTGAAAAATTCAGGTAGCCTCAATGGGATTCACACCCATGTGATATACATGTACAGTACCCCCTGAAAGCATTGACCACTTTGCCGCGTCATTGCCGCATCACCCTGTAGCGACTTTCCCTCGGTATGCCCACGGTAGGCCGATTTTCTGCCATGGGAAATCTTCAGCTAGGCTCTAAAGTTGCCGCGGGAAAGTCACCAGATAAAATGAAGTCAGCCTTGGACAAAAACAGATGCAATCGAACCTTATTCGAAACCAAACAAATTTCTCACTCACACATACAGTATTACAGCCTGGATAGCAACGAGTGTTTTCTGAATTACCCAATGGTTTAGATTTAATACATGTGGATAATCATGCTGTTATTCTACTTTGAATTTTTAAGTATAATATTAATTTTTAGTCCGCAGCCTTATTTTTAGTCCTTATTTGCGAGTGTGGGCAACCAAATTTCTGAACAAGTAGCCCGAACGGGCGTCTAACTTATCACAAGGTGATTCAACCTCACTTTCTTGTAAATTTGATCCCAGCTGGAGATTAAGTGATATGGTTGGAGAGAACGGCAGCTAAGTAAATTCCACAAGTAAACGACTCTTTAACTTGTAAACATATTCAAGATTGCTAAGGGCGCTTGTTGCGTTACCTCCTGGTAGCGTGGTGGCAGGTGGTGGGCGCTGGGTTAAATAATTAATTCTGGGCTCGTGAAAAAATAACTCTGGCTACTAACTTTTAATGTTGGAAGCCCGAAGGGCACCTGGAAAATTTCCTTTGGCAGTAGTCTTGAAATTAATTGTAATTAGCTGTCTTTCCCATCTGGCAGGCAACAAAAGGTTGTGTTGAAAACAAGTTCCACTTCTCCTGTAAAACTCCAGCTCCTGGTTGAAGGAAATCACTCAGATTTTCAGGTTTTTATTTTTTCTGATTCCTAAGCTTAGAGTTTAGTGAAATTATCACCTGCGTGTAACCCCAAAGATGTAAGCACAACCAGGATTGCTATTCATTTCAAGTGAACCCACAGTGTAGTTGGATCCATTCATTGGTAAGGCAGAGGATAGAAACTGAATTAGAAGGTCTTGGAACCAAGTGCAATCTTATTTAGAGGGTTTAAAAAGATGCCCGCAGCTCAAAAAGTGATTGATATAATTTGATCACATGGGTGTTACTAGGGACAAGCTGTAGGCGAACCATTGTAAGTTCCTTACAGATCAGCCATGAGTACAGTCATGTAAATGTTGTCTATGACTTGTGAAATGAAATGATGATAAT
>NC_090869.1:11811520-11814020 GCF_036669935.1 Montipora foliosa | reverse complement strand
CTACCGTAATTTCCGGACGATTACCCACACGGCAGATTACCCGCAGCGGTCTATTTTTGTCACAAGGGGAAAAAACGTTCAACAGATTACCCGCACTGGCCTATTACCGGCACCCCAAAACCGAAAAAATCTTGCTACTGTATTTCCGGGACAAGAACTCACAAACTTGGAGCGATGAATATTCCATGTTGTTGTTTACAAAGCAGAAGATCGATAGCATTTTCTGCTAAGAATTGGCTTTTAATAATGCAGCCTTAAACACTCTCCTTAGTCATTTCTGGTTTGTCTTGTTAAAACGACCTAAATACCCAATGTATTAACGCTAAGACTCGGCTCTATTACTCAAGCCAGGGGTAGCTAGGAACATTTCACTGATGCGCTGAACAATCCAGCAAATTTTTCACTGTAGTTAGTGTTTTATTTACACACGTGCCGACAATCACGTTCTAAATAATTATGCGGTGCCGTGAAATATGTCGGCATCTTGTTTTGTAGCTTTGAGCGTGCTTTCACAAAAAATGCTTTCAATCTTTCATTTACAAAATTGAAAGGAGTGCAGGTGAGAAATGCTTTTAAATTAAGCGAAGAAAAAAGCAGTGAAATACAGTAATCACTTAAACACTATTGATTTGTTTTTCAGTCAATTTGCATCGGCTTTCATTGAGGGCTTTTAAAACACTAGAACAAAACATCACACAAATCTTGAATAGGAAGCGTTTTCAGATTGAACTACGGTAACAAACAAGCTTGGCAACACACAAGTTTTAAGGAAGCATCAGTTTAATTAATTAGTAAAGGTTTGAAATTATTAAAACAAGATCGTAAAAGATTTGTTTTGAACGGAAAAATTTGTGGCATCACAAAATAAACACATTCGCATCTTGTTACTTTTTCAGCATTGAATTGTCTCTCACGATAAACTCGTTCTTAAAATTGAAAAGGATGTGTTAAAGTGAGAAATTCGTTCTCATTTACTTTTAATTCGGTGACAAGTTGTGACATGGTCGAAGGGAAAGATTATTGTTTTTCATTCAATTTGCTTCGGCTTTTATCGAGCGGTTTTACAAAGACTACGGCAAATAAAGCATCATTTTAAAGATTGAATCAACGAACGAGGCAACAGACAGATTTGAAGGAAGTGTTGGTTTAATTATCCTCATTTTTAACTTGTTTCAATCTGTCAAATTCTTACCTGAGATTTAAAAAATTATCGCATTACCCTCACCTTCCTATTACCCGCAGCAACCGCGGTTTACTGGAAAATTAACGCATTACCCGCGGGTAATCGGCCGGAAATTACGGTAACCGCCATTCAGGACTTATTAAAACTTACTATGAAATAGAGCCTTTATTGCACCAATGTTCTTCCTGTGCTTGACTGTTTATTCACTTAAGCAGTGTGTTTCTGTCATTCTTAACAATTCTGTTTCCCATATCTATTTTGTCAGATCCAACCAACATTCAGCTCCCATGGTAGAAGCCCAGAACATCATCAAGCAACTCTTGAACCTAAGGTATGTTGAGTTTCATTGGCATAATGTTATTTGAAGAGAAGTTGAATAATTCCATTAAATTACAGGAAGAGTTCAAAATAGCAGCTGGCTACCTATAATAGCTGACAGTTTGACCATGCTTGCCGGCAACTTTCACCGAAGAAATAGCTTTTTTTTTTTTACAGAAAGAGTTACCAGTCCATGTCAGTTTTACACCTTCTTCCATTGGTCTCATATCTAGCTCTCTTGTTATCAAGTCCATGGCTGGAAAAACAAACTCAAAGGTGATGTTTTGTCTAAAATTAAGGTACCCACCATTAACAGGACTTTAAATTTAGGATGGTGCTCCCTGTATTATACATGAGGTAGTACCCAAGAAGTCAGATGCTTTTAACCAGAACTTGTCCCTAGGCAAGTTGCATATGAAATCCACCTGCCTTGTGCTATGAAGGGGCTGAAGGGGAACCTTGCAACGGAATAAGAATGAAAAATATCAGAATAGAATGCTTGTTTTTATTAAGCGCCAATCGGATTTCTTGAGTGTTCAACATCATTATTATTATTTTGACTTCTGTCACAAGTTTCAATGGTGTTTTTTTACTTTTCCAACTCGTTTGGGTCAAACACGTTTTGTCATCGCTACTGGTTACCAGTAAGCTATTTTTTTTTTTTGCTAATGGAATTTTATAGATGCCTAAATCACAGGAACTCAAGAGGGCTCATGGGTAGTCTGTAAGACCATAGAAAGTAGCTATGGAGGGAATTGGACTCCCAGGCATCATTCTCTTCATCATTATTAAACTCTTAAGCTAATTTTGCACAGCACAAATACTCTTTTTACTGCAAATGAAGTTAGAGCAAATTTTAAAAAGTCAGTTTTTTTATGATTGGGCAAAACATAGTTAATAGAGGGGAATGGTTATGAAACTCGACAAATTTCTTTGTTGTAGGTTTTTGTTCTCTTTTTTGGCTTTGACCGTGCACAAAACACAATAGTTTACTTCGTA
>NC_090869.1:11784020-11806520 GCF_036669935.1 Montipora foliosa | reverse complement strand
CTTATAGAAGGTACAAATTTCTGGCTTTTTATTTCCACATTGACTGCATGCAGCACAGGGCTAAAGGTGACCTGTCAGTCTTGGTGGCCCGCTGGACCACTTTTCTTGGGTTCGTAGTCGCCCAGGATGAATTTAAGTGGCCCTGGATTTCCATTAGTTGTATTTGAGCTATTTTCATGAATGCAATTAAGTCTCACGCATTTTATGGGTCTTAACATCAGCACTGTGAAGGTTAAGTGCTGCACATCATCACACATTGTGCGATTCAACCTCATTTTTTAGTTGCCCTGGTATGTTTTCAGTCACCCACTGGCGACATGGCAACTGCCAAGTCTTAGCCCGGAGTCTGTATGTGTCCAGTACTGCACAGACTCAATGAGAGTCTCCAGGATGAATTTGATAATAATCTTGTCTGTAAGAGTTACGTCAGTTCTGAGAAACATCTGCCCAGCAGGACCGGTTTTTAGTTGACTAATTAAAAAAACCATAACAAGAGTGTTTACTTGGGCCAATCACCAGAGATGTGGACCATGCCGTTTACCATTCTAAATGCAAAGTAAATTCACACAACCAAAAGTGTGTCACATCAGCCTATGGCTATACAATTTTTGACCTTCTTAATATCAAATAAAGTATATATGACTTGTATGAGATAGTTAGAATAATAATTATGAAGAGTTGGTGGGAGGGGCAGGTCAGGGCAACAAACCATGTGACCTGAAGACCCCCCACACACTGGACTCCATCTTCTTGAAGCCACCTGAGTTTTTCAATTGTCTCTATTAAAGAGACATAATTTGCTCAAGGATGTTTGCACCCATTGCTACTGCGCATTTTTC
Organism: Montipora foliosa; assembly: GCF_036669935.1. Taxonomy (NCBI): domain Eukaryota; kingdom Metazoa; phylum Cnidaria; class Anthozoa; order Scleractinia; family Acroporidae; genus Montipora; species Montipora foliosa. Next base: position 11,805,681 of record NC_090869.1, on the reverse strand, counting down.
TGCGCGTCTCACGCACACGTCATGCATCGCAGACCACGAAGGTAAACACGATGCTAAAGGCGCAAACGTTTTCCACAAGAATATGGAACGTAAAAGCGTGTGGCATCAAGGGATAGCTGTGGAACCAGGTCTTCTCGGAAATGTCACGCAATGACGTGACAGTGCGAATATACCATCGCTTTGAGAACTTTGCAGCGATTTTACTCTCTTGAATGCTCGGTCACCCCTATTTTTCTTTCCGTGAATCATTTCCTTTTCTGATTTTGTCCATTTAACTAAAAACAAAAAAAATCAGTGCGTGAGAAGTTACAAATATTTTGCCTTTTATGCTCTTGGGCGACCGAAGTTTTCTTTCTTAGACTAATATGTATCGGTTTTCAAGGTCTATTTCACCTCAGAAAAAGACATCAGCTGCAAAGGTTAATTTAGTTATAATATTAGTTATGTCGAATTGAGTATGTTTACCTGATCTAAATTTCACTAATGTAGCTTTTTTATTGCTGACAGTTGTAAGCTAAGATCGTCTTAAAGTAACGCTATCTTCTAAAGGTGCACCTCATGATCTCGAAAACGAGCACAGTGGCCCCCCATTTTTTTTGCCTTTTTGGCAAAAGTAGATCAGTTTTAAAAAAATCTGTACGTGGGAAGATTTTGGGCGCAAACATCCTTAAATTGTTGAGATAAGTGTGATGATCATGCCTCACGTTTTGGACCCCATTCTCCCAGCTGTATTAGTAAGCACCACCAATAGGAAACTATCTAGAGGTGTGCAGGACGTATGCGCAATAACAATAATAATTATTGTAGCAGGCACCGTCCTTAATATCAAATAAAGTATGTATGTATGAAGTTATTATAATAATAATCATGAAGAGTTGGTTGGAGGGGCAGGTCAGGGCAATAACCCATGTGACCACACACTGGACCCCATTCCATCCTGTTATTGCTTAAATTGTTGAGATAAGTGCGGTGATGGTTTCTCACTTTTGGATCCTATTCTCCCAGCTGTCTGTGAGAAAAACATTTTTCGCTTTGTTTGTTCCTCAGCCAGTGGAAGAAACTCGATCCAAGTAAGATGGTGAATTTTGGAATTCATTCTGGGGGACATTGCTAGGAGGCTAGTGCTCTCATTGTGCCAACCTTTCTCTGCCCCTGGATGCACCAGCCGATGAGCTAAACCCTCCTCCCTGATTATAATGATTACCATTAATTTTATTGGATAACTATGAAGGCATTCAAACCCCCCAATTTTTTTTTCTTATCTTGATTGTTTTCCATTGTCTTTTAAGGGCACAACAGTGCAAAACTTGGAGTGGTCTGCCTTTTTCATCTTAGATAACGTTTTCATTTTAGATGTGAAATATCCCAAGGTAGCGAGCTGGGATTCCTTCTTCCAGAGTTGTGTGTCAAGAGTACTATTGACATTAGTAGGATCACCTCCAAGCTCAAGCCCTGTTAATAAACAAGATCCTAACATTTCAGTGGATACTGTTCCTGTTTCACATAAACCAAACAGCAAACCTGATCTTCTGACCTCACTTGCTAATGGTAATAGATTTTGATTTCTAATACTACATGTATTATTAGCATTAAGCTTTGGGAGCAAAGTGCCAATCTTGTATCATACCATGGAGTCAATCCTGAGTGCTTAGAGAATTCTGACCTCTCGCTAGGGGCACTCGATTGCCCAGTGGTTGAAAGAGAATTGGGTCAGATTTCCCCTTGCGGCACACATGCTACGCGTTAGTGGTGACGCCGGAGAGAGGTGTCTTTTCTTTGGAATGGTCCTTGCGCTGTGGAATTTGTTGGTCATTGTTACCCTTTGTTAATAATTAACAACTACCGGTATTCACCAAAGTGCTAATGGCTAGTGGTGGATATTTACCGAAGCTGTGAGATAATATAGTACAAAAATATGATTTTAACTCATTTATTCCTGAAAACATTACAACATTGGCTGCGACCTCATAGCTTGACCAAGCAGTGTTAAATTAATTTTACCTCAATCTATTGACTCCTGAACCATCCCCATTGACTAGTAAATTCTTTAAGACAGAGTAATGTCTATTAATTTAGTCTCACTCCAAGTAGTCAATAATTGGTAATCAACTTTTTGATAAAACCAAATTTTCATGATCAGTAATTTAGATTGTACATATTTGTGTGATTTTCTTACAGGTGGTGTTGCTGAAAAAACCTGGGAAGTCATTCCTGACTTCCTCACCTTGACTTCTTGTAAATCAAGTATGGCAAATTTGTTACCTTTTGAACTTTTTATAGGAAAGGCGAAGTTGAAGTGAAAAAAATAAAACCTCTGAAAACATATTATGTTTTCAGAGGTTTTATGAAAGTTAATGGTCTCCAAGAAATTGATAATTATCCCACCTTTCGGCATGTCATCATTCATCTAAAGTTGTGTAGCATCATCTATAAGTATTAATTCTAATTAATTTTAATGTTCTGTCAAGTAAGTAATGTTGAATGACAGCTCCGCAAATCATCATAAGTTCTTTTATCTGTCAGTTACTTCAAGTTTTTGGCAATTTTATCAGGAGCGTGAAAATGTCAATTTTCTAATCCATACTGCCTTAACCTATTTACAGAGCTAGAGAAAATTGGTAAAGGTTCTGACCACCTGAGGATTATCAATTTTTCAGAGCGTTCAGTAGGGTGAGTTAACTCATTTTGTTCAATTTCTAAGAGTGGTTGCTTAAGTCTATTGATATGGACAATGAATAAAAGACACTTTTTGTGAGATCAGGGCCCATTTTGTTCCAAACCCAATTAAAACTACTCTTTATTTAAATAATAATTATAAATCGTGATTTTAATTTTGCCTGTCCACAAGGTGTCAAAATTTAATGGTGAAGGGAAGCTAAAACTGCAATAGAAGTTTCCAATAATTCAGGGTTAACTGAATTAGGCTTGAGCAACTAGACTTACACTATACAAAGTACTGTACTGTAGAAAGGGATGTTAAGTTTAACAGTTATTTGCAGAAGGTGAGGTGAATAAAAACTGAGACGAATTCGAGAATGAAAAAAAGAAAATTGGAGTAACCATGCATTTTTGAGAGATGATTAAGCTTCAAATTTAGAAAGAACACTATACATTTGCTTTGGTATTTTAAAGCTTGTTACAACTATAATCCATGAATTACTGGTATCTCTGAAAACATGCATGGTTATCCCCAATTTCCTTTTGGATTTCAATAACACTTGTTCAGATCTACATTTCCTGTATAATCATAAACCGCAGCAAAAATACCTTTGAATTAGTAGGCACCGTCCTTAAAAACAATTAATTTTTCGTCGGCCACCTCAAGGAAAAGGACTTGCGGCCATTACCATCTCACATCTAATGCACGCTCATGAATTAATTGTTAAGTACCAAGTGCACTTTGAGGTTCCTGAATTGTTCGTCACAAAACTTACAGCTAAGACTACATTATTTTCATGTTTTGCAGATTTGAATTTACTTGGCCTGCACATTCTATTGTCATTACTCCGGAAAGGGGAGAAATTCCAGCAAGGTAATCATCTCCACCACCACCATCATCTTCTTTATCAACTAGTTGTTTATTTTCGTGTTGCATCTCAATAATTTTCATGGGACTGTGTTATGCGCAACCCTCTGACCCACTTGGAATAGAGTATTTCTTTGAAGGCAGGAATCATTTATAAGCCTTAGGTTGTAATCTGGTACAAGTGAATTTGAAAGCGTGGCCTTGTTACATGTAGAAATTCAATCTATGCCTGTAGTGATGTCAACTTGGTGAGGATCAAGTGTACCCCAAACACACAGTGAAGTGCAAGTTCTGGATGATGGACAATGCAGAATACCAGGAAAAAATTGTTCTGTAGGTTATCTAACCTAGATGTAGAAAGTAAACCAAACAAAACTTTCAGGCTGCTGGTGCACTTTGCACATACACGTATCTTTAATAAAGTTGTCTAAAGGCCACTGACTTCTTTGTTTTATTTCTTAGGAGTCAAGCAAGGGAATTCCATATCACGATTCATTTTACGTTCAAGGATATAAGGGTTGTCTGCAGATGAGGTAAGAGTAGTATCATCTGCATACATTTTGGGTTTTGAGAACAAATTACATGATGGGAGGCCATTAAAAGTAGTACATGTACATGTAAATAACAGAGGTCCAAGAATAGAGTCCTGTGGAATGCTGCATGTCAGATTACAGGAATCAGATTGGGTCCCATTTATAAAAGTTACCTGTCTTCGGCAGGCCACAGCAGCATATAAATAGGACTGAAACCACCTAATAGATTGAGAATGGATCCATAGAGTCTAAGCTTTCCTAATAGAATGTCATGGTCAATGGTATCAAAAGCTTTCTTCAAGTCTAGAAATATTATGCCATTTAAGAGATTTATATCAATATTATAATGTATGTAATTCATTTGCAACCTCCAACAAAGCTGTTTCTGTGGAATACATGAGTCTGAAAAGCAGATTGGGATTCCATTAACAAAAAATACGACTGAAATATTGATATAGTACTGTTGGTTAAATACAACTATTTCATTGAGTTTACTGACGACAGGGCAGAACTGATATCGGTCTATAGTTATTAGGATCAGACTTGGGACCTTCTTTAAGGGAATGTTTACGAAAACATATTGAGGGTGGGGGGCGCCCTGATGAGAAAAGACAGTATCTACCATCTAAGAAATTTGGAAGACCCCTACTTGTGCATTAAACATTTTTCAGGGACCCCCTTGTAGTATCCCTAAAATTTGAGACATAGCTGTACCTCATGGCCAAAATCAATACACGATTTAGAAGTCAGAAGAAGAAGCAAAACAAATTACAGTGCAACTACGCATACGCGTATTATACGCGCGTATTTTGCGTATACGAGTATGTCTATACGCGCGTATATGTCTCTTTGTTATGCATTCCCATAAGTTCTTTTTGTGAAGCATGTTGGTCAAACAAAAGACCTGTTATTTTTATGGGAATGAAAAAGGCTTCAAAGCGAAATTTGCATATTGTTAAAACCTCATGCCGATCAATGAAAGCTATCATATTTCGAGTTTTCGATCACTTCGCAAATTCACAGACAAACTTGCTCGATCTTACGCTACCAAAAATGGGAAAGAAAATTGAAACAGTCGCTTGAAGTCCCTATTTCAACAGTGAACTTTATGTTTTTACAAGGAAAGTTCTGTGTTTCAGCACGTGTGTCGGCAAGTCGTTTGCGAAATGTTTATTGTCTGAATTTTGCGTTCTTTAAGATCCTCGTCGAAAAAATGATATCTGACACAGATCATCATTCATTCAAACGGTAAAATGCTCTTTCCTTGACGAAAAATTTGTTTATCAATGTTTCTAAGGTGCGCCGGTCACGTTTAGTTATTTTGTACTTCGAGGAAAAGTTCTGTGTTTCGGAACGTGTCGGCAAGTCACTTGCAAGATGTTTTTATTGTCTAAAGCCAGCGTTCCGAAGACCTTGTCGAAAAAATGATATCTCCGGTTATAAACTTATATTTGACACAAATCGTTCATTCAAACGGTAAAATGCTCTTTCTTTAGCCGAATAGTTGTTGATCAAAGTTTCTATGGCGCGCTGCTCATGTTTAGTTATTTTTTTTACTTCACGGAAAAGTTCTGTGTCGGATCTGTGTCTCGGCGCGCGGCCATGGGCCGAGCGCGGTTCTTGCTCTGCAATCGGTTTATTTTTTTTTTTTTTTTCGTTTTGTCGGAGAGCTGAACCAGACTTCCACTCGGCCACATAGTCAGTGGGACTTCCAGTCACGCAACTTAGGATGTTTATTCGCCAAAAAGCTGTTAAAACGTTAATGTACTTAAAATTTTATGAATATAGTCCGCTTTTTATTTACAACAAAATATATTTTTTTGTGTCTTATTGAAACATGTAATCGTGACTTTTAAGAAAGAAAGCTAAGACTATTACGTCATCGGAGATTTCACAACGGTTTCGACTGATGGTGCAATCGGAGATTTGACAACGGCTATAAGTAATGGTGCAATACCTTTGTGTGCAGCCGTTGTTGTCCGTTTGTTGTGCTACAGATTGATCAAGTGATTTTGGTTCTATAGTCCGATTTTTGAATCAACAACAAGGACTGCTTTGTACTACGTTGCGACTACGTGGTGAAAACAGATAAAATTTAGTTTTGTTTGAGCAGGGTCATTCGGTCATATAGTCAGTGGCACTTCGAATCACGCAACTATTGTGTGTGTGTGCAGTTTTTGTTGTCAGTGTTGTTGTGTTGTGATACAGATTGATCAAGTGATTTTGGTTCTATAGTCATCAGTGAATCAACAAGGACTGCTTTGGAATGTGTACTACGTTGCGCTATAGTGGTAAGAAAACAGATAAAATTTTTTTTTGGTGGAGAGCAGTCCCAAATTTCTATTCGGTCATATAGTCAGTGGCACTTCGAATCACGCAACTTATGATGTTTACAGGTATTCGCCAAAAAAAGCTGTAAAAAAACGTTAATGTACTTAAAATTTTATGAATATTTCCACTCTTTTATTTAGTACAAAATATATTTTTTTTTTTGTGTTATTTAAGCGGTTGATTCGAAGCGAGTATTGAATACATAAAAGGTCATTATGTCATCCATGGAATGTGTCGACGTTTCAACTTTCATTGGTAGGGAAATAACCACCGTACTAAACATAGCCGTGGATAACGTAATTCTTAAATTAAGTGACGCGTGTGACTACTTTGCTAGGCCTTTACTCGTGTAAAAAAAACCAATTAAATTTAATCGCGACTTTTAGGAAAGAAAGCTGTAGTTGTTAAAAGTGTTATTATCGTATCGTTCATACCCATAGATATCCTGATGACAGTTTTAATTAAGACCAAGACCATTACGTCATCGGAGATTCCTCGGAGATTTTCACCTCGGCTATAAGTGATAGTGCAATAAGTTCGTGTGCAGTCGTTGTTGTCAGTTGTTGTGCTACAGATTGATATAAATGCTTCGGCCTAAAATAATGTTCAGTTCAGTTCTGCTTGAACGATATCTTTCACTCGGAGTTCCGCGGCTGCAGCAGCATCACGCCTGGGTCTGAACATTGGTGCGTCCGGGTTGAGTGTCATAGCTGTTTCTTGATTGTCGTCTTCATCACAGGACAGCTCTAACGGGTACAACAGCTGCACAGGACGCTCGACGTGTGACCGTCCGACCCGTAACTTAGCACCACGAACTACTCCATCTCTTCCAGCAATCAGTTGCTCCACAATCCCCAGCGGCCAGCAATTTCGGTTTCGTTCATGGGACTTCACGATAACAACGTCTCCAACAGCCAGAGAATTCTCTTTTCCTTTCTTTCCGCGTCTGAGCGGTGGTGACGCTCACGCACGCAGCGCGCTCAAGTATTCGGTCGTCCACCTACGCCACATCACATCTTTCGTTTTCATCAGGAACTTGGCGCGTTTCCTTAAATCTCTTTCTTCTATGTGATAGGGCTGCAACTCGGGCAGAACACTGGAGTTTAACATCAGGAAAACATTCGGTGTTAACGTCGGAAGTTGCACGTCGTCTTCCACGTAACACAACGGGCGGTTGTTCATCGCAACTTCAATGTCCAGGATGACTTCACTCAGTTCTTCCCAGGTAAGCAGACCTTGGCCAACTGTTTTGTAGAACATGGACTTCATCAATCCAATGAGACGCTCAAACTGTCCACCCCACCATGGTGCTCGGCTGAGGTTGAACTGCCACTGGATGGAATGCTCGCTCAGGAAGGAATGGAATCTTTCATCTCTCCGCACCTTCTTTACCCACTTGGCAGCGGCGACAAAGGTTTTACCATTGTCTGAATAGACTTTCGATGGACGTCCTCTCCTGGCAATAAAGCGCTTTAAACTTTGGATGAAATCGGTAGTCTCCAAACTTGGCAATAACTCTAAGAACACTCCGCGAGTAAGGCTACACGAATACAAGATCACGTACGCTTTACGTTCTTCCTTGCGCTTGCTGCGGTACTTCACAGAACCGGCGCGAAATCAACACCTATCACATTGAAAGGTGTAGTTCCTTCTGTTCTCTCGCTAGGCAGCGGTGCGGTGGGTGGATTCTTCAAGGCTACTGCTTGAAAGCGTTTGCAGCCACTGCATTCTTCACGGTTTTCTTGACTAACTTCCGCAGTCGGGGTACCCAGAATTTTTTCTCTCACTTTCGTCATCGTCAAAGAAACTCCCCCATGGAGTGTAGTCACGTGGGCATGCTGAACCATCTTAGCTGTAAAAAGGACTGAATCTGGCAGGTAGATGGGATAATCTCCCTGTACACGACCTCGGCATTCCAACAAACCATGTTTGTTTTGTTGTAGGTTGAGCTGCTCTTGATCCGCGATAAAGCGATAAAAAATTTGTATTGCTCATCCCCTCTTTCTGCGTTCTCTTGATCCAGAACAACTCATGCTCAGCTAGCTCTGCCGTTGTCAGAGGTCCACGGATCTTGTTGGAAGGACGACAACAATTGCGCAAGAATCGCGAGATCCAAGCACCAATTCTCATGGCTTTACGAAGGCTGAACTTCTCGAGAAGGTCATCGAATTCGTTTCTCCCTTCGACACCAACCGCGACAAGTTTCTTTTTGAACCTGTCTCTCTGCTGCTCTACTTCGGGGCTTGGCTCTGTTACAATCTCAGGTGGCCACTTGGCGGGGTCTCCCAGCCACGAAGGCCCTTTCCACCAAATTTCTGCTCCACTCACACTACCACCACACGACTTCCCAGATCAGCAGGGTTATGGACTGTCGGGACGTGATGCCATAAAACGTTCCGGGTGGCTTTGAATCTTCCTCACACGATTCGCGACGAATTGGCGGTAGTCTCCGTGATCATCACTGATCCAGTGAAGGGCGACGGAACTGTCCAACCAACAGTGGATATCAGCCGCTAGTGGGAGTCCCTCCAATGCTTGTCGCACGTTGTTGGCCAGATGACTGCCATATGACCTGACACGAGTTCCAGTCGGGGAATGGTCAGCCCTTGTTTGGCAAGCCGAGCCTTTGCGGTGATTAATCCTTGTGATGCTCCCGATGCTTGAGTCACCACTGCGTAGACTGCAGCACATACTCCTCGACCGCTCGCGTCGCCGAATGCGTGTGTAATTGTATCTCTTGAATTTCTTCTTGGTGAAGAGGAACGCAGCGTTGTACTGTAACGACATCCGGAATGTTCTGTTCCCACTTCCTCCACTGTACCGCTAAGTCTTCCGGTAACGGGCTATCCCACGCGCTCTTCTGTACGCAGGTTTCCCCGTATAGCAGTTTGCCCTCCAGTAAAACTGGTGATGCTAAACCCAGCGGATCGTACACTTTACAAGTTTTGCTCGTCAGTTCGGCTGTGGACTGGAAAGTCAACGTGGATCCCTGACCCGGAGCCTACAACTCTACTGTGTTGTTCGTCAGTTCGGGCTGGTGGACTTGAAAAAAGTAAAAATAGATCGGTCTGTAAAAATGCCGTTACATAGGCCCAGTATGGGCGCTGTAGGCTCACGTGAAGGGTGTCCTGGACCTTGTCCCAACTAACACCAAGTAGTTTGATCCCTTTTCTGGCTTTGACACATTGTTGAGCTGTTCTTTGGCGAATGACCTCTCGTAATTTTCACAATCATTTTTTCTAGCTCCTCCTTGTTAGAGTGCCACTTGTGTAGCTCGAACTTGGCGTCATTAAAGATCTCGATTGCTTCTCGTTTCAACTGCTTAGCCTTGTCTGTAGTACTTCCTCCGGAAATAAGGTCATCGACATATAAGCTCTTCCGCACTTCGTTGACGGTTTCGGGGCATTTCGTCTCTAAATTCTGAAGATGTTGCTGGATCACCCCATTTAGAAGAAATGGCGATGGGCCAAGGCCAAACACAACCCTGGTGAATCGTAGCGTTTCCACTTCCTTCGCAGTCTTGTCTACGATCCAGTGAAAGCGCAAGGCATCTCGGTCACTTTCACGAATTCGCACTTGTAGGAACGCACGGCGAAGATCTCCAGCAACCAACACAGGGTGTGGAAGCGGCAACGAGTGAGAACGCTCCACAGCTTGTTCTGTAGAGGCGGGCCGGCATGTAGGCACTCATTTAGTGAGTGATGGGGCCATTTCGTGAGCTCTCGCAGACGCATCATACACGACTCGAAGCTTTGTTGTTTCCGCACCCTCACGAACAACCGCACGATGTGGCAAATAGAAAACTCTCTCCCGGAGACTTCGGCAGGTGCCCGTTCTACTACGCCTTCCGCCAACTGTTCTCTTATTACGTCATCATAGTCGTCCAACATGTTCTTTCGGCGTAATTTCCGCAAGAGGGAATTTAGTCGTCGCATACTTCCGTCACGGTTATTTGGTAGGGCAGGACAATTCCCTTTCCAAGGCAGGCTCGTCTCGTACCAACCTTCAGGTGATCGCGTCAGTTGCTCTTTAAACTCATCGTAGACATCAAACTGGTCCCCGGCTGGCGTATCTGCTAGGCCAAGAACATCAAGCGCACACAATCTCTCGAAGTCACAGTTCGAATTCACCGCCAAATAAACAGGTGATAAATCTTGGTCTGCGCCAGGCGACATGATTGTCCACCCAAAACGGGTATACTCCGCTACCGGGTCCCCACGACGACCCACACGCAAACGTTCTCCTGTCCGAATTTTCGCAAATTCGTTCGCACCCAGTATGAGAGATTACAGGCAGCTTAGCTTTGTCGTCGACATCATCCATGCGTACTCCCTTGAGGTGAGAGTTCCCTTCTATCAGCTGGTTGTAACGAGGGTTTTCTAAAATCAGCAACAACTCTCTCTTGTTGACTTTGGTGACGTCCACTTCGAGCTCAAAATCACCAGTAACTGAGCTGATAACCACTCAAAAACTTGCATAGTTCTTGTTGTGACGCCAGTCAGCATCGCTATTTGTCTCAAACCGGTCGATTTTAAACTTGCATTAATCAAGTCGATTGCAGTAGCAGAGGCGTACGAATGACTTGCTCCACTGTCCAACAGGGCTCTAAATTTGTATCCATTAATCGTGACTACCACGACAGGATGATTACGGCCGAGTTGCCGATGTGATTTGCTGTCATCCCTGGCTCACGTGTCTGAGCTTGAAATTGGGTGTTATCGCACAATGATGTATTATGCCTTGCGTGACATACTTGACAAGTGGACTTGCTTTTGCACTCTCCTGCTCGGTGCCCAATTCCTGAACAATTAAAACACATACGTTTCTCTAGGAAAACCTTTTTCCTCGCTTCAACACTCACAACCTTGTCACAGTTAACAGCCTTGTGATCTGGACTCTGGCAAAATAGACAGCCTCGGATGTTCGCTTGTTGATTTCTGTCATCACGTTTTGCGTAGAACGCCCTCGATTTCTCTCTTCGATTGACAGTTGTCACAGTCTTTGGCTTTGAACTTTCGACTCCTTGAACTGGATTGTTAATTGTCCATTTCTCAAGCGCCTCAAGAAATTGCACAAATGTCCATTCGCTCCAGTTTTCATCGATCATGGCAGCCCAGCTCGTTCTTAATTACATCTAGCTTGTCAAATGTGAAACGTACAGCGGCGTCCAGTTTGTTTATGCTCTGCATTGTTTGCAGCGACTCAACATTGAAAAAGTAGTATCTCGTAAAATTCGTGAATCTTCTTGACATCCCTTTCTCTGACAGTAGGGAGTTCCAGTATATTCCTTACGTAGGTTCCCACAACTTCGCTCGTTTTTCCATATCGTCTTGCGAGTAGATCTTTAGCCTTATTATAACCTTCGGGGGTAAACGGAAGCCATCGATAAGGTTTCTCACCTTCAAATCCACCAATTCTTTCAAGTATGAGAATTTAGTAACTTCAGGGGTAGAGGACTTGTCAATTTGTGTTTCGAACTGTCCCCAAAACCGCACCCAGTCTTGTGGTGTGCCATCAAACTTTGTGATTACTAGCTTCGGCATTTTTACCGCGTTACTAGCCATCGCTGTAATTTCCGGTGGCGGAGGTGGCTCTGTTTGAGCTTGTTTCAACTCCATTTTTTTTCTTTTCAAATTCTAACTCCTCTGCATGTGCACGCTCAACAGCTTCTTGCTTCTGTCTCAGTTTCTTCTCTCCAATTCGATTTCTCGTTTGTGCTCGTAAAGAGCAGTTGCGTGCTTCAAATTGCGGTCGATCTGCTCAATCTGGCGTGTCAATTCACGCATACATTCATCCGCTTGATTCACAACTTCTTCAATTCCGCTAGCCCATTCTTGAACTGACTCTTCGTCCTCGCCATTTACGAACTTTTTCTCCTCTATTGATTCCTTTAACGTGTTCACTGCTGTTACCATAGTCTCTAGCGAGGTTCTGTGTGTCTTTCTGAAGCTTTTAGATCATCCTTCTTTAGTACCTCGTCCTCGTCCGTCTTTTTCACTCGAAAGCTGAGTGTTTTTATTTTCCCCGTTCAAATCCGCAATTTGTGTCTCCATGTTGCTTAACAACGTCTCGTCGGAGGTGCCACTTTGTCGAAAACGCACAACGAGAAACGTTTCCTGTATACTCACGATAATTTTAACACCACTAAGAATTGCGTGATTGTTTGATAATGTACTTTGCCCCGATCAGTTTTCCTGAGCTGAATTGTTGAGTTGAGTCGAGTGTTGTAGATTGTAATGCAGAAGAATTAAATTGTGAGTATACAGGAAACGTTTCTCGTTGTGCGTTTTCGACAAAGTGGCACCTCCGACGAGACGTTGTTAAGCAACATGGAGACACAAATTGCGGATTTGAACGGGAAAATAAAAACACTCAGCTTTCGAGTGAAAAAGACGGACGAGGTACTAAAGAAGGATGATCTAAAAGCTTCAGAAAGACACAGAACCTCGCTAGAGACTATGGTAACAGCAGTGAACACGTTAAAGGAATCAATAGAGGAGAAAAAAGTTCGTAAATGGCGAGGACGAAGAGTCATTTCAAGAATGGGCTAGCGGAATTGAAGAAGTTGTGAATCAAGCGGATGAATGTATGCGTGAATTGTGAATTGACACGCCAGATTGAGCAGATCGACCGCAATTTGAAGCACGCAACTGCTCTTTACGAGCACAAACGAGAAATCGAATTGGAGAGAGAGAAACTGAGACAGAAGCAAGAAGCTGTTGAGCGTGCACATGCAGAGGAGTTAGAATTTGAAAAGAAAAAAATGGAGTTGAAACAAGCTCAAACAGAGCCGCCCGGAAATTACAGCGATGGCTAGCAACGTGGTAAAAATGCCGAAGCTAGTAATCACAAAGTTTGATGGCACACCACAAGACTGGGTGCGGTTTTGGGGACAGTTCGAAACACAAATTGACAAGTTCTACCCCTGAAGTTACTAAACAAGTCCTACCCCTGAAGTTACTCATCTCATACTTGAAAGAATTGGTGGATTTGAAGGTGAGAAACCTTATCGATGGCCTTCCGTTTACCCCCGAAGGTTATAATAAGGCTAAAGATCTACTCGCAAGACGATATGGAAAAACGAGCGAAGTTGTGGGAACCTACGTAAGGAATATACTAGAACTCCCTACTGTCAGAGAAAGGGATGTCAAGAAGATTCACGAATTTTACGAGATACTACTTTTCAATGTTGAGTCGCTGCAAACAATGCAGAGCATAAACAAACTGGACGCCGCTGTACGTTTCACATTTGACAAGCTAGATGTAATTAAGAACGAGCTGGCATGATCGATGAAAACTGGAGCGAATGGACATTTGTGCAATTTCTTGAGGCGCTTGAGAAATGGACAATTAACAATCCAGTTCAAGGAGTGGAAAGTTCAAAGCCAAAGACTGTGACAACTGTCAATCGAAGAGAGAAATCGAGGGCGTTCTACGCAAAACGTGATGACAGAAATCAACAAGCGAACATCCGAGGCTGTCTATTTTGCCAGAGTCCAGATCACAAGGCTGTTAACTGTGACAAGGTTGTGAGTGTTGAAGCGAGGAAAAAGGTTTTCCTAGAGAAACGTATGTGTTTTAATTGTTCAGGAATTGGGCACCGAGCAGGAGAGTGCAAAAGCAAGTCCACTTGTCAAGTATGTCACGCAAGGCATAATACATCATTGTGCGATAACACCCAATTTCAAGCTCAGACACGTGAGCCAGGGATGACAGCACATCACATCGGCAACTCGGCCGTCATTCATCCTGTCGTGGTAGTCACGATTAATGGATACAAATTTAGAGCCCTGTTGGACAGTGGAGCAAGTCATTCGTACGCCTCTGCTACTGCAATCGACTTGATTAATGCAAGTTTAAAATCGACCGGTTTGAGAGACAAATAGCGATGCTGACTGGCGTCACAACAAGAACTATGCAAGTTTTTGGAGTGGTTATCAGCTCAGTTACTGGTGATTTTGAGCTCGAAGTGGACGTCACCAAAGTCAACAAGAGAGAGTTGCTGATTTTAGAAAACCCCCTCGTTACAACCAGCTGATAGAAGGGAACTCTCACCTCAAGGGAGTACGCATGGATGATGTCGACGACAAAGCTAAGCTGCCTGTACATCTCATACTGGGTGCGAACGAATTTGCGAAAATTCGGACAGGAGAACGTTTGCGTGTGGGTCGTCGTCGTGGGGACCCCGGTAGCGGAGTATACCCGTTTTGGGTGGACAATCATGTCGCCTGGCGCAGACCAAGATTTATCACCTGTTTATTTGGCGGTGAATTCGAACTGTGACTTCGAGAGATTGTGTGCGCTTGATGTTCTTGGCCTAGCAGATACGCCAGCCGGGGACCAGTTTGATGTCTACGATGAGTTTAAAGAGCAACTGACGCGATCACCTGAAGGTTGGTACGAGACGAGCCTGCCTTGGAAAGGGAATTGTCCTGCCCTACCAAATAACCGTGACGGAAGTATGCGACGACTAAATTCCCTCTTGCGGAAATTACGCCGAAAGAACATGTTGGACGACTATGATGACGTAATAAGAGAACAGTTTGGCGGAAGGCGTAGTAGAACGGGCACCTGCCGAAGTCTCCGGGAGAGAGTTCTATTTGCCACATCGTGCGGTTGTTCGTGAGGGTGCGGAAACAACAAAGCTTCGAGTCGTGTATGATGCGTCTGCGAGAGCTCACGAAATGGCCCCATCACTAAATGAGTGCCTACATGCGGCCCGCCTCTACAGAACAAGCTGTGGAGCGTTCTCACTCGTTGCCGCTTCCACCCTGTGTTGGTTGCTGGAGATCTTCGCCGTGCGTTCCTACAAGTGCGAATTCGTGAAAGTGACCGAGATGCCTTGCGCTTTCACTGGATCGTAGACAAGACTGCGAAGGAAGTGGAAACGCTACGATTTCACCAGGGTTGTGTTTGGCCTTGCCTTGGCCCATCGCCATTTCTTCTAAATGGGGTGATCCAGCAACATCTTCAGAATTTAGAGACGAAATGCCCCGAAACCGTCAAAGAAGTGCGGAAGAGCTTATATGTCGATGACCTTATTTTCGGAGGAAGTACTACAGACAAGGCTAAGCAGTTGAAACGAGAAGCAATTGAGATCTTTAATGGACCCGCCAAGTTCGAGCTACACAAGTGGCACTCTAACTAAGGAGGAGCTAGAAACTGATTGTGAAAATTACGAGAGGTCATTCGCCAAAGAACAGCTCAACAATGTGTCAAAGCCAGAAGGGATGTGAAAACGCCGTTACTACAGTGGTGTTAGTTGGGACAGGGTCCTGGTGGACACCCTTCACGTTGACTTTCCAAGTCCACCAGCCGAACTGACGAAGCGAGAGATCCTTACCAACTTAGCAAAAGTGTACGATCCGCTGGGTTTAGCATCACCAGTTTTACTGGAGGGCAAACTGCTATACCGGGAAACCTGCGTACAGAAAGAGCGCGTGGGATAGCCCGTTACCGGAAGACTTAGCGGTACAGTGGAGGAAGTGGAACAGAACATTCCGGATGTCGTTACAGTACAACGCTGCGTTCCTCTTCACCAAGAAGAAATTCAAGAGATACAATTACACGCATTCGGCGACGCGAGCGGTCGAGGAGTATGTGCTGCAGTCTACGCAGTGGTGACTCAAGCATCGGGAGCACAAGGATTAATCACCGCAAAGGCTCGGCTTGCCAAACAAGGGCTGACCATTCCCCGACTGGAACTCGTGTAGGTCATATGGCAGTCAATCTGGCCAACAACGTGCGACAAGCATTGGAGGGACTCCCACTAGCGGCTGATATCCACTGTTGGTTGGACAGTTCCGTCGCCCTTCACTGGATCAGTGATCACGGAGACTACCGCCAATTCGTCGCGAATCGTGTGAGGAAGATTCAAAGGCACCGGAAACGTTTTATGGCATCACGTCCCGACAGTCCATAACCCTGCTGATCTGGGAAGTCGTGGTGGTAGTGTGAGTGGAGCAGAAATTTGGTGGGAAAGGGCCTTCGTGGCTGGGAGACCCCGCCAAGTGGCCACCTGAGATTGTAACAGAGCCAAGCCCGAAAGTAGAGCAGAGAGACAGGTTCAAAAAAGAACTTGTCGCGGTTGGTGTCGAAGGGAGAAACGAAATTCGATGACCTTCTCGAGAAGTTCAGCCTTCGTAAAGCCATGAGGATTGGTGCTTGGATCTCGCGATTCTTGCGCAATTGTTGTCCGTCCTTCCAACAAGATCCGTGGACCTCTGACAACGGCAGAGCTAGCTGAGCATGAGTTGTTCTGGATCAGAGAGAACGCAGAAGAGGGGATGAGCAATACAAAATTTTATCGCGGATCAAGAGCAGCTCAACCTACAACAAAACAAACATGGTTTGTTGGAATGCCGAGGTCGTGTACAGGGAGATTATCCCATCTACCTGCCAGATTCAGTCCTTTTTACAGCTAAGATGGTTCAGCATGCCCACGTGACTACACTCCATGGGGGAGTTTCTTTGACGATGACGAAAGTGAGAGAGAAAAAAATTCTGGGTACCCCGACTGCGGAAGTTAGTCAAGAAAACCGTGAAGAATTGCAGTGGCTGCAAACGCTTTCAAGCAGTAGCCTTGAAGAATCCACCCACCGCACCGCTGCCTAGCGAGAGAACAGAAGGAACTACACCTTTCAATGTGATAGGTGTTGATTTCGCCGGTTCTGTGTGAAGTACCGCAGCAAGCGCAAGGAAGAACGTAAAGCGTACGTGATCTTGTATTCGTGTAGCCTTACTCGCGGAGTGTTCTTAGAGTTATTGCCAAGTTTGGAGACTACCGATTTCATCCAAAGTTTAAAGCGCTTTATTGCCAGGAGAGGACGTCCATCGAAAGTCTATTCAGACAATGGTAAAACCTTTGTCGCCGCTGCCAAGTGGGTAAAGAAGGGTGCGGAGAGATGAAAGATTCCATTCCTTCCTGAGCGAGCATTCCATCCAGTGGCAGTTCAACCTCAGCCGAGCACCATGGTGGGGTGGACAGTTTGAGCGTCTCATTGGATTGATGAAGTCCATGTTCTACAAAACAGTTGGCCAAGGTCTGCTTACCTGGGAAGAACTGAGTGAAGTCATCCTGGACATTGAAGTTGCGATGAACAACCGCCCGTTGTGTTACGTGGAAGACGACGTGCAACTTCCGACGTTAACACCGAATGTTTTCCTGATGTTAACTCCAGTGTTCTGCCCGAGTTGCAGCCCTATCACATAGAAAAAGAGATTTAAGGAAACGCGCCAAGTTCCTGATGAAAACGAAAGATGTGATGTGGCGTAGGTGACGACCGAATACTTGAGCGCGCTGCGTGAGCGTCACCGGCTCAGACGCGGAAAGAAAGGAAAAGAGAATTCTCTGGCTGTTGGAGACGTTGTTATCGTGAAGTCCCATGAACGAAACCGAAATTGCTGGCCGCTGGGGATTGTGGAGCAACTGATTGCTGGAAGAGATGGAGTAGTTCGTGGTGCTAAGTTACGGGTCGGACGGTCACACGTCGAGCGTCCTGTGCAGCTGTTGTACCCGTTAGAGCTGTCCTGTGATGAAGACGACAATCAAGAAACAGCTACACTCAACCCAGACGCACCAATGTTCAGACCCAGGCGTGTGATGCTGCTGCAGCCGCGGAACTCCGAGTGAAAGATATCGTTCAAGCAGAACTGAACTGAACATTATTTTAGGCCGAAGAATTTATAGACAATTTTACTCGTTAAGAATTTCTCGTGACTCTTTGTTTGTTAAGACGTAGCAGTTACCTTCTTGAGCATATGTCTCGTTACCTACGCACGAGTCATATGGGGGAGTGTGTCGGCACCTGATCAATCTGTAGCACAACAACTGACAACAACGACTGCACACGAACTTATTGCACTATCACTTATAGCCGAGGTGAAATCTCCGAGGAATCTCCGATGACGTAATGGTCTTAATTAATCTGGAACTGTCATCAGGATATCTATGGGTATGAACGATACGATAAACACACTTTAACAACTTACAGCTTTCTTTCCTAAAAGTCGCGATTAAATTTAATTGGTTTTTTACACGAGTAAAGGCCTAGCAAAGTAGTCACACGCGTCACTTAATTTAAGAATTACGTTATCCACGGCTATGTTTAGTACGGTGGTTATTTCCCTACCAATGAAAGTTGAAACGTCGACACATTCCATGGATGACATAATGACCTTTTATGTATTCAATACTCGCTTCGAATCAACCGCTTAAATAACACAAAAAGGCAATATATTTTGTACTAAATAAAGAGTGGAATATTCATAAAATTTTAAGTACATTAACGTTTTAACAGCTTTTGGCGAATACCTGTAAACATCATAAGTTGCGTGATTCGAAGTGCCACTGACTATATGACCGAATAGAAATTTGGGACTGCTCACCAACAAAACTAAATTTTATCTGTTTTCTTACCACTATAGTCGCAACGTAGTACACATTCCAAAGCAGTCCTTGTTGATTCACTGATGACTATAGAACCAAAATCACTTGATCAATCTGTAGCACAACAAACTGACAACAACGGCTGCACTACTTATAGCCGTTGTCAAATCTCCGATTGCACCATCAGTCGAAACCGTTGTGAAATCTCCGATGACGTAATAGTCTTAGCTTTCTTTCTTAAAAGTCACGATTACATGTTTCAATAAAGACAAAAAAATATATTTTTGTTGTAAATAAAAAGCGGACTATATTCATAAAATTTTAAGTACATTAACGTTTTAACAGCTTTTTGGCGAATAAACATCTAAGTTGCGTGACTGGAAGTCCCACTGACTATGTGGCCGAGTGGAAGTCTGGTTCAGCTCTCCGACAAAACGAAAAACAAATGTAACCGGAGATATCATTTTTTCGACAAGGTCTTCGGAACGCCGGCTTTAGACAATAAACATCTCGCAAGCGACTTGCTGAAGCCGCGCGAGTGCCGAGACACAGATCCGACACAGAACTTTTCCGTGAAGTAAAAAATTAACTAAACATGAGCAGCGCGCCATAG
Organism: Montipora foliosa; assembly: GCF_036669935.1. Classification (NCBI taxonomy): domain Eukaryota; kingdom Metazoa; phylum Cnidaria; class Anthozoa; order Scleractinia; family Acroporidae; genus Montipora; species Montipora foliosa. The sequence goes on along the minus strand of NC_090869.1, from coordinate 11,786,290 downwards.
AAACTTTGATCAATCATTTGGCCTCATAACGTTATCCTTTTCTTCAGGAGCTTTCTGACACATCTTTTTGGTATAAAAAGCTCAATTTATCACCAGACAAAGAGGAAAGCAACGGGGGCTTTTGCCCGTCAGGCAAGCTACGATAAGAAAACGCTAGCCACGCACAGTCATTCCACTAGCCCTCGGGCTATCGGGACAGCACTTTCGTTCGCGGCACTGGAATGTATGGCGTTCTGTCTCAAATTGAAGCTTAAATTATCTCTCAAAATGAATGGTTACCCCCAATTTTCCCTTTGGATCCCAAGAGTAATTACCAAGAACTACCTTTCTCCGCATAGCTAACAACACGCAAAAAATATCCCTGTATTAGTAGGCGTAACTGATAGAAAATCCGAGTATCTGGAGATGCGCAGAACGTATTCGCAATAACAATAGTAGGCACCGTCCTTTTCTTTTAACAACATCAATTGTAACGATTAATTGCCGGGTAAATTGTGGAGGCGTTCCTCTTTCCAGGAGGAGCCTTTGTCTTTTTCAGAATTTTAAACTGGTTGAAGCCCCTAGCGCCCTTCTGATTCCGCACTGTTGTCAGAGGTGGTCTCACAACTTTTACATTTTGTTGGTTTCTCCCCTCCGAGGGCAATAGCGCGATTCCCCAAAAACTGTGAAAGCAAGAGAATAAGATCTAACAAAAACAACAGCAAATTACTGTGGATGAATGGTGCCTGATTACGGATCAATCAGCTCAGAATTTTGAATGGTTAAATCCTCGACGTATATTAATTAAACTGCTTGATAATTATTTTTTTTTTACTTCAGGCTAGATTGTTGTTATTTTTAAATTAATAACTCTTGTTTATGTTTGTAGACCCTTAGGAATTTCTGTCATGCTACTACCGTAATTTCCGGACGATTACCCACACGGCAGACTATCCCGCAGCGGTCTATTTTTGTCACAAGGGGAAAAAACGTTCAACAGATTACCCGCACTGGCCTATTACCGGCACCCCAAAACCGAAAAAATCTTGCTACTGTATTTCCGGGACAAGAACTCACAAACTTGGAGCGATGAATATTCCATGTTGTTGTTTACAAAGCAGAAGATCGATAGCATTTTCTGCTAAGAATTGGCTTTTAATAATGCAGCCTTAAACACTCTCCTTAGTCATTTCTGGTTTGTGTTGTTACTAGGACCTTAATTCCGAATGTTTTTACGCTTAGACTCGGCTCTATTTCTCATGGCAGGGGTTGCTAGGAAACATTTCACTGATGCGCTGAACAATCCAGCAAATTTTTCACTGTAGTTAGTGTTTATTTACACACGTGCCGACAATCACGTTCTAAATAATTATGCGGTGCCGTGAAATATGGCGGCATCTTGTTTTGTAGCTTTGAGCGTGCTTTCACAAAAAATGCTTTCAATCTTCATTTACAAAAATTGAAAGGAGTGCAGGTGAGAAATGCTTTAAATTAAGCGAAGAAAAAAGCAGTGAAATACAGTAATCACTTAAACACTATTGATTTGTTTTTCAGTCAATTTGCATCGGCTTTCATTGAGGGCTTTTAAAACACTAGAACAAAACATCACACAAATCTTGAATAGGAAGCGTTTTCAGATTGAACTACGGTACAAACAAGCTTGGCAACACACAAGTTTTAAGGAAGCATCAGTTTATTAATTAGTAAAGGTTTGAAATTATTAAAACAAGATCGTAAAAGATTTGTTTTGAACGGAAAAATTTGTGGCATCACAAAATAAACACATTCGCATCTTGTTACTTTTTCAGCATTGAATTGTCTCTCACGATAAACTCGTTCTTAAAATTGAAAAGGATGTGTTAAAGTGAGAAATTCGTTCTCATTTACTTTTAATTCGGTGACAAGTTGTGACATGGTCGAAGGGAAAGATTATTGTTTTTCATTCAATTTGCTTCGGCTTTTATCGAGCGGTTTTACAAAGACTACGGCAAATAAAGCATCATTTTAAAGATTGAATCAACGAACGAGGCAACAGACAGATTTGAAGGAAGTGTTGGTTTAATATCCTCATTTTTAACTTGTTTCAATCTGTCAAATCTTCCCTGAGATTTAAAAAATTATCGCATTACCCTCACCTTCCTATTACCCGCAGCAACCGCGGTTTACTGGAAAATTAACGCATTACCCGCGGGTAAATCGGCCGGAAATTACGGTAACCGCCATTCAGGACTTATTAAAACTTACTATGAAATAGAGCCTTTATTGCACCAATGTTCTTCCTGTTGCTTGAC
>NC_090869.1:11771520-11779020 GCF_036669935.1 Montipora foliosa | reverse complement strand
GTAGATGTTCCACTTCTGCCATTTTGTGGAATCTATGTAATTTACAAGTCTGAAGAAGAAAAACAAGATCCTTAATTTTAGTTTTGAAATAAAGTAAAGGGAAAAGGATTGGGTGCAAGTTTTTCCCAATTACCGGTAGGTAGAATTGTGCCACACGGTGAAGCACCACTTTAACCCTTTCGTCACTAAGGGCTTCCCCATTGATGAGTTAAATCTTCTAGTGTCAATGGCATTTATGACGGTGAAAGGGTTAAACAGTTGTCAGCTTATAAATTTTGTACAGTACCAGAAAGTGTTTCCAGACAATTAGTGGGGGAAAGCTATACTTACATCATGTAGCATTTGCCAAGATTGGATAGCAGACTGTAGTTGTTTATTTGTGGTTAACCCATTGACTCCTCAAGTGTCATAGGACACCTCCAGTTGACGAGTAAAATCGTCTGGCGTTAGACAGAGTAAAGTCTGTTAAGTTTCATTCCCATGAGTCAATTGGTTGATGGAGGGGACATTCTCTTGTTGCTAAGGTGTTGGTTATTAATTGACTGTTTGCTGACAAGTTGTGGATGATGTTGATAAATCATGTATAAGTTAGAGTGCTTGTAACTAATTGTTTATAATTAGTATCACCCAACTAGTGGACTAATGCAAATCCTACATTTTAATTGGCCACGCTACAAGAGGACTGTTATTAATAGTACTCGAGTAGCAAAAAGCATGACACTTTCTTTCGTTTTATTCCCAAATAAATATTTCTTCAACTTGCGTTTGCTAACTCTCTTATTGCCTTTTCTGTCCGACTACATGTAGTTGGGTGATACTAAAACAATTAGACCCTTCGCCCTCAAGGGCTCCGGGTCAATAGCTCATTTGGCTTCGCCTCATGGGTTATTGACCCATAGCCCGGCTACGGGTCTAATTGTTAATTGCCATATAATGAATTGAAGCATTTTCATTTTGTCAGTCACATCTTATTTTAAAGAGTCCTTTGATAGTGCCTCACTGATTGTTTGTCAGGAACTTTTTACAAAACCCACAGCATATTCTCTCTGAAGTCAAGGAGAACAGTCCTCTTGCAGGAATTGATTTCACAACAACTTTCCAAGATGAAGACAAACTTATAGAAGGTACAAATTTCTGGCTTTTTATTTCCACATTGACTGCATGCAGCACAGGGCTAAAGGTGACCTGTCAGTCTTGGTGGCCCGCTGGACCACTTTTCTTGGGTTCGTAGTCGCCCAGGATGAATTTAAGTGGCCCTGGATTTCCATTAGTTGTATTTGAGCTATTTTCATGAATGCAATTAAGTCTCACGCATTTTATGGGTCTTAACATCAGCACTGTGAAGGTTAAGTGCTGCACATCATCACACATTGTGCGATTCAACCTCATTTTTTAGTTGCCCTGGTATGTTTTCAGTCACCCACTGGCGACATGGCAACTGCCAAGTCTTAGCCCGGAGTCTGTATGTGTCCAGTACTGCACAGACTCAATGAGAGTCTCCAGGATGAATTTGATAATAATCTTGTCTGTAAGAGTTACGTCAGTTCTGAGAAACATCTGCCCAGCAGGACCGGTTTTTAGTTGACTAATTAAAAAAACCATAACAAGAGTGTTTACTTGGGCCAATCACCAGAGATGTGGACCATGCCGTTTACCATTCTAAATGCAAAGTAAATTCACACAACCAAAAGTGTGTCACATCAGCCTATGGCTATACAATTTTGACCTTCTTAATATCAAATAAAGTATATATGACTTGTATGAGATAGTTAGAATAATAATTATGAAGAGTTGGTGGGAGGGGCAGGTCAGGGCAACAAACCATGTGACCTGAAGACCCCCCACACACTGGACTCCATCTTCTTGAAGCCACCTGAGTTTTTCAATTGTCTCTATTAAAGAGACATAATTTGCTCAAGGATGTTTGCACCCATTGCTACTGCGCATTTTTCTGCGCGTCTCACGCACACGTCATGCATCGCAGACCACGAAGGTAAACACGATGCTAAAGGCGCAAACGTTTTCCACAAGAATATGGAACGTAAAAGCGTGTGGCATCAAGGGATAGCTGTGGAACCAGGTCTTCTCGGAAATGTCACGCAATGACGTGACAGTGCGAATATACCATCGCTTTGAGAACTTTGCAGCGATTTTACTCTCTTGAATGCTCGGTCACCCCTATTTTTCTTTCCGTGAATCATTTCCTTTTCTGATTTTGTCCATTTAACTAAAAACAAAAAAAATCAGTGCGTGAGAAGTTACAAATATTTTGCCTTTTATGCTCTTGGGCGACCGAAGTTTTCTTTCTTAGACTAATATGTATCGGTTTTCAAGGTCTATTTCACCTCAGAAAAAGACATCAGCTGCAAAGGTTAATTTAGTTATAATATTAGTTATGTCGAATTGAGTATGTTTACCTGATCTAAATTTCACTAATGTAGCTTTTTTATTGCTGACAGTTGTAAGCTAAGATCGTCTTAAAGTAACGCTATCTTCTAAAGGTGCACCTCATGATCTCGAAAACGAGCACAGTGGCCCCCCATTTTTTTTGCCTTTTTGGCAAAAGTAGATCAGTTTTAAAAAAATCTGTACGTGGGAAGATTTTGGGCGCAAACATCCTTAAATTGTTGAGATAAGTGTGATGATCATGCCTCACGTTTTGGACCCCATTCTCCCAGCTGTATTAGTAAGCACCACCAATAGGAAACTATCTAGAGGTGTGCAGGACGTATGCGCAATAACAATAATAATTATTGTAGCAGGCACCGTCCTTAATATCAAATAAAGTATGTATGTATGAAGTTATTATAATAATAATCATGAAGAGTTGGTTGGAGGGGCAGGTCAGGGCAATAACCCATGTGACCACACACTGGACCCCATTCCATCCTGTTATTGCTTAAATTGTTGAGATAAGTGCGGTGATGGTTTCTCACTTTTGGATCCTATTCTCCCAGCTGTCTGTGAGAAAAACATTTTTCGCTTTGTTTGTTCCTCAGCCAGTGGAAGAAACTCGATCCAAGTAAGATGGTGAATTTTGGAATTCATTCTGGGGGACATTGCTAGGAGGCTAGTGCTCTCATTGTGCCAACCTTTCTCTGCCCCTGGATGCACCAGCCGATGAGCTAAACCCTCCTCCCTGATTATAATGATTACCATTAATTTTATTGGATAACTATGAAGGCATTCAAACCCCCCAATTTTTTTTTCTTATCTTGATTGTTTTCCATTGTCTTTTAAGGGCACAACAGTGCAAAACTTGGAGTGGTCTGCCTTTTTCATCTTAGATAACGTTTTCATTTTAGATGTGAAATATCCCAAGGTAGCGAGCTGGGATTCCTTCTTCCAGAGTTGTGTGTCAAGAGTACTATTGACATTAGTAGGATCACCTCCAAGCTCAAGCCCTGTTAATAAACAAGATCCTAACATTTCAGTGGATACTGTTCCTGTTTCACATAAACCAAACAGCAAACCTGATCTTCTGACCTCACTTGCTAATGGTAATTAGATTTTGATTTCTAATACTACATGTATTATTAGCATTAAGCTTTGGGAGCAAGTGCCAATCTTGTATCATACCATGGAGTCAATCCTGAGTGCTTAGAGAATTCTGACCTCTCGCTAGGGGCACTCGATTGCCCAGTGGTTGAAAGAGAATTGGGTCAGATTTCCCCTTGCGGCACACATGCTACGCGTTAGTGGTGACGCCGGAGAGAGGTGTCTTTTCTTTGGAATGGTCCTTGCGCTGTGGAATTTGTTGGTCATTGTTACCCTTTGTTAATAATTAACAACTACCGGTATTCACCAAAGTGCTAATGGCTAGTGGTGGATATTTACCGAGCTGTGAGATAATATAGTACAAAAATATGATTTTAACTCATTTATTCCTGAAAACATTACAACATTGGCTGCGACCTCATAGCTTGACCAAGCAGTGTTAAATTAATTTTACCTCAATCTATTGACTCCTGAACCATCCCCCATTGACTAGTAAATTCTTTAAGACAGAGTAATGTCTATTAATTTAGTCTCACTCCAAGTAGTCAATAATTGGTTAATCAACTTTTTGATAAAACCAAATTTTCATGATCAGTAATTTAGATTGTACATATTTGTGTGATTTTCTTACAGGTGATGTTGCTGAAAAAACCTGGGAAGTCATTCCTGACTTCCTCACCTTGACTTCTTGTAAATCAAGTATGGCAAATTTGTTACCTTTTGAACTTTTTATAGGAAAGGCGAAGTTGAAGTGAAAAAATAAAACCTCTGAAAACATATTATGTTTTCAGAGGTTTTATGAAAGTTAATGGTCTCCAAGAAATTGATAATTATCCACCTTTCGGCATGTCATCATTCATCTAAAGTTGTGTAGCATCATCTATTAAGTATTAATTCTAATTAATTTTAATGTTCTGTCAAGTAAGTAATGTTGAATGACAGCTCCGCAAATCATCATTAAGTTTTTTTATCTGTCAGTTACTTCAAGTTTTTGGCAATTTTATCAGGAGCGTGAAAATGTCAATTTTCTAATCCATACTGCCTTAACCTATTTACAGAGCTAGAGAAAATTGGTAAAGGTTCTGACCACCTGAGGATTATCAATTTTTCAGAGCGTTCAGTAGGGTGAGTTAACTCATTTTGTTCAATTTCTAAGAGTGGTTGCTTAAGTCTATTGATATGGACAATGAATAAAAGACACTTTTTGTGAGATCAGGGCCCATTTTGTTCCAAACCCAATTAAAACTACTCTTTATTTAAATAATAATTATAAATCGTGATTTTAATTTTGCCTGTCCACAAGGTGTCAAAATTTAATGGTGAAGGGAAGCTAAAACTGCAATAGAAGTTTCCAATAATTCAGGGTTAACTGAATTAGGCTTTGAGCAACTAGACTTACACTATACAAAGTACTGTACTGTAGAAAGGGATGTTAAGTTTAACAGTTATTTGCAGAAGGTGAGGTGAATAAAAACTGAGACGAATTCGAGAATGAAAAAAGAAAATTGGGAGTAACCATGCATTTTTGAGAGATGATTAAGCTTCAATTTTAGAAAGAACACTATACATTTGCTTTGGTATTTTAAAGCTTGTTACAAATATAATCCATGAATTACTGGTATCTCTGAAACATGCATGGTTATCCCCAATTTCCTTTTTGGATTTCAATAACACTTGTTCAGATCTACATTTCCTGTATAATCATAAACCGCAGCAAAAATACCTTTGAATTAGTAGGCACCGTCCTTAAAAACAATTAATTTTTTCGTCGGCCACCTCAAGAAAATGACTTGCGGCCATTACCATCTCACATCTAATGCACGCTCATGAATTAATTGTTAAGTACCAAGTGCACTTTGAGGTTCCTGGAATTGTTCGTAACAAAACTTACAGCTAAGACTACATTATTTCTCATGTTTTGCAGATTTGAATTTACTTGGCCTGCACATTCTATTGTCATTACTCCGGAAAGGGGAGAAATTCCAGCAAGGTAATCATCTCCACCACCACCATCATCTTCTTTATCAACTAGTTGTTTATTTTCGTGTTGCATCTCAATAATTTTCATGGGACTGTGTTTATGCGCAACCCTCTGACCCACTTGGAATAGAGTATTTCTTTGAAGGCAGGAATCATTTATAAGCCTTAGGTGTAATCTGGTACAAGTGAATTTGAAAGCGTGGCCTTGTTACATGTAGAAATTCAATCTATGCCTGTAGTGATGTCAACTTGGTGAGGATCAAGTGTACCCCAAACACACAGTGAAGTGCAAGTTCTGGATGAGACAATGCAGAATACCAGGAAAAAAATTGTTCTGTAGGTTATCTAACCTAGATGTAGAAAGTAAACCAAACAAAACTTGTAGGCTGCTTGTGCACTTTGCACATACACTGTATCTTTAATAAAGTTGTCTAAAGGCCACTGATCTTCTTTGTTTTATTTCTTAGGAGTCAAGCAAGGGTGTTGGTCAGTGCAAAGCCCAACTCCTCTAATGCCTTCACACATCTTCCTTGGGCAGGCACCATCTACTTAAAATGTGATGGCATCCAACAGGTGTTGTCTCTGGCAGAAATTAATTTAAAAACAAATTACAGTTACGTTCTTTATTTATCCTTTTGTTCTGCCCACTAGCAATAGATTGAACAGAAAGAGATACCGGTAGTTGCAAATTGTATCATGTGATTTTAACCTTTGTGTATTCATTACACTTAAGATGTGCTGAGACAAAAAGGGGTGGTGTTATTTTTCCTCGGCTAACAATGAGTTAGTTATTGGACAACGTGGAAGACCCAAGCAGGAATACAAAAAGGAATGTCTGAACACAGGTCGCCCACACTCAAGGTTAGACCAGGACAAGAGCGGTGTTGTGTTGCAACCCGCTCAATATACAATCATGTAATTATGAGGATTTGTTTGGGAAACCTTGACCGACTTGCATTAAACAGAAGAAATTACAAGTATTTCACAATAAAATCAACATACCCTGCCGCAATCTTGTATCAATTTATATCTGCCCACTTCTTAAGCCCATCTGATGTGATTTAGATGAGTTATCGTTCTGCGGGTTTTTTTTAGTAGTGGAAACACAGAGAACAATAACTTGCAAAAATCGCATCAGATGGGCTTAAGAAGAGGGCAGACAAGAATTGATACAAGACTGCAGCAGGGTATGTTGATTTTATTGTGAAATACTGGTAATTTCTTCTGTTTAACGCAAGTCGGTTGGTTTCCCATACAAATCCTCATAATTATGTTGAGCCAGTCATAACACAATCAACACCGCTCTTGTCATGGTCTAGCATTGAGCTTGGGCAGCTTGTGGTCTGAGTGCATTTGCATCAACTTCTTCTTTGTTTATAAATTATTATTTTGCAAGTACCAGAGGTGCATCAGAAAAACTGACCTAATGAAATGTACAAAATCTAGTTTAGCCTGGTTTTATTCAAAGCACACAACAGTTATTGGTTTGCTAAATTGCTAGCTCATTAATAGTTCATAGCTGATGGGTGTATTTCTAATGAAAATCATTGTGTTGAGTTACAAAAATCCTTTTGGTCCAATTTTCTTCATTCAAATGGACATTTACACTCAGTCTGATGGAATACTGGTATTGCCCAAGTACAATGTACAAGCTTTGTTGCTATAAGATGCACCTTGAGTTTAGATAACATTTGGGGCCAACAAGCAATTTCTTTGAGAAAAAATGCTGCTGTGCCTTATAACCCGAAAAACTATGGTACTTGTGATTTACAGTATTTCCATCGGTGGTGTGAAACATTGACAAACACTATGTAGTACAACACTGATATTTTTTTTGTCTTATTTAGTCCATCAGAGTCCAAATCCGAGAGGAACAGGTTCTGGAGAGTTCTCCTTTACAGAGCAGTGAAAACACATTTCATTCTTTACCATCTGCAACATCTGGAACAACACCACTCCCTTCTAATCACACACCTCCTCTGAGAATCAAAAACAAAGATATAATCTTTGAGGAAACACAAA
>NC_090869.1:11751520-11766520 GCF_036669935.1 Montipora foliosa | reverse complement strand
AAACATCTGCTAAAATGTTATTTTACATGAAGTTTTTTTTATCCTTGTTACTTCAAAACGCCACACATAGTGCTTTAAATCATCACCCCACGTATTCTTATTCCGGAATAGGGTCAATCGAACGCACCCTTAAACAATAATTATTCACCTCAGTGTCGGTGAAAGTGGTGGATATTTACTTCGCCTCTTCGCGGCTTGGCAAATATCCACCACTATTCACCTCCACTTCGGTGAATAATAGTACGCACACTCTCATTTGTCAATAGCTGTGTTTAGATGAGAGTATGGAAACATGGCTGTGACATGCATGACACGATGATACTTTTGATGCAAATTTTGATTGGTTATGTGTTGTCAGATGTGCATTTTGATTGGCTGGTAGGAAAATAATATGAGCGTGTATCGACTTATCTTTGAGAAATATTTTATAAAAGCAATGGAGGATTTTAATTCCATGTTTCCATAGCCTCATCTAAACACTTAGGGGAGTTGGGAGAATTCTCGACAGCTGTGCAAACCTTCAATTGCGCCTCGGGTTTGCATAACTGTCTTGAATTGTCCCAACTCCCCCTTGTGTTTAGATGAGGCTATGGAAACACGGAAAACGTCCTCTATTGCTTAAATAGTTGACACTCAAATATATAATTATGGGTTATTGACCAAGCTTGTTTGGTCAAGATGGCTGGATATTGGCCAAGCTCGTTTTTTTTATGTGTTTATGGACCAAGACGAAGTTGAGGTCAATAAACACGCAAAAGAAGAACAAGGCCAATATCCAGCCATCTTTACTGAACAAGCTTGTTCAATAAAAGATTTATTATATGGGATAAAACACCAAAAAAATGATCTTCAAGCTTGTGGGACCAAGCAAGAAATCCCTCGGGTAGCCAATCACAGCGCAGGATTTGGCTCATCTTGCCTGCTCATAAATAAAGAAATAAATAAATATTGCTAGTGCTAATCACCCTTACATGCAGTCAAGGACTGAATTGCGAGGAGCGCGGCTCACAACATCGGGCTGAAAGCATACAAGGGCGCCTCTGGCTGCCGCTATACAGTCCATGTTTGATGTCGGAGCACAGGACCACAGCTAGATGTCAATTAGCTGTGAGTCGATTTTGATGAGGGAGGAAAACCGGAGTACCTGGAGAAAAACCCTCGAGTCAGGTTGAGATCGACTGAAACTCAGCCCACGTGCTGGCCGAGGCCAGATTTGAACCCCGGCTCGCAGTGGTGGGAGGCCTGATAGATAACCACTAAGCCACCCTGACTCCCCAACCTGACTCCCCAACTCATGGAATTATTTGCATGGAACTTCCTTCCTGCCTGCCTGGATAAATGCCTCGGTTGTGAACGTCATGTTTTTGAAAAGCTGTGGACAAAATCTAGTGCTGTTGTAATTTTGAATGATTGCAATGAAAATTACAGGTTGCGTTTTGTCTAAATGCATGTAGTGTGCATTATTGTCTTTGCAGATCACCAAAAGAGGGAAAGAAAGGACTCTATGTTGCTGAAAAAGTTGTGCAGTTTCCATCGACATCCATTGGGAAAAGGAGTGAAATGAAAGTGAAAATCTGTAATGGATCAGCAGAGAATCAGTATTTGGTAAGCTTTATTGTTATGGAAGTATTATTGACTATTATTGATACTTTAATAATAATAATCCTGCAATTTACGTCTTAAGCTTATAAAATTATAGCCACGCAAAAGTGCTCCACTAATTTGGGAGACTGTAAATCGAAACAAATAAAATAGAGGCAGCATTGACTTTGATCCTGGTAGTCCCTGTTTCAACTTCTCAGCTGAGTGCACTTGGAAATATCCAACTGGTTGGATTGATTGTTTGCCTCCAGCCAGTTGAAATTCTTAACAGTAAACTGTTGTTGTTGTTGTTTTTGTTCTGTTTTGTCGTTTCATTGGCCCTGAAAAGCCCCCATGGGGTGTGGTCAATTAACTGTAAGCATGTACTAATGAATGAAATGAATCATTTATTGAACTGCGGGTATGAAATGAAGTGAAGCCATGATCCTCGCAGTTATGAACGCAATTTTAGCAACTGAATTATGAAGCCAGTGACATTGGGAGGCTCATAGCTCAGTTGGTTAGAGCATCGCACCAGTATTGCGAGGTCACGGGTTTCAACCCCGTTGAAGTCCTGAATTTTCCATGCTTCTCTACGCAATGGCTGAAATTGAGTTCGTAATTGGGAGGATCATAGCTTCACTTGATATGTATGTATTGTATTTTATTGTATTAATTTAAATTGTTAGTCAAAAAAGTGAGCAGAAACCCAGATTCCTGGTTAAAAAGGGTAGATAACCCATAAAGTTAACCCATGAATGAATTCAATTCTTGAAAATGAACTCAGAGAAGGGCAAGGGCCCTTTCCAGTGCTCCATGGCCCTGCTTAATTAAGATTATTTTAATTTGTCAACTTCTGGGATAGACAATAAATACTAATGGAATATTCATGTCTTAATTCCTTCCTAAGCCGTTCTTGCACTGTATTTTTGCTTTTGTTTTCTTTCTATTCTTGTAGGCACGGATTGCTTCTCCTAAGAAGCCTTTCTCTGTAAACAACACAAAATTTACAGTCAGGTGAAGTATGAGATTTTAGTCAGTTGTGAATTTGTGTGTGGGGTCTGTCCTGTTGCAAACTTAAAAGGACACTATAATTTTAGTAATTTTGACCCCAATATTGACGAGCCGACAAAATCATGTAACCAAGTGTAGGCCTTTTTCAACCTATTCTTTTAATCAGTTGCTAAGTAGGAGGATTTTCTGCTGATTATCAACATGCATGCAATTCAAGATTTTTGCATAATAATTCAGTGCCCCAGTGCTAGAAGACTTGACACTTAAATAATAAAAAATAGATGTAAGAAATTAATTACTGTGTGTGGTGTAACCCAGTTACAGAAGTACACACACATTGTTTCAGATGTGCTCTGTCATGTCAAAATTTTAAGGGGCTACACACACTGCACAGTACAGGGCAGGTTGAAGAGGTTATGAGTCAAACCAATTGAAAATTCTTTCACCCAACACACTGTAAGACACAAACAAATCCATACAATCAGCTAAATTTCATTGTGTTTATCTCGCAGGGCAGGAAGATTTGTTCGATTACCAGTCATATTTATGCCAACAGAGCCTGGCAGATCATTTGAGGCAACTTTGGTTGTTACTGCCGATCCAGAGACAATTCTCTCAGTAAAGCTTCAAGGTTCAAGTTCAGATTGAAATGTTCAACTTGAGGTTGACCATAAGTTACTGGAAACTATAAACTTTGAACACACCTTTTTTGACAGTATATTACACATATTAGATAAAATCATTTTTAAAAAAACATGAGTGTGGATTTTCTAGAGGGTGAAAGCTTGGGGAAAATGTCATGAATATGTGGCTTAAGAAAGATTTTATAGAGTTTAATATACAATGGTGGCATGAATGGCATTGTGAGAATGCAAACAAACTGTATTTAAGAAGCAAAATAGGGGATCTAGTAGTGAGGCAGCAAAAAAAAAATTAACTAATTTTGTGGAGAATATGAGCACCAAACTTGAAAAGTGCTTTTTCGTAAGAGAGACGTAATATGGTATGACTCTGTGGTAGACGCTGTCACTATAATTGTACAAACCTTCTAAAATTTTCTGACTGTGGAGATTGCTGAACAAAAAATTAGGCTATTGTGAGGAAAATCCCCTTTAAATGATTTGTTTGTCAGTACCGTCTAATTGAACAACTTTTTGTATAGTTGAGAAGCAAAATTCACAGTATTTTTATTAAAATAGTAATGAGTGTCTATGGTTTTGTTAGTTGACATCATTTATGAGGAACTTTTGGAGAAGCTTCCTCCATCACACAAGGAAGGCACATGTGTAACCAGACCATTGAATTTTTCAAATTAGCATCTTGACCTTTTTTAACTTGGGCTGACGGAGTCAATTTCTGTTTATTTGTTTGGCTTTTTGCCTGACCAAACAACTCATTTTCACAAGAGTGAAGGCAGAGACAGATGAAACACTTAAATTAATGAAATGGCCCAAACAATTATCTTGGATCACCTGCTTCAAGGTACCCTTTTCAGCAAAGTACACTATCTCAAGAAGGTTGAGCCAACGGTTCAACATGCAGGGCAAAGAAAATAGTTTACATTTCAACCCATTGCAAATAGATTTTAGACTAGAAAGTCACTAGTCTAATGTAAAATACAGAGCAAATAGCATATTCTTGTAAGTGAACAAAAGCAGATTCTTTATTAGTTTATATTTATTTCAAGCAAAAACAAATAAGGGTTTTACTTTAATGCTACAGTACATAAACAGACAAGTTTTCACTTGAAGAAGGGAGTTAGCCACTTCCTTAGTACAAACTAAGTGGAGATTTACAATACATGTATGTAAAATTGTAAGTGTGCACAATTAAATTAATCCTATTTATACATGTACCTTTCTAGTGCAGGTACAGAATAAATTATTACTTTTAATATTGTAGAGCGGCAGAACAAGTCAATGTTTCTAGAGTGAGAGATAGTACTGTAAACACCGGCGTACATGTATTAGCCGCACTCGCAGATAAGCTGCACCCCGAGTTTAGCAACTTAGATTTTGAAAAAAAAAAATTGAGAGAAATTAATTAAAATAAATCAAAAGTGGAGTCTTGACAAAAATGTCATTGTGTAAGCTCAAACAAAAACGGCTCTTTTAGAAGCCACCAAACTCGCAAAAGCAATGATCAATGCGTAATGTGGTATTGTTTTATGAAGTTCTTCTTAATTTCCTGCACAGGTCTATACAGACTTAAGAATTTTCACTAAACTTGTTAATTTATGCAAATTTACGGCATGGTGTCTAGATGTTCTCGCAGATAAGCCGCATCCCCGATTTGATCCGAAAATTTTGAGCAAAAAGGTGCGGCTTATACGCTGGTGTTTACGGTAAGTGGTTATTTAGAAAACAATATTTGAAACTATAAGTTAACATGTATCGTGAATGAAGAGGACAATGATAATTATTTAGAAATACAGATAATACCATGATTGAAGACACAAATAAAATACTGTTTATTTACAAAGTTGTGGGCATGTTCTCTCAGATTTTAGGGAAAAAGGTGGTTTTGTTTAGTATCAAATTAAACCATTTCAATTTTTTTTATTAAATCATCAGTTGAAGATCTTCAACTAAAATCATAAAATTAATTTACAATGAAAACCTTTTCAAACACTTGAACTACATAACAGAGCATTAATTTTGCAACCTTCCTGTTTTCTTGTCTATGTCAAAGATCGAAATAAAATTAACCTTCAGAATTACAGGTATGCGAGAAACGTTTCCCAAAATTAATTATAGTGCTTAATAATTTCTACACCACTGCTTTATTTGTTCAAGAAACTCGATCAGAAACCATACAAAAAGTGGACAAACAAGGCCAACATTTTGCAAAAAGCCTTCACTGATTACTGAATCATGTGCAGAAGACACATCAACATGACACAATACAGTAGTAGTGAAATTAACTGACTTTAAAGCACCTACTACCACAACAACCTTTTCCACTTCATTTACTCTCTGAAATCATCCCAAATTGAAACCTTTTGATTGATAATACACTTTTTATTCACTTTGAACGTAAAGAAGAGTCATACTTTCATCCATACCCAAGCAATGAAGGGCTGCGAGTTTGATACCGGGTTGACGTCACAAGCTGCTTTGGATTGTGATAGTTTCTTGAAAACAGCGATGCAAAGTAATTTGTGACGTCAACCTGGTATCAAACTCATTGCCCTTCATTGCTCGGTTATCGAACAAAGAACAACCACTTTTCCCATGTTTCAAAGCGTCAATAAAAAGGTGAATTTTCAGTCAAAAGATTCTAAAAACTACACAATACAATAGTAATAATAATTATTAATAATATTGGGACGATTTTGGAGAATAAATAAAGAGGAAAAGTATGTTAAGGTGATAGGCACTTTGACATGAAAGTATTTTTTCATGCAGCATCTTCATGTATTAGTGCAAGGCATCTAAATAATTATTTACTTAAAGAGAACGAAAATGACAGCAGAGAAAAGCACTGCATTGTTGAAAGATGCTCCATCAAAATGTGGGTTTTTCAGCGTCTCGCATTATGCAAGGTACTACATAGCATGTCATACATTTTGTGCTACTTGTTTCACAAAATGGTGTTCTTGGTTGCTTAGAAACGTACATGTACTGTATGCCAAGATGTGCAGAATTGAAATTCTAATCTACAGCTTCTGGAGGCCACTTCATTTGTCCAAGGAATGAGGTCTTGAGTTTGGTGTATCTGCCGTATTTTTCTAAACTGCAATGCCTTTGACTTGACCGCCAGCCAACCTCCTCAGAAGTTTTGATTGGAAATTTAGCATTTGACTTGCCAACTGACAGCTGTGATGCCACGCTAGAGTCAATGGGGGGAAGTTTGAGGGCTTCTCGCCTCTGTTTCACCCTCACTGCCGCAGCACCATTTTCCACACTGTCATCTTCATTAGCAAGCTGGGGAAAAAGGCATGGTCAATTATTGTTTACAATCAATACGCAATGCTGCACCATGTAAGGTAATAGACCATTCTACAGTTCTGTGCTGTTACCGGGCCTTTGAATAAAAGTGAGGTTGGAGTTGACCTTGCTTTGATACAAACCTCACTGCTTTTCTTACGTACAATGTAAATCATGTTGTACTGCTAACAAATTGCCATTTACATAACAAAAGCAGTGAGGTTTGTATCAACTCCAGCCTCGCTTTTATTCAAAGGCCAGGTAACTGAGCACAGAACTGTAAGATGGTCTGTTGGGATTTTTTCAAAATCCAGGAAATTTTGTGCTTGGAGAATTTGGTATCCTGGGCTTTAAAATTCAAAATTCAGCTCTAGGAATCTAGAATTCCACCGAAAATTATCAGTATTTAGAACCTGGCCAACCACTAACCGCTCACTTTTGAAATTTGGTGTCCACAGTCCAGAGATGCCAACCTATGGAGATCTAAAATCTGGAGATTTTTTCCATCCGGTCTCCCCACCCCTCCCCCTCGATCAACCTACCCACCCCCCCCCCTCCCCCTCCTCTTCCCCTTCCCCCCTAAAAGTATCCACCCATCCCCCAGCAGCTCCTTCAGAATACAAGAATATTCTGCCACCACTGTGAATTTGTGGGAAACAGGGTACTTATGTCAAGAATTTTTATTGGTTAATTGGAGATCCAATCAAACAATCGGTTATATGGCTATGATAGCTAAGGGAAGTCATTTTGTTTACTTCTGCTAACGTGTCTTTGAAACTCAGAGATGAAGAAATACATTAAGAAACAACGAAACGAGTTTGAAAAAATCGATCTTCTTTAAACTTGGGGATGCAATTTGAGTCTAGAATTGAGAAACGTCTGTGAAACGTTCAGAGTCGTTTTTATCCGGGAGATTTAATGACCCGTACGGGAGACCGGGAGATTCGTTCCGTATCCGGGAGACTCCCGGATAATCCGGGAGAGTTGGCATGTATGACAGTCATGTCACTGACCAGACACTACTGATCCAACAATTATATTGCAGCCAAGTGAAGCTATGATCCTTGCAGTTATGAACGCAATTTTTGCAATTGTGCAAAGAAGCCTGAAAATTTCAGGACTTCAACAGGGTTTGAACCTGTGACCTTGCGATACCAGTGTGACGCTCTAACCAACTGAGCTAAGAAGCCACTGACGTTGGGAACTGGTCATTTGTGGGTTCCAATGTTCCCGTGAGGAATGAATCAATGATGAAATGATATAACTGTAATTCAATGAATCATGAAATGATATAACTACGAGGATCATAGCTTCACTTGATTTCATATCTGCAGTTCATATTGATGAAATGATATAACTGCGAGGATCACAGCTTCACTTGATTTCACATCCGCAATTAATATATGGTCCATTTCATATATCATTTCATCAATATTGCAGCCGCTGCTACACTGATGGCATTTCACAGTTTTCTCTTTCCCTATACAAAGTCCTGGCATTAAAATATCGGCTAAACTTTTGTTTCAGTTATGGTGAAACAAGGATCTGCAACCTGCACTTTACACCCTCCGGCGTTTGAGTTCATCTCAATCTTGGCCAATATTTTTAAATACGAGCTTATAAAGGCTGTTCATTGACAAACACAGAGATCAAGGGACAACTTTAAAGCATTTTCCTTTTGAAGCAACTCTCTTAAAAATTTTGGAGAAAAAATGATCGTCAAAAAGCACGGTCTAAGTTATGCTTCGTTTGGAAAACCTGCCCTGTAAGTTTAGGCTTGCAGCAATCGCAAGGATAGCCACTTCAATGGACGCTAGATTAATAGATCACAAGAAAGCCTTAATGACAGTCCTCAAAATTTCAGTAACCCACGGGTATGGGTGATAAAAATATTAAAAACCTATGCATATCACTTGCCAAGTCGTTCGATACAAGGGATGAAGAACATTCGAATGCATGATCGATGCAATGAACCTCACGCACTCATTCGGAAAATTACTCACTATCTTGTATTGCCCGACTAGAAAACCCCAGTTCTCTGGCCATCGTTTGGCTGCACTGTGCTCGTGTCCAATATGATCTTTCCTGTAAAGGCCAAAGTACTACTTTAATTAACTAGACAGCTATCAGGTAAACTTCAACATCCACAATGTTCAATATCACTCTATTAGCATTTGTAAATCAAGACATCTGGCTAAATCAAAATGACTCGCCTAACAGTTAATATTTCTCACCAGATTTGGTCCTGATGGACGAAATTAAATCCCGCTTTAGTTTTTCCGAAAACCATGAAGTGCTCTTTCGTTTGCTACAAATGCATTGGAAGGGAAAACAAGTGACGACTCCAATGTTTGCAGAAGTTGTATCCTTAACAACGAATCTATTTTTGTGGGGACCTAAGTGGGGCTCCTCCCCAGCCCCCGTTGGACATGGACGGGACATAAATTCCAGCTGTTACCATAACTTCATACCTTTTTCGGACCCCGTTTTGGGCTACAAGGGTGGAGGAAGAGCCTTGCCTTCGAATATCCTAAAAGGCCAGTTCGGTAGATTATTCGATTGGCTCACATGCTCAAATTACCCACGAAAGGCAACCGGAAGTGAGATGTTTTTCCTTTATAATTTGTCTTGACACTACCACATTTGCATTGATAAGTATCTTTTATCTACTAGAGATAAGATAACTGTCCTGGCATGCAAAACGTTCACTTCCAGTTTCCAACCGTCATCTTGGTACCAGGATTAGGCTTTTGTACATTATGCTTTTACTTTGCCACTAAATTGCTCCTTCTTCCCCACTAAAATGCTTGGTCTCCTCCCAAACAGTTGCTAAAATGCTCAATATAAATAGGCTGATAAGGCTGTCAGTGAAATTTGAATGTTTTTAATTTCAACATTAACAAAAATGAAGGCTCAGCTTCACGAAAACGTATATGTACAACTCAAATGTAGTATCAAATATGGTATAGTTAAAAACTATTCACCGAAGTGGAGGTGGCTGCGCTAGCGAGGTAAATATCCAACGCTAGCCACCGACACTGAGGTGAATAGTTGTTGTAGTATATACTAAAACAGTGAGATAATAGACAGCACAAAAAAAACAATTTGGATGTTTTCTTCACTTGTGACGGATGCAAATCGGGACGCCATTTTTTCCCGAGTTGCTCGGAGGTAAATAGCACAGGATATTCGGAGTTTGATTCGGAGTTTGATTTTGCCTCACTGAAATGCCATCATAATGTACAATAGCCTAACCAGGATTATCCGTCGGTCAACGCAGTCAATAATCTGTTTTCTTTAACTTTTTAACGAAGGGGATCTGGATCCAGGCAGGAGCTCATAGAGAAGAGCCGCTATCTCCCATACTTTACGTCGGAGTCAACCCTTTCCCGGGTACATTTATTTATAGAACGCCTCCCTTTGGAGATTCAGCATTCCGCCACTCCCGACTGTTGTGAAAGTCAATCTCCCCTGGGAGATTCAGCACACCCACTGTTGTAAATTAAAAGCCAATCGAAACAAAGCTATCTCAGGGTCAAGGGAAATATGATACTTTTCGCTGGAAAAACCCGCTCCTAAAAATAAATTTACCCGGGAAAAAGTTGACCCAAGGAATTATTTGAGATAGAAGCTCCCCCTGGTGAGCTCCCGGATCCAGGGAATCTGTGCTTTTTCACGTTTCTAACATCTCACTACTGCGGATATAAAACGGATCGCATTTCCTTAAACCACTTACCTGCTTTTAACCCTCTTTTCTTTGTGCTGGCCAAAAGAAAAGAGAGCTCTGAGGAAGAGATTGACCATTTCCGAATGTAGTGTGTCAGCTCTAAATTTACTCCGTATCTTTTTGCCACTTAATTTACTGTCCCTCTTACTTCTACTTGTCAAATGCGTTATGCTAATTTCCACCCGAGGTCCTCGGGAAAAAAAAGCCCACAGTGGGAAAGCAATGACAATTTGACGTGAGTTTGAGTAAATTTAACTGGGATTTCGTGCTGTGCTTGCAGACTTAGTCCCGTTTTAGATCTGTTGGTGTGGCGGGGATCTATGCACTTGTTGTACATTCTTTACCCAGAATGCTGTGCAAAAATAGTACAAAAATAAAATAAAATTTAGATTAGATCAACTGTTGATTAGATCGTAATAACTTACAACCATTTCAACTTCTCACCAGCCAAAGCAAAAAAATGCGAAAAACACCATTTTCGTAGAAAAAAAGCTCCTATTTCAGGAAAGGAAACTCAGAAAAACAGTCGCAAAAAAAAACCACAATCATATTTATATTTCTTTTATTTCTACTGGCGAACCTACGAGTTGTCAAATGGCTCAGGGACCGACTAATCTCTCCCTCTCTTGATCGAAAGTAGCACGGGGGATCCCAGACAGAGTTTTTGTTTTTTATTCTTTGGTTTTTTTTTCTTTCGAATCAAAAAATGTTCAGAATGGGATTTTACTATGAAAGTTAACGTTAAAAAACAACGACGACGTTTCGACCGTTCAACGGTCATTTTCAAGTTGATGGATAACATTTTAACATGCACTAATATATCTTAGCAATGCGCATGCGTTGTGTACGTTCTATGGTGTGATCGGTAGATTGCTTACCACATGGAGAAATTCAAGAAAACAATTGCAAACAATAGACCATCCTTATTTATCAGTATTGTAATAGCAGAGCTGCGAGTAGTCAAGGGGCTAAATTAGTCACAGATGGCTCAAGGACCGACTTATCTCTCCCTCTCTGGATCGAAAGTAGCACGGGGGACCCCAGATAGAGTTTTTGTGTTTTATTCTTCTGTTTTTTGTTTTTTTTTTTCTTTCGAATCAAAAAATGTTCAGAATGGGATTTTACTATGAAAGTTAACGTTAAAAAACAACAACGACGTTTCGACCGTTCAACGGTCATTTTCAAGTTGAAGGATAACATTTTAACATGCGCTAATATATATCTTAGCAATGCGCATGCGTTCTGTACGTACTATGGTGTGATCGGTAGATTGCTTACCACATGGAGAAATTCAAGAAAACAATTGCAAACTATAGACCATCCTTATTTAATAGTATTGCAATAGCGGAGCTGCCAGTAATCAAGGCATTTTCTTTACGTGAATTCAGTCTACTCTTGGAGAGCCTGTGGCACTTGTGGTTCAAGCTATTGTTAGTGCCCTTGGATCTTGCGGCACTTGTGGTTCGCCTTTGAAGTTCGTGAGGACATTTTTGGTAAGACCTTCTTTTGCTTTTTCTTTCCTTTGGCCACCCTCCCGGGGATTTATGGTCGGCTTTTGCCGTAACTCGGGGTACGCCACATCTTTTTTGCTATCTTTTCCGCTTTTTCATTGGTCTTTTTTCCCTTTTTGTATTTTGTATTTTTTTTTTTGTCTTCCTTTTTGCCCTCTTGTCCTTTTTTTTTACTTCTTTTTTCATTTGTTTTTTCCCCAATTGGGCTTCGTGCCCCTTGGTGTGAAATCCCGCGAAAGTTCCTTGTATATATACATTGTAGTTGGGTGAGCCGCACGTTTTGTAGTTGAAGTAATATCGAAATTAGTCGTTAATTTGTTCAGCATGAGGCTGCCTTAAATAGTAAATAGTTAAACTATAACAAAATAGTTCATATTATACCGTAAAGTAGTACTTAGTTAACGTTTGGTTTTTCATGAGCTGGTGGCGTTGTTTGTGTCCACTTGGCTTTTGGGCGAAGCTCGTTTTTTTTCTTGTTTTTTTTTTTTGTCCTGTTCCTGTCGTTGCTTTTAAAACAAAAAACAAACAAAAAAACAAAAAACATTATGAGGCTGCCAAATACTCTTAATATTTTGACCGGCAGAAAATTGGCCGGCACGTTGAAGGAAGATATAATGAAGGAGGTTGTTGTCCAGTTGGGGGATGTTGACTCCATCTTGGCTGTGCAGATTGGTTATGAGATTGTTCAGGTTACATTTTGCTCTGATGAAGCCTTTAGCAGGGCAAAGTCTATGGAAGGCGTATCTCTTTTTGGACTATGGTGCAAAATCTTGGGTGGTGGCCCTGCTACCACTTTGGTCCACGTTTTCGACTATCCCTTTGAGGAAAGCGATGTTGAAATTGAGCATGCTCTGGCTGATTTTGGTGAGGTCAAAAAGGTCAGGAAGCAGACATATCTGTCGAGTCAGCACTTGAAATTTACACTGGTACCAGACTGGTCTCCATTGTTCTGAGGGAAACCTCTCCTAGGTCCATTTCTATTGATGGGTATCATTGTCGCATCTGGTATAGAGGGCAACCTATTGTGTGTAATCTGTGTGCTAAGCAGGGGCATGTGTCTGCCAACTGCCCGAATAGCATTCCGGTTATTTTGCTCGCTCCTGCCCCAATCCATGGGGCGGTTCCTCTGATATTGATAGTGTGGGTTCGTCGGCTCTTAGTGTTTCTGACTTTCCTCCTCTGAGTACGGGCCCCCCTCCTGGTGGTGCCCCGGCTGGTCTTGCTGTTGTTGTTGAAGCCAAGGGTATCACCAAGTGCCGAGTGCACATCTTGGTTCTTTCCTTTCGGCTTTCAGGCCATTGCTTCGCCTGGTACAGCTTTTTCCTGTGGCTCGGTTCTCCTGTTCCGGCCCAAGTATGTCCTGCGTAAGAGCCTTTGTGACTCTTCTGGCCGCTTTGTTTTAGCGGAATTCGAACTGAACGGTATTGTTTTTCGGGTGGTTTGTCTATATGCGCCAAACAAAAACCCGGCTCGCGATGACTTTTTTCAGTTTGTCTCAGATAGTGTAGATTCTGCTATCCCCACTGTTATATGTGGAGATTTAATGCGGTGTTTAGTCAGCCTTTGGATCGTCGTGACCCTGTTTCCCAAAATCCAGCTCCGGACAGCTCCGGTTCCCTTCAGTCTCTTTTCAACGACTGTTGCGTCGTGGACATTTGGCGCTACTTGCATCCTAATACGGCAGCTTTTACGTGGTTGAGAAGTGATGGGACCCTTTCGTCTCGAAAAGATTTGATCGGTTGTCCTATACCTTGGGTTCACTGTGTCAAGTCATGTGAAATTTTTCCCCGTCCTTATTCGGACCACTCTGCTGTTCTCCTTGTCTGTCCTATTCCTACCCCTTTACCTCGGGGTCCTGGTCGTTAGAAAATGAATATTTCTATCTTGAAGGAACAGGAGTTCGTTTCTTTAGTTGAGGATTTTTGGAAGTCATGGAGGCTGCGTAAACCTTCCTCTTCCCTCCATTCTTGGTGGTACAGGGGTAAGGAACATATTAAGAGCATTGCCATCCGTTTTTGTTTGGGTAAGCAGGCTGAACGGAAGACCTCCCGTTCCCTGTACACGGCCCTTGCTTGCCACCTGAAATCGCATATTGATGCCGTTAGGATTACCTTTCTGGACGTTTACGAGAAGGTGCTAGAAAAGATCTCGGAGTTGGACAGGTTTGAGGCTGAGGGGGCCCGAATCCGTTCCAGGGTGCGCTGGGCGGTGGAGGGTGAGATGTCATCGAAGTATTTCCTGCGTCTTGAGAAGAAGCGTGGCACTTCGGACCAGATTACCGCCATGCGGCGCACTGATGGTTCCCTTGCCACGAATATTTCGTCCATCTGTTCTTCGTGGGTACATTTCTACTCTTCTCTGTTTTCTGCTGGCAGTATTGATCTCTCTGTGCAGGATGATCTCTTGAACAGTCTGTCCTCTCGTCTTCCCCCAGCGGCCTGCGACTCTTGTGAGGGTCCTTTGACTGTGGGTGAGGTTTCTCAGGCTTTGGATGGTATGGCTGATGTCAAGTCACCGGGATCAGATGGGTTCCCGAAGGAGTTTTATCGTACTTTCTGGGGAATCCTGGGCGCTGATCTTGTGGATGTGCTCAATGATTCTTTTACGTCTGGGACTCTTCCGTTTTCTTTCCGAGGTGCCCTCATTTGTCTTATCTTCAAGAAGGGTGACCATTTAGATCATAAAAACTGGCGCCCAATTAGTCTATTAAATGTTGACTACAAGCTGTGTGCCAGGGCTCTGGCTGGGCGTCTTTTAAAAGTGCTTCATCTGGTGATTGGCCCGGATCAAACCTGTGGCGTCCGTGGACGCTACATTGGTGAGAATGCGGCTTTCCTAAGAGATCTTGTGGAATTTACTTCCGAGACTAAGACACCTGCCGCCATCCTGTCTCTGGACCAAGAGAAAGCCTTTGACAGAGTGGACTGGGCTTTCCTTTTCCGCACTCTTTCCGGTTTTGGCTTTGGTCCGACGTTTATTTCGTGAGTTCGTCTTTTGTACACGGATGTCAGAAGCATGGTTCTCCTAAAGGGTTATTCGTCAGATTTCTTTCGACCTTCCCGCGGCGTCTATCGAAGTGCTGGCTGTTAACCTTCGGGCCCACCCTGACATTGTCGGGCTGCTGCCGCCCGGTCTATCCACTAGTTTGCCTGTTCTTTCCTTATATGCTGATGACACTTCCGTTGTGGCTGCTTCCGACTCTGCTATCCTGGCCGTCTTTGATACCTATGGAAAGTTT
>NC_090869.1:11736520-11746520 GCF_036669935.1 Montipora foliosa | reverse complement strand
AACGTTTGCTCATTTGTTTTAAGGAAAACTTTATTACTTTATTCAGTTTGACACATTTCCAGGACTTTCCAGGACCTGCAGTATTTTTCCATGACTTTCCAGTCCTGGATATTGTGACAATTAGATTCAAGGACTTTCCAGGATTACCAGGACCTTTCCAACCCGGAAGACCTTAGACAGCAATGACCAGAACCAGGTTGCTGACCAGCGGTTTTCGTTAAAACCATGGTTTGCTGGGGGTGCTCAGTCTCGCGGGCTCAGAAAACCTGGGGTCAATTTAATAAAACCTTTACACGTGTAATTTACAAGTGTAGCTATTGTTCTCAGCCTCTAAAACAATGGCTACACTTGTAAATTACACGTGTAAAAGTTTTATTAAATTGACCCCTGGTTGTGGTCATTGTTATTTCAGGTTTTTCTTCCAACCCTTGCACAAATGGGTTTATCAACTGAAAAAATCTTTTTGTTGAAAATGTTCTTGTTTACACAGAAATGGATTATCTCCCTTCGTAAGAGCGAATATTCCCTCTGACGGAAGGCTAACGATCGAAACGTCAGCTTTCAAATTTCTTTACGGTGGTCATTTTACACTATTTACTCAGTTGATAAATCCATTTGGTGTGTTTCACTTCCCCACCGACACAGCACGGCAGTTTCTTTAGAAAGTAAACCAAACTATGTTAACTGAACACTAAGTGACCGAAGTTTAAGCCTTCATTTAATTTGAAAAAGGCACCTGTTTATTTTGACTGAAATTTTCCGCATTACTAACTTTAAAATCTTGAGAGAGTTGAATCGAGGATAAGATGACGTCAAAGACTCACTATTTTAAAAATGCAATGCGTGTGCACGCGCCTAAATTAATATGCAGCACAGGAGTTTCGAACTTTCAGACTTTTAAACTCGTGTTTTGCATGTACAATAAGCTGCGTTTACACGCTGCAATTTTTAAGCTAACGAGTCTTTGACGTCATCTTATCCTCGATCCAACCCTCTGAGGTCCAATCGGTCAGTCTTGAACGTGAATAATGCCGGACCGTGAAGTCCTAAACTTGCACTCAAAGAAAATAGCCTTTGGATAAAAGTGGAAGGTCGAGATTTTGCTAGTCAGGTGTCAACCAAATATGCTTTCAAAATCTGAACGAAAAAAGGGAGCGATTTTTTTGATCATAGTGACACTTCAACTATTCACCGAAGTAAAGATGGCTAGTGGTGGATATCTGCCGAGCCGCACAGTTTTAGTATATAATAAAACAGTGAAATAATATAGCACAAAATGATGATTTTAACTCATTCATTCTTGTAACGATCACAAGGTGAATAGCAAAGGATACTGGGAGTTTGAGTAGCCAATCAGAGTGAGCCTCCAATGCTATAGTATATACTAATATGGGTAATCAAATGGTGACTAGAGAAATTATGGAAAAATTTCAGTTGCGTTTTGGACAAAACGCGCATGAAATTATTCCCTAATTTCACGAGTATACCATTTGATTAGCTATTAACATCATGAGTGACAAATTACTCTCATAAGACGCGGGTTTTTTCAAACCTGGACGCCATTTTGGCACTGTAGGAAAACTAGCCATGACAACATTGTAATTTTGCATGTGTTATTATAAATTAACGCTGCTGTTTCGCGCCAAAATCAGGAGGAGTAACTCGTCACCCATGTTATTACGGGCGTAATTAACAGGATTTGTTGAGTTAAAATACACAAAATAAAGGGAAAAAAATCACTCTCGGCCTCTGATAAAATCTAGAGTTTCATAAGACACTGAACAAAATTACTGGATTCCGATTGGAGGGGAGTGTTATGGCAACCACGCGAGTAAACGTCACGCAAAAAGCTAACACAACACTAAGTCAACGAAAGTACTCAAACCTGGATGAAATTGCCACAACCGAACGACGTAATTTACACTACACATAAAGATTTCCGGAAGAATTTATCGAGAGAGTTTTCACGAGTGCATCATAAACAAAAAAATTACATGATCTTAGGGCTTTGCATATAGCGAGGCGGGGATGCCCGTCGGAAATTTTGAATTACACCTCTAAAGGAGACCAATCTGGGCGTGACCCAGGCTTTTTCTGACCACAAAATGAAAACATATTTAAAATATATTAAATATATATTGATATATTTCCTTGCGTGCAACCCTAAGTGAGACCAAAATTCGAGATGATTTACACCCCTAAGCGAGATGATAAGCGTCCCCTCCCTCTCCCCTGCGTTTTTAATCTTCGCCATGCGTAGGTCCCTAAGCAAAACTTGATCTTTTTTAAGTCATTGCCGGTCCAATTTGTTCAAGCTCACGGAGTACTTCAACCATATTCGGCCTCTCCTTTGGCTTATCTCTAACACAACTCATTACCAGATCCCTGAGGTCTTGATCCGTCATAAGGAATACCTGGGTATCAGTCTTTTGAGGCACTGGAAGCTCACGAATGCACATTTCACATAACAAAAGGCCAAAGCTGTACACGTCAATCTGAAAAGAAATCAGTTCATCTCTGGTTGCGGTCGCATTAGGGAGTGAACACTAGTGTTGATTCACGGTTCTATTGTTCGGTGTTCCCCTAGGGATTCAAAACAACAGTGATTGAACAACACTAGTGATACGCTGTGTTTCTCTCAAGTGTGACCGCAACCAATGTAACCTTCGCTGAAAGGGGCTATGTCACGCAATTCTTTGATTGCACCTCACGTCACGGCGGCCATGTTGGTGGAAAGAACAATAGCAGAAAAGTCTTTTGGGAATTTGACTCTATATTTGAGCTTATTAATGTTATTAATGTTCTTAATTTATTTTATTATCAGGAGATAAACTAGAAAGGGATAACCTCCTTTGTGTCCTTTTCACTTTCCTATGGATTTGTGAATAAACAGTTATTATTATTATTATTATTATTATTATTATTATTATTGTTGTTGTTGTTGTTGTTGTTTTGGCACCAACATGGCCGTCTTATTACATGAGTGCAATCAAAGAATAACCACTTAACATTGTTGAACGTAATAAAAGAAATACAGCAGAAGGAAAGAGACGCATGGATGGACACAAATGGACAAGATTGAAATGGATGGCATTTGGTTAATCTTGAAAAACGTTGGCCGACGTTTTTCAAGTTTACGAAAAATCTCCTGGATAGAGGCTGTTTTTAACCAGAATCATCTCGTTTGTGATGTAACGATAATTTTATCAGCAATGAATTCTACAATTACCAAAACTCGTGATTAACTAAAGATTTCCCCTAAACACCCTAAAATAACGTGGGATAGCCCCTTTAAGATGTTTGGCCATATTCCCTCAAAAGGGCTTCCCACAAAAAATGAGCGGTCATTTCAACACAGATGAGAAAGGACCACAGGAAATACGTCTGTATAAGTAGGCTAGTTGGTGAGATGCATGAATACGGCATATTCCAAAATTTTCTCCTGAATGTATAGCACAACTTCCAATTTCATTCCTCCGGTGCTTTTGATCAACAGAAGGGGTGTAAAGCAGATAAATAGCAGATAATCAGTTGCGGAAGTAAGAAAAAAATGTTGTGAGTGCTTAACCCTCCCTCAACTGAGTAACATTTACAGATTTTAATCTGACTGATGACAGACGATTTTACTCGTCAACTGGGGACGCTTTAGGTTTAAATGGATTAACAACATCTAGGTCCACACTCCCCTATAACCCTTCTCTCCCTAAGAGTGGTACTTATAGATTTTACTATGTCTAATGCCAAATGATTTTACTCGTCAATGGAGGCCACTTCAGGGATGAGTGGGTTAACAACATCTAGGTCCACACAAATGTAACACCAGACAATGTTACTCATCAACTGGTGGCACTTTACGTGTCAATGGGTTAAACCTTCACACATAACAAAAAGAACAAACAAAAAGGCAAACCTTTGGAGACTGATCAGATGACAGTGCTTCTGGTGCAGAATAAATTACAGCTCCGGGATTCATTGTTCTACACTTTCTCATGAAATTCGCAGTGCCGTAATCAGACACCTTAGCTTGCCACTGATTGTCTCGTCTCCACAGCAGCACATTTGCACTGCTTATATCCCGGTGGATTATGGGAGGTTTACTCATATGCAAGTAATTCAAGGCTCTGGCAATATCAAGTGCAATGGTGACTACTTCTGCTTTTGTTAATGGCTGCTTTTCAAGTAGATCCCTCAAACTGATATCCATTAGCTCTGTTATAAACAAAGGTACACCATCATCATTTGTAGCACCAATAAATTGGAGTAAACATGGGTGACGGCATCTAGAGGCAATGGTCATCTCTCTCATAAATAAGCGTCTGTTGTGCGGTGACAAAATAAGTTCATGAATTTGCTTCACTGCCACTCTACATCCACGAAATCTGCCCTCCGTGACCACGCCCCAGCCACCAGTGCCTAGACTTTTCCCACCTAAAACCTCAACCTCGCTGCGCTCTATAAGCCAGTCACAAGTTTCCGCCACTGGACTAGGTTGCTGCTTCAGTTCATCTAAACCCTCCTGGCAAGTGACCCTCTGAGTAAGATTTTCCAATTCTTTTTGTAATGCAGCTTTCAACTTCTTCTCTTTCTCTAATTGTAACAAGGAGTCACTCAACTGCTGTTCAATGCTAACTTTTGAAGCACGCTCTTCAATCAAACGTTTCTCAAATTCTTTCCACTCAGACATGAAACATTTCTGCATTTTCTGAATCTTACTCTTCTGTTCCTCCAACTGAAATTCAACCCCGGATTGATGTAGAACTTGCTCACTCAAAGCATTCTGTAAAGTGTTACATTTCTCACTCAGACTTTCTCTTGCCACACGTTCTTCGTGAAGATTCTTCTCCAGACTTGAAATCTTCATCTTGCTCTCTTCAAGAAGGTTTTGGATCTCACTCAGCGTTTTCTTCTCTTTAAGATACAAATGCTTAAATTTCAATAGCTCTTCGCCTCTTGATTCCTCTTCTTGAAGATCATCAATGATTTTGCTATTATTCCCATTAGTTTCCACTTGTTCACTCAGGTTTTTATCACTGTTAAGAACACCACCATTTTCATTAAACACTTCTGCCTCCATGATTGAATGCCCTGAGCTCTCCATACCAGAGTCATCTCCATTTGAATCTCCACTTACCGTTATATGTGTGTAGTCATCTTGGACATTCTCTTCTAAAAGGAAACAATCATAAAATAATTAGCCACTAACTCAGGATTCAGGATTCAGAAAAATGCATGGATGCTTAAAAATATAAATTACCCTTTCACAAAGACTTTCTAAAACATTGCAGCCAACAATGATTTACAATATTGGCACAGATTAAAATAAAATTGCAATTATTAAGTAAGTTATTCCTTCACAACAATAAAATAAACATTATGAGAGCATTATGGCCTAGTGTTTCTTTATCAACTAATATCACTTGAACAACAAATTATCCAATAATTACATGTACTGATCACAAGAACAAGCAAGAGTGAAAAGACATTTTCAGAAAATTAAATTTAATAATATTTGCTGTATTTGCCAGCCTTTCAAATAATTTTTGTTTTATCAGAGAAAGTTTATCCATACAACGAAGTCTTGGGCTTTCCATTGTAGAATTAGTGAAACAGGCTTTGTTTAAAACAATGGACATCTTGAAAAAAAAAAAGCCAAAATGGCCTTATTTTTCTCAATCCCTTCCCAACCTGTGGCCTAGCCTTGACATTTTGCACAGAACCTGTAAAAACGTGCATAAGCTTTACAAGTACACCTCTCATTCATGATTCTTATTAATAATAATATTATTATTATTATCATTATTTTGTTCTGCCCAAGGTATGCCACCTAACATAATCACCTCCTTACTTCTACTGCTAATATTCTCGGTGAAACATGGTCATCGAGCAGTGATGCTAGGAAACTTAATTTTTTATTGTATGGTGTTCTTTCTTTCAAGAAGTCCACAGTTTTATAATGAATACTATTGCTTTTCAATGGCCACTGTTTTATTGTTCTAGCCATGTAACGTCCTCTGTCAAAACGTTTGTGTTTGTTTGTGTGTGAGCCTGATAATTGAATTTAAAGTTGTATTATTATGATCCCCTTCCCCTTGATAAGCCTCAGTGTTTTTGGGGAAAACAATGACAAATAAGTTTAAATGACAAATATTATTACCGTATTTACCCGTGTATAAGTCGATCCCATGTATAAGTCGACCCCCCATTTTTGATGGCAAAAAAAGCAATTTCTTAATTTCTTTGCTAAATGTTCATGGGATATTAATCTTGCATTCTTCGATTTCTGGAACTGTGGTTTCACAAAAAATAAAGGGCATCAAGCGCTTAATAGTTTTGTTGTTCAGTGGTTGTTGTACATGTATGTGCGGGCATTTTGTCCTTGAATTTCGAAAAAGTTCTCAGAAAATCGAACATGTAAACCTCAAACTAACCTGTTTCGTTGTTCAAGGATAAAGGGCTTTAGAGGATAAGCACAACATCACAGAAGCAGGAGTCAATCTTTGAAAATAACTTCAAAAACGATACAAAATGTGCAAGGTTTAATTGGTGCTTGACTTATAATTTCTCACATGGCAAACGAAACAAAACTCATAAACCAAACAATACAAAGTTTGCAAAAGCATTTAAATCATCCAGGTTTGTATAAAGAATAAAAAACAATCATTACCAACCAGCATTTTCAGGCAACACGAGTGACGATCATGCTCGCACGCAAACACAAGGAATTGTGCCAGGTTACTAAGCCATTGAAGGATCGCGTTTTATTTGAAGAAACAAGAATGTTTTTTAGAGCTTTCCGCCTTTGGAAAACGAAAATTTCCAGTGTCTATTTCATATTTGTGCTTGTGAGTATCTTCAACATTTAAAGTAAAACAAATCCTTTTTCCTTTCAACTGGAATTGCTTAATTACATTCATATTGAAGTCTTTCGTCATTCATTTTGAAGTATTTCGTCCACTGCGTTCGTTATGCCCAACGACCACATTATGATGTTTATTTTGAATAAATTACTTAGCTGGAACTTGGCTCAAAATCTTTGACCCGTGTATAAGTCGAGGGCGATTTTTGGAGTTTCTTTTGAGGCCATAAAAGGTCAACTTGTACACGGGTAAATACGGTATTAGTATTTTTATTATTATTAAGATACTAAATTATTATTATTATCATCATCATCATCATCATTATTATTATTATTATATTTACCAGCCTCTGCATTTGCAGTCACTTCCTCGCACAATGGAATCCTGATCTTGTCTAAGGACACAAACATTCCCGCTCCTGCAGCACACTTGAAATACCTTTGACACCTAAAAACACCATCTGTAGTGCCACGATTGCAAAAAAGAGGGTCCTAGAAGATAAATCAAAGGTCACAGTTATGAACAGCTAATATTCTGTTTACAGCCTTTTTTATAAATATGAAGTGTAGTCACAGTATTTTTGAGCACAACTTTGAAGTACTCAAAAAATAACTAGTAATTATGATAGAAATGCTGCCAAGGGGAAGGGAGATGCTTAACTTGCTTGCAATTTAAAGACAGTTCATGCATGGAATGGAAGGGAGATTTGGTCACCGTGATTTCATTGAATTCTAAAATCAAAATTGCAAGGTCTTTTGAATTTTTATCTAAAGGAGGATAAAGATGACCCAGAAATAAATCTTCTTCAAGTTCTCAGTTCTGTGACATCTTTCATTCGAAATTACAGCATTTTGAATTTCCGAATTGTTACCTTGCGTAAAACCATGATGCAAAACTATTTGGCTGAAAAAAATGTGAATCTCAGCAGTTTGAGCCTTTCAGGTAAATTTGGAGATGTGTTCATACATAGAGAATATTACATGGCCGCGTGGAGATATGAAATTTCTCTCGGAGTGTTGAAAAATATTTCACAAGTGAGCGCAGCAAACAAGTGAAATATTTTTCAACATGAGAAGAGAAATTTTGTATCTCCAAGCCGCCATGTAATATTCTATTTATTATATGAACACCAAAGAAAGACTAAATTGTTTCATGAAAGGCATTGAAAGGCGCAATTTTTTATATGTAACCATAGCAACAGTGATCTTTTCACGTGTTATCTTCACCTGGAAGATAATTATCATGTTTTTGCGCAAAAGCTCACTTGGTATTTCATTGGTGTTTATATAATAAACATGTATTTTATCTCACGAGTGAAATGTAAGCACTGTTATTGCAAAGTGAACAACAGATGTTTTTGTTGATTACTGGCCGCCATGTTGGTGGATCACATGGCGTCTCCATATAAAACTCTTTAAACTTGCGTGAAATGTTCAACAAATAATTCAGAAACAATGTACCGCACAGACCTGAGAATTTGAGAGGTGGTTAAAAGATTTGTTTCCTACAACATTCGCAGTTCTTTCCCCTTTCCATGGAAGATCAATGAACAATTTTGAATTTATTTTTTCGTTGTTTGACAGTGAATCAAAAGTAGAATACGAAAAGCTAAAACGAAAAAGAGGGCAGGCTCTAATATTCTATGGAACAAGATTGTACCACGCATTTTAATTTCTCCATTAGCGCATATCCACAGAAACATGCACCTTTGTTCTTACTGTGACCACAATTCACTGCGTTTCGTAGAAAATGTGTTCTCCTGATTATAGAGCTGCCTTGTTTGTTTGCTCTAGGCTCACTCACCGCTCACTCACTACTGGCAAATCCCCAAAATGAATCATGAGCAAAAAAAGCTTCAATCATTTTGAAGTAGCATAGATGGAAATGGATTGAAAAAGTCCCTTCATCACTACCACTGTCACAAAACTTACTGTCTGGTCTCAGCCTTAAAAAATTGCTAAAGGAAATGTTTTTGTCTGTCAGTATTAGAGGGGTTCGGAGTAGTTCTTGTGTTGCAGACATTAATAATGATTTTAAAATGCCAAAGACAGATGTGAGACATTAAAGTGTACATAGTATTTTGTATTCTACTTTGTACATGTATTCCAGTTTTGAAATAGAGGATATTACATGGCTGTACAGGGATACAAATTTTATCTTTGTGCTGAAAGTACCGTATCTCTCATAATTGAGTGAAGCGAACGAGTGAGAGATACTTTCAGCACGACTAGATAAAATTTGTATCCCCAAGTGGCCTTGTAATGTTCTGTTTATTATATAGATATTGATGAAATGTCCAGATTAAAAACAACTTGTTTTACTCATTTTCGAAATGATGAAAAATTGGTCACCAACCACTAAAACATGCATGTTGTGTAACATGAAACAAGATATGAAAGTTATGAAAAACAAATCATGATAACGTAAAATTGTGCAATAAAAATGTTAATGTAGTAGAGAAGAATTATATTAAAGCACAAAAGTATCTTACAATGAAGGGGAAGCTCACGTTTTATTGGCTAATCGTGTTCATTACCATGAGGCCACCTACATTCTCACATATGAACATGGCATCTGACAGGATGCGGCGATGCGGATCCGCATAATTCACTGAAATCCGCATCTTCCGCATAATTCTGATATTTTCCGCAAAAAAAAGAAGAAATATCTGATATTGGTGATAAAGCAGCTCCTTAACATCCTCAAAAACATAAAAGCCCAAGAAATTGACTGTTTTGAAATGCTTATTTTCCTGAACATTGAAGAAAACACACCATTTCGTTCACAAGATGAAAGTTCGTAAGAAAGATCGTAATCAGTTTCCACGCATTTTTTCGCCAATGAGCCTGGACACTAGTTCTTGTTCCTACAATGCTTTCCATTGGACGAGAAACAGTTGCACTTCAGCAAATGATGTAACTGATAAGAAACTAAGGGCGCGTTCGATTGACTGTAGTCCGGAACAGGATTACATGGAATACAAGTTAGAAATCCTTCGTTTTTACGGAGATTCACATTAAAAATGTCGAACACCTGCTAAAATGCTATTTTAAACATATCTTTATTATCCTTGTTGCTTCAAAATGCCAGACATACCGTTTTGACTTCATCAGTTCATGTATTCTTATTCCGGAATACGATGA
>NC_090869.1:11709020-11724020 GCF_036669935.1 Montipora foliosa | reverse complement strand
TGTGATGACATCAGTCATGCATCTGTCCTCTAATAGACCATTGCTGAGAACCAATCAAAATGCAGGCATTATTGAGCTTATTATTTAAATGTTATTTCTTACATTGGGGAGTGAATCTGGATACATATATACATATATATATAAATTACTAATAAAATAAAATGAACCTTGAACCATGTCAAAGATGCATTTCATCTGTAACTAAGAGATATCCCTTTTGAGTTAACTGGTGGAAATTTTATTTACTTTTTGTGCACAGTGAGCTTGCTTTGAAAACACTAACAATGCCAAGAGGATGGCGAGAGATGCAAAAGCCTGAAACAGCAAATTCCCATGGAGGGAAACAAAAGATATCCTCATGGAGAAACAGAGAGTGGAAGAAAGATTCGAAACTGTCACCTCATCCTTCTAGTTACGGCGACACCAAGCAAACCACAATCAATGAAACCATTAATAAGACTGAGTTTGCTCCAAAAGTGTTTGAAGATCTGGGTGCTTACAGATCATTGACAAACAAAACAGAATTTGTGTTTAGTGGCAAAAACATCCCAAGCGATTACCCTGCACCTGTTTTACTTAAACCATATGCAGACAAACCACTGGCTGAAGAAAAACCAAAAATTATGCCAATTGTTGAAGGAGCCTCAAGTAATACATCACTTGTCTCAAATTGTTTATTGCAAGGCAAAGCAACAAACTCAAAAAATAGCAGCCCTTTGTCTCTGTTCACACTAATTGGAAATATGCCGAAAACGACAGTGGCAATGAGTGTGGTAACATCACCTTCTTCTTTACCGCAGTGGAGACAGCTCTTAAGTAAGCAGGATACAGAAAAAAATGATGCAAGCATTTAGTCTAGGTGTGTATCTTGGAGACTTGACTGTTTTGTTGATAATGTTTGGGGAGTTTACATCTTGCCCTTCAGGGAGAAAGTTTTTTGTGATTCAAGACACCTCCCCAACTGAACCCAGGGTTGCTTTTATAACCGGGTATTTCTTAACTTCAGGTTTAGGGAGTTAGTCATCATCAAACTTTAAGTTTTTTCACTACAATACTGAGCTGCCTAAAAGAGGCACATGATGGTCAGCTCAGCGATTAGTGTGTGTTGCACCGAAGTAAGCATTCAAATGGGAAGGGTCCTGCAATCATTGGTACAATGGAAGCAGCTGCTCCACTTATCAATTCTGTTGTTGCCAATACTACTGAAGTATAATGAGGCTTCAAGTGAGTGTTGAAAAAAAAATATTTTAGAGCTGAAATTCACCTTAGCCCACACCCACAAATTAAGGTTCTAGTCCCTGTTATTCGAAGGTTGGATTGCCCTATCCACTGGATAAATCTCTGTCTTGTGGACAGCTCAAGTGTTGGTAGTACTAACCTGCTGGATTGCACAATCTAATCTCTGAATAACTAAGGCCTAGTTTGTTGTTTTCAAACAAATTGTCCTATTTTCTTATGTTGGTATTCCAGGGGGGATTTGTAATGGATAATTTTTAGTTGTAGTTCACATTATTTTTAGTGAAAATGAACTAAGTTCTGTTGGCTCTATTCTCTATTTCGAATGCCCCATAATACACTTGTGTTTGCCACCCAAATTTTGCATAAACTATTGCTTTCAAGCATTCTTGGGAAGAATATGCAGTGTCCCCAAGAGCATTTGAAAACAATAGTTTATGCAAAATTTGGGGGGCAAACAAAGTGCATTATGGGGCATTCGAAAATAGAAATTGATTCCAAGAGTTCACACAGGGTGGAAAGGTTTGTTTTTAATAATGGAACTACATTTTTAATGATTTGTACTTGCTGCCTGTGTTATTAATTCCATTTCATAACAGATGCACCTTTGGATATACAGCAATTGAATGATGAAATCAAAAGATTAGAACTTGAAAAAGTACAGTGGGAGAAACAGAGGAGTGATCTTTTGGCACAGCAAGAAAACCTTCAGGGAGAACTGGATAACATGGCACTGGCAAAGGACGAACTTGTACAGCAAAAAGATAATTTACAAAAACAGCTAAGAACTAAGGAAGCCTATGTGCATGAATTGGAAACAACCCTGTGGACAGCTCAACGAGCACTGGAAGAATATCGACAAAAAGAACCCTGTGATTGGGTCATTCCTCGAGACGAGATTGATGTAATGAACAATTGCTTGGGGGTGGGAGGGTGGGGAACAGTTGCACTTGGTAGTTTTAGAGGCTGCAAAGTAGCTGTGAAGCAAATCCATGAACTGATTCTCTCACCTCATAACAGACGTTTATTTGAGAGAGAAATGAGCATTGCTTCAAGATGCCGCCATCCTTGCTTGTTGCAGTTTATTGGAGCAACAAATGATGAAGGAAGTCCTTTGTTTGTCACTGAGCTCATGGAATTGAGCTTGCGAGCTTTGCTGGAGTAACGACAACTCACAGAAACAGAAATATCTGTAATTTCTTTGGATGTATCTCGAGCACTGAACTATCTTCACCACATGAAGCCTTCTCCCATCGTTCACAGGGATGTCAGTAGTGCAAATGTGTTGCTATGGCGACAGGGTGAACAGTGGAGAGGCAAAGTGTCAGATTATGGCACTGCTAAATTTGTTCAACAGACCATGACAGTAGCCCCTGGTGCTTTGATTTACAGTGCACCAGAAGCACTTTCTTCAAATCAAACATCCAAGGTTAGTTTTTTAAATTGATAAATAGGCATATCTTTTTATGCCTTTGCAGATCCTTTTCCAGATCATGAATAAACAATAAACTGAGGTTGATCTTGGCAAGCGAAAATTGGGTTATAGCAATATTGAAGGTCTTCCGTTTTTGAGACCAGTTTAACGAAATTAACTCAGGGGGTCTTCGTAGAGGAACTCAACAGAGCTTGCTAACATCTCTTTGTACTGTGATAGATTGTTGGAAGATATACATGAATATGTGTTCAGACGTAATTCAAATGAAATTAAATTAATGCAAAAGGCTGAAAATTCTGGAAGTTGGAGGGAAGAAGACTGGGACATGCGTGGAAGTTTTTTATCAAAAAATGCCACATTTGTTTTGTTTGTCAACTGAGTGGCTTGGTTGGTACCCGTCCAATCGGCTGTGATTTCTGTGACTTTAGAGAGGGTCTTTTGAAGGTTATTTCCCATTAAACTCGACACATGAAATTTCCTAGAGACCAAATGCAAGTTGTTTGGCAACGGGCAAAAGAACAACTGAAAAATCAGAGTCCTAGGTAGGATCCGAACCTATGACCTCCGTAACACTAGTTGGATGCTCTACTCATGAGTTACTAGAATAATAATAATAATAATAATAATAATAATAATAATAACTTTATTTATATAGCGCTAAAATCCAATAATTGTCCAAAGCGCTTCCTAATTACAATATTAAAAATAGATAAAATAAAACTCACTGGAGAGCTACAATAGGTCGTTCATCTATAATCGGTGACAAAATTAGTTGTGAGTCAGTTGCCAACAGAGCACACTGGCAACAACACTTTCATTGTTTGCAAACACAATTAGTCCAAAAAGTATTTTTCTGGGATACCCCTCCCTCCCCCCCCCCCCCTTCCCTCCAAATCAATGTTGTATCGCTGTTGACAAGGCTCATAGGAAACAGAAAATAACACAACATTGTCCCGGGCCGGGGGTGCGGGGTAGGGGGCCATTTTTGCACCGATCTCGAAATAGATCCTAAAGGATAAGAGTGTCTCTACAAATTTGACGCCAATTGTAGGTCCTGAATGGACAATGAGTCCCACTGGTATGCAGGTTCAACAAAGTCATGCACCTCAGTTTATACAGTGTACAAATACATGAAATGAGTGACCCTGCAGACTAGCGGGATACACTGTCCATTTTGGACCTAGATGAATGACCTACATATAGCTCTCCAGTCAGTTCTAGCTACTCAGTGGGTACAGCATCCGACCAGTGTTGCGGGGGTTTTAGGTTCTAATTCTGCCCAGGACTCTGATTTTCCAGTTGTCCTTTTACTCGTTGCCAAGCAACGTGTATTATATTCTTCTCACAGGCGCATTACAGCTTCTCATCATTTCATGTATCCTAGAGACCCTTTCTCCAATTATGGTGTTGTTTGGTGGGTGAAATTCAATTTTCAAGATGCAAACAATGACATAGGAAGGGTCTTCTTGCAATAACAATGCAACCTGTCACACTGCTGATATTGTAAGAGAAATTCCTGCTGCTTTTTTCAGGTTGATGTGTATAGCTTTGGTGTTCTTCTGTGTGAAATGTGCATTCGGGAAATGCCAGATCCCGAGAGACGGGAAGAGCAAGTTCTTCTTGTAAGAAACCGACTCTTCCGGAATCTGGTGCGGCAATGCCTTCAGGATGATCCTACCATGAGACCAGACATGGCTCAAATTATCCAGGAATTGGAACAGTTTGGTTGAACTGATAGTGTGGTCTATTAAATGGCTAAATTCTTGAGAGATGGCAATCTTCCTTGATATTCTTTCACTTGAATAGAATAGAATTGAACAAAAAGAATAGAATAGGTTGGAAAAAGAATAGAAAAGTGAAGCGTACATTTTGAAGTGCAGGTTCATAGACGAAATGGAGAAGTTACCACTTCTCCATTTCGTCTTTTAAATAAATCTCTTTCATCGAGTCCTTTCACGGGAACGCATGAACCCAATAAATTGACCTGCTCCCAACTGTAAGGCTTCATAGCTCAGTTGGTAGAGCATCGCACCGGCACAACCTCGTTCCCAGGTCTCTTTGTCAGGGTCTCTTTCTCAACGCTAACGGAGACCCCGGGAACGAGGTTGTGCACTGGCATTGCAAAGGACATCGGTTCAAATCCATTTGGAGCCACCTGAATTTTTTAGGGGTCTATAAGAGACAATTGCTTAATTAAATTGTCCAGAATTGTAATGTGAAAAAATCAAATGTAATTGGCATAGAAAAGACTAAAATTCCTTTGCCACAGAAGTACTTTTTTTAAATTTTATTTTAATCAGTTCTTTACTTCTGTTGGTCAAGTTGCTGTTGACAAGATTTTTTTTTAAATTTAAATATACTACACTACAAACACTACACTGCACTATATACAATACACTACTTACAATACTTTACTTGCAATGCACTTCATTAGCTGCTAACAACACGACTTCGTGTCACAAGCTACTTACAAAATCATCTTACTTAGCTTAACATAACACATTAATTCATATTTATTTACAGCTCTATTACTCTATAGGTTCTGTTGAATAAAAGATGCCCTTAATGAGATTTAAATAATAATATAATAATAATAATAATTATTATAATTATAATAATAAATGAATAAATAGGAAGTAAGTTTTCGAAATTATAATAGTAAATACGAGAAAGGGTGATAAAAGTGCAACCGAATCAGACTGTGTAAGAAATGAAATTGTTTGAAATAAAAGAAGAAGTACAGCCGCAGAGGTACTTACTGTTTTCACTAGGGAAACGGATGCTATTTACAAAAGTGATGTAATACAACTCGTTAACCAGTTAGTCTTGGCTTAGATAACAAGATGACAACGGTCTAAGTAGAAGCAATTAGTATCAGTTGTAGTATATGTAATCGCGTGGGCCCGTGGGCAATTAAGGATTAATTTCACGTGTATTTGCGAAGTTTTCACAAAAGTGAAAGACTTTGAAAATACAAGTGAAATTAATCCTTAATTGCACGAGGGCACATTTCCATTACATGGTCATCACATACAGGGAAAATTATTTTTGTAAATAGCGCCAGGGCAAATATTTTGTCGAGTCGGACAATTTCATTGAAATTGGCCCCTGACAAAAAGAGATTTTGTCCTCATTTTGTCCTTGTCATAGTTTAGGATAAAATCCTTTTCTGTAGAACCTTTAAAATTTAACACGATCGTGTGATGAATATAGCACTCGTTTACTGACCCCGCCACATCGAGTATCTTAAGAAGCTGGCTACGCGGTACGCGGAAAGAATCAAAGTCAAGATGGCGAAGTATCTTTACAAGCTGGCTACGCGGTACGCGGAAAGAATTAAAGTCAAGATGGCGAAGTATCTTTACAAGCTGGCTACGCGGTACGCGGAAAGAATTAAAGTCAAGATGGCGAAGTATCTTTACAAGCTGGCTACGCGGTACGCGGAAAGAATTAAAGTCAAGATGGCGAAGTATCTTTACAAGCTGGCTACGCGGTACGCGGAAAGAATTAAAGTCAAGATGGCGAAGTATCTTTACAAGCTGGCTACGCGGTACGCGGTACGCGGAAAGAGTTAAAGTCATTAGATGGCAAAGTATCTTAAGTAGCTGGCTACGCGGTACGCGGTACGTGGAAAATTAAAATTCTAGTGTACCCTAACCCTAACTGAACCGTAAAATGAAAGCTAAAATTTCAAACGAGTGCTTAGGCTTAATCAGTAAACGAGTGCTATATTCATCACACGATCGTGTTAAAAAGCGAAGTTTAAGCGAACCGTGAAATGAAATCTTAAATTTTAAAGAGTTCTTAGTCCTAATTTCTGAAACGAACGCTTAGGGTTACCGGTAATCAGGAAACGAGTGCTATATTCTTCACACGATCTCGTTAAAAATTTTAGTTACCCAAACCGTAAAATGAAAGCTAAAATTTTAAAAGAGTGCTTATAGGCCTAATACTGAAACGAGCGCTTGGACTTAATCAGTAAACGAGTGCTATCACAGCGTGCCGCGTACCTTGTAGCCAGCACAAAGAACATTGCTGCGCCATTTTGAAATCATTTGTTTATATAACGTTCTTCCGAGTCCACAGTTCCACAGTCTCTTGTCTGTGGAATTACTTAGGCTTTGACGCTTTAAGAACGAGGAATGTCACGGCGTACCGCGTACTGCGTACCGCGTAGCCAGCACATATAACATCGCTGCGCCATTTTGAAATTTAGTTCATTTGGAAATTAGTCCAAGTGGCGGGGTATTCTACAGTATTGTGCATTCCTATTTCTGGGTACCGCGTACCGCGTAGCCGGCTACGTGGAATATAGTTCGAGTGGCGGGGTATTCTGCAGTTAAGCCTCGACGCCATTGCAGGTTAATTGAATACTGTGTCCACCGTGCAAAATTTACGCATTTCTAGTACCCCCTGAAACCTACCAAAATTACGCGCAGAGGACTCTAAGCACAAGGACAATACTTAGTAGGGGAGTGACAGGAAACACCTAATGCGCAACTTTTCCATTTTCCTGACACGGGAAAAACTAGAGAAATTCAAC
The DNA here is from genome assembly GCF_036669935.1 of Montipora foliosa. NCBI lineage: Eukaryota > Metazoa > Cnidaria > Anthozoa > Scleractinia > Acroporidae > Montipora > Montipora foliosa. The sequence goes on along the minus strand of NC_090869.1, from coordinate 11,716,806 downwards.
TCATTTTCTGACTAGATTGCCTATAGCAACCCAGTAATGAACTTTTTTCCGTAGTTTTGTTCACTTTATTTCTTTACGTATTCGTTTAAGGTTTCCTTACGTACACTAGAAAAACATGACATGAAAAACATTGCAGGGAATTCGAGTCGATGCGAACGAGTTATAACTCTGTGATGAGCTGAAGAACGAGCAAAATGGACAACATTTTGACCTGTGCATACGTTTTAAAACTATCACTGCTAACTTCAATATTAACACAACTTTGGTTCTCCCGACGGACAAACCTTAATTACGGTTTTTTTCAATTTCCCGTCGGAAACCAAGCCAGCCCAGCGAACCGGAATCGTATAAAGAGGCCTTACACTGACACATGAGTCGAAACAACTACCGTCCCTTTGATTTCTTGTGAAGAGAAATCGCGATTTTAATTTTTTTTTCAGTTCGTAATGAATATAGTTTTCTTCGTCCTGTGAGTAATCTATCTTACGTCTCTAAGCTGACTGAGGGAGCCGTTGCTGCGCAGCTGCAAGATCACATAGCTGAGAATGGTCTCTATCCGCTACGCCAGTCGTCATATAGGAAATACCACAGCATCGAGACAGCTCTTCTTAAGATGCGAAACGACATCCTTCAGAACATGAACAGGCAGCAGGTAACCCTGCTGGACTTACTGGACTTTAGTGCCGCGTTCGACACTGTTTCTCAAGACAAGTTACTGTCTTGTTTACGTTCAAGACTTGGGAATCACCGGCACTGCTCTTACATGGTTCGAATCATATTTGTCGTCTCGTTCGCGGCGTGTTACTGTTAATGGGAGCGTTCAGAATGCGGCCGCTAGAGTTATTTTTAATAAATGCAAATATTGTCACATTACTCCGTTACTGAAGCAGTTACATTGGCTACCGGTTAGTTATAGGATTCAGTTTAAGATTTAAAGCCATTTACAATATGTGTCCGGAGTATATCACAGGGTTAATGTGCTACTCCTAGAAGTGCTTGAAAAGCCCCTGAATTTAATTTTGGACTTCAAGGGCGCTTGAAAAGCCCTTGAGAAAAAGGATTTTGTGGAAAATTTCTTGAAAACTCCTTGAATCTTTGCTTGGGTGAAAATTGTTGAGATTGCATCATGCTAAGGTAAAGAGACATTTTATTGATTGAGCCCAAAATTGACTATTAGGGAAACATTAAAACCAAAAATTAAAATGCCCATGTGTGCGCTTATCTTTCAGGATGTGGTAAGCAATATCAAGGTAGGCTTTTTCAGCAAAGAGAACACTGAAGCACTTTGTATGGCATAGAAATCTTCTTTTAAAGATTCCTTGAAAACTCAATTCCTGGTTATTGAAAACTCCTTGAATTCTCTTGGAATTTTACAGACAAAATCCAGCACGAACCCTGATATCAGAAGTCTCATTACAATTAGATCTAGCCCTAGATCCTGTAGAGGCCTACTATTGACCGTGCCGAGATGTAAGTCATACAAGACGTTAGGAGACCGTTCATTCATGTGGGCGGCACCCATGGGATGGAACAATTTACCAGCTGAAATCAGGAGCTGTCTTAGCCCATGGGGAGCTTTAAGCAGCAATTGAAGACGCTTGTGTTTAAGGACGCATTCCAGAAACACATAGTTATTATCAATTATTGTAAAGCGTATTTGATCATTTCGCCATGCAGAAAATGCGCTATAGAAGTGAATGAATTATTATGAATTTTTATTATTAGTTTTGTGGCTGAATGGGTAGGTTGAAGGACCTCCAATTTCGTTCACATTACCCTTTGAAATCTGATATCACTTTGTTTCACGGGCCCTAAAAAGCTCTTTTGAGGGGAGCGGCTTGTGAAGTCGGTTATCAAACAAAGCACCATCGCTTTTCCCTCTCATCTTCATCTCTTGTCTTTTCTATTCTGTGTTATTTCAGTGGTGGTCTGAATTCCGAGATACGAGAAATGAGTGGCAGCGTATAGTGTGGATGCCAATCAAATAAGAATAGACAATAAGTCCTTATTTTAAGGAAAATTGTTTGAAAATGGCATTATCCACGAAAACGACGTCTTGTTTGATTGAAATTCTGAAAGTTCTTTCAATTGCATTGAGTTAAGCCGTGTACACACTCGACGTTGATTATGATCAACTGAGGTATAATTCAGTCTATCATACTCCATTCAATTTTATTTAATTACAGTTCTGTTCACATCTGCTAAAATTCAAAATTTCAGCTCCACCACGCAGTACGCAACATGAGCAAAAAACCATTAGGTTTATTTTGGCGGATAAGGCCATACGTTATACCGACAACCTAGAAGAAAAAGTATAGGCTTGATGAGCAGAGAAAACGAACTAAAGCCTCAAAGACTTCGAGACTGAAAGTCGTGTAGAGATGTCGTCCTTGATGTAACCATTCTTAGCTGCGACACTCTTCCATCTGCCATGTCGCTGGAAAAGCCTATCACTAACCCCACTGTTGGCGACCCTAGAGGCTTCACCTGACCGAAAGGAGTGAGTCCCCTTAAACAGACGGATCCGAAACTACATTTGTTAGGCCTTTGGCTAACTGATCCCTAAATGTTGTATAGGAAATAGGCTTATTCTTTTGAGTCAACTTGTAGGAGGACTTAGATTTAACCAGTGGTCGGAAAATAAATTCACTGGAGTGGGGGTCAATATCTAATTTTCTAAGGTAGGTTTTCAATAAGAAAACCGGGCAGACGCTACCCCCTGATTGAGCAATAACAACCTGATCGCCTTGTCGAAGCTGGTCGGTCTTACTTTTTTCTACTTTGATAATCATGAACCCTTCATGGAAATGAATGTGATTCATTCTTATATAAAGAACCTCCTCGGATCTAAAAAACCCCGCATAAGCTAAGACATATATGCATACGTTTCTAAGGTGCAGAATGTTTGACAGGTCCGCGCCTTCCACAATGACTTTTAAGACATCAGTGGAAAGGGGCTCCTCCCTATTGGGTCTCCCAGCGCCTAAAATTCTCTTTGCGGCTTCCCGAAATCTAGAAACTACCTGGTTATCGGCAGGAGAGGCCATACCCGCTATCCCGTGAGCCCACTTAACCGGGCACAAAAAGCAGTATCAACCGAACTACACGACTTAGTAGATTCTAACACATGCTGCAAATGAACTGCTACGTGAAAAGGATTAGCAGGGAGATTAGTGCGCCTGAAATTGCTTAGCGCGGGAATTAATATTAGTAAAAATTTTGTAATGAATTATATCTATAGAGAAATTATGAAAATTTGCAATGAAACATCTCTGTATATTTTTGAAAATATTTTGATTTGTAATATAACAGATCCAAATTTCGCCGTTAACTAACCTCGAATAATTATTCGCTTTGTACATATATGCATATAAGAGAATCAGTGACCTCGCGATTAATTAACTGCAAAATATTCGTCTGAATATATGAAGGAATCAGTGACTTCACGATTAATTAACCCTTTCAGGCCCGAGGGGTTCCCCATTGACGAGTAAAATCGTCTGGCGTTAGACAGAGTAAAATCTATAAGTGCCATTTGGCACTATCGGGCCTGAAAGGGTTAATTAACTGCGAAATGTTCGTCTGAATATATGAAGGAATCAGTGATTTCGCGATTAATTAACTGCGAAATGTTCGTCTGAATATATTAGGGAATCAGTGACTTCGCGATTAATTAACTGCGAAATATTGGTCTGAATATGTGAAGGAATCAGTGACTTCGCGATTAATTAACTGCGAAATGTTCGTCTGAATATATGAATGAATCAGTGACTTCGCGATTAATTAACTGCGAAATGTTCGTCTGAATATATGAATGAATCAGTGACGTCGCCATTAATTAACTGCGAAATGTTCGTCTGAATATATGAAGGAATCAGTGACTTCGCGATTAATTAACTGCGAAATGTTCGTCTGAATATATTAGGGAATCAGTGACTTCGCGATTAATTAACTGCGAAATTTTCGTCTGAATACATGAAGGAATCGGTGATTTCGCGATTAACTAACTGCGAAATGTTCGTCTGAATATACAAGGGAATCAGTGACTTCGCGATTAATTGACTGCGAAATGTTCGTCTGAATATATTAGGGAATCAGTGACTTCGCGATTAATTAACTGCGAAATGTTCGTCTGAATATTTGAAGGAATCAGTGACTTCGTGATTAATTAACTGCGAAATGTTCGTCTGAATATATGAAGGAATCAGTGACTTCGCGATTAATTAACTGCGAAATGTTCGTCTGAATATTTGAAGGAATCAGTGACTTCGCGATTAATTAACTGCGAAATTTTCGTCTGAATACATGAAGGAATCGGTGATTTCGCGATTAACTAACTGCGAAATGTTCGTCTGAATATACAAGGGAATCAGTGACTTCGCGATTAATTAACTGCGAAATGTTCGTCTGAATATATTAGGGAATCAGTGACTTCGCGATTAATTAACTGCGAAATGTTCGTCTGAATATTTGAAGGAATCAGTGACTTCGTGATTAATTAACTGCGAAATGTTCGTCTGAATATTTGAAGGAATCAGTGACTTCGCGATTAATTAACTGCGAAATGTTCGTCTGAATATTTGAAGGAATCAGTGACTTCGCGATTAATTAACTGCGAAATGTTCGTCTGAATATATGAAGGAATCAGTGACTTCGCGATTAATTAACTGCGAAATGTTTCCAGATGATGTGGACTGGATACCTAGTCTCAGAAGCAAGGACGTAAGAATTTTAGAGTAATGCTTTCTTTGTTCTTTTTAAGATAATGGGGCACTGTGCCAAAAGAGTTAACATCATGGGAGTGACAACTCTAACAAACGTTGTTTGAGCAACACCATGTGGAACTTTGAGTCCTCCCGGCAATTTTGAAATCCTTCCGAGTGTTTTGGTGACATTCTTGTAAAATGTCAAAACTTTGCTGTTTTTTTCTGCAGTATCCCAGAACTATGTCATATTTCCCATCAAAAAACCCGAGTCTTCTCGATTCTTTTGTTTTTCTCCCGAAACAGGCCGTGTTAGAGTTGTCACCCCCTATTGTAACCTCCCTTTTTAGTTCATCAATTTGTTAAATTTTGCTCAAACGATAGGCTGACTCGCCTTAGCGTAGAGATACCAAGGCTCTGCACTGTTATTGCAACTGCTACATGTCGTATTTACTTTTTCAACCAAGCTTTAACATTGTTTGTTCCCTTATCGCTAATGGTATCCCTAAGTTCTCTCTCTAAAGTACGTCACCCTTGCACACACTAAGATTAATATTAACTGAGTAGAAGCTTGATCGTTCACTTTTAGATACGAAATCTGCAGCCTTTTTGGATTTACCGATCATGGAAATACCGAGAATTCTAGACATATTGTATAAGCATACCAACGCGACAACTCAAACGAATAGTGAACTTCAAACGAAAACTTTGTAAGAATGGCTTAATTACAACTCATGGAGGTCGCAGCCGAGGTGAGCAGAAATTCTCAAACATCCTGCAGTGAGAAATAGGAAAAACATGAACATTTCGCATTTAATTAATCGCGAAGTCAATGATGCCCTCATATATTCAGACGAATATTTCGCATTTAATTAATGGCGAAGTCACTGATGCCCTTATATATTGAGACGAATATTTTGCAGTTAATTAATCGCGAAGTAACTGATTTCCTTATAGACCTTATATATGTAGACGCACATTTCGTAGTTAATAAATCGCGAAATCATTGATTTCCTTATATGTGAAGATGTACATTTCGCAGTTAATTAATCGCGAAGTCACTGTTGCCCTCATATGTTTAGACGAAAATTTCGCATTTAATTAATCGCGAAATCACTGATGCCCTCACATATTCAGACGAATACTTTGCAGTTAATTAACCACGAAGTCACTGATTTCCTTACGAACATTTCGCAGTTAATTAATCGCGAAATCATTGATTTCCTTGTATGTGAAGATGTACATTTCGCAGTTAATTAATCGCGAAGTCACTGATGCCCTTGTATATTCAGACGAACATTTTGCAGTTAATTCATCGCGAAGTCCCTGGTTTCCTTATATATGTAGACGAACATTTCGCAGTTAATAAATCGCGAAATCATTAATTGATTTCCTTATATGTGAAGATGTACATTTCGCAGTTAATTAATCGCGAAGTCACTGATTCATTCATATATTCAGACGAACATTTCGCAGTTAATTAATCGCGAAGTCACTGATTCATTCATATATTCAGACGAACATTTCGCAGTTAATTAATCGCGAAGTCACTGATGCCCTTGTATATTCAGACGAATGTTTTGCAGTTAATTAATCGCGAAGTCACTGATTTCCTTATATATGTAGACGAACATTTCGCAGTTAATCGCGAAAGCAGTTATTCCTTCATATATTCAGACGAACATTTCGCAGTTAATTAATCGCGAAGTCACTGACGCCCTTGTATATTGAGACGAACATTTTGCAGTTAATTAATCGCGAAGTCCCTGATTTCCTTATATATGTAGACGAACATTTCGCAGTTAATTGATCGCGAAGTCATTGATTGCCTCATATATGAAGATGTACATTTCGCATTTAATTAATTGCGAAGTCACTGATTCGCATATATATGTAGACGAACATTTCGCAGTTAACTAACTGAAAAGTCTTTCGCTTCTGTAATATATATAGAGAGGCATTTTTGCTAAATTTCATTTGTCTCTATAGAGTGACATAAATGCAAACTTTGCAATCGTAAAATCTCTCTTTGGCTATCTAGGCGAGTGATCATCTGTACTGAACAAACAGCTATTTACTTAAGCACTTTTCCTAATGCTTTAAATTCTAAAAAGGCTCAAAACCATGAGATAAATATATATTTCTCAATAAACTTGACCGTCGCCTCGTGTCACGCACCGCTATAACTCAGAAATTCAAAATGCTCTGGTTTCCAAACGAAGCACGCTATTGAGCTTTAAAATTGCAAATGGGTACAAATTTACCGCCTCTTTTGTCTGATGAGGATAAAAACTTTCGTGGCTCTTTAGTTTTGGATTTTAGAAAATGATGACGTCACATGAAAACGATCTATCCACTGTGAGGGGACCCCATTTACGGTCAAGCATGTGGAACATCGATGGTTCTACTCAAAAGATCAGCCTGATAATTAAAACTCCAAGGAATTCACTTTGTTTCAAGGGAAATACCGAGACGGGCGCAAACATTAAAAATAGAAAGCGCAAGCGACTGAAGTTCTGTAATCTTACCCCCATTGTGAACAATGCTGACCACACTAGTGTTGTCAGTGAAACATGCAGCGGTTTTGCCCTGAATCTCGAGGGCGAAGGTAGATAGCGCTTCGTCGACGGTCCTAAGCTCCCTCCAGGTTGAGCTTTTAGAACTTTCTGCCGGACTGCAATTTTGATGAAAAATCTTGTGGCTTTATCAATGAAAGAACTACAGGCGTGATCGGAACCTTCGAATAGACAAACTTAGCAGGGGGCTGCAAAGGTGCCCGAGGGGAATGGAAATTAAGGGAATCGACATTCTCGCCCCAAAATGCTAGTTCATCGCAAGCTTCCTTCGTTAATTCAACCTCAGAATTCCATGACAGTCTCTGATTAACAACGGCATACATAAAACGTGTCATAATCCTAGCTACCCTTCCAACACAGTGCGTGAGCGAAATGACTTGGCCTACAACACAGAGGCAAGCTCTCTAACTTTGACAAACTTACACTCAACCTTGCGTATAAGCTTAATACTACTCTTTAGTTTAGAAATACGACTCTCAGTAACCGAAATAAAGCCTCGATCAGTAT
>NC_090869.1:11694020-11704020 GCF_036669935.1 Montipora foliosa | reverse complement strand
TTGAAAGTCAAGTAGACTATTGCACGACTGATAAAACAACGCGAATATGCGAAACTGCAACTAACTTTGATCACCGTTGATGATAAGGTTCAGATAAGATTATAAAGCCCGTCAACTGAACTGCAAGACAGTTTAATTCAGGGGCCGCGGAGAGGGAGGGGCTGGGAGGATATAGCTTCTTCCCCCCCCCCCCCCTCTCACCCAAACGTTTCTTACGGTGTTGTTTTCGGCTTCATCAAAGATTGAGTAATTTACACTACTGGTACATATACCAAGACCTAGCCCTTCCCCCGCACCCCTCACTTTCAAACGTACTTCGCGGCCCCAGTAATTTTGTACCTTGGAAGCTAAGATTATTCACAAGACCGTACTTTACTTACACTCCTAAACATTACACTGCCAACAACTCGAGTTACAGTGATGCAAAATTAAGAATTGCTGGATGTGATTTACCATGACGCTGAGCGAGAATCACCAAGGCCTTGATTTGTGTCAACAAAAACCGAGGCCTTGACAATTCTGTCTGTCATGCGAAAACGGAATCCGGCCAATAATTGTTTTACTATGCATATTCCGGAACACTTTTAAAGCCAAGAGAGCGCAGAATTACAGCAAAGTGAATCAACTTGTAGGTAAACACATTTATTTTTGTAAGCTTACAGCTTTTTCCGCGCTCTAAAAGCTTAGGGCCGATTTACACGGTACGATTTTTGTTGCAATGTTTAGGAGTGTAAGTAAAGTACTGTCTTGTGAGTAATCTTAGCTTCCAAGGTACAAAATTACTGGGGCCGCGAAGTACGTTTGAAAGTGAGGGGTGAGGGGAGAGGGCTAGGTCTTGGTGTATGTACCAGTAGTGTAAATTACTCAATCTTTGATGAAGCCGAAAAGAAACGTTTGGGTGAGGGGGGGGGGGGGGTGGTGGGAAAGAAGCTATATCCTCCCAGCCCCTCCCTCTCCGCGGCCCCTGAATTAAACTGTCTTGCAGTTCAGTCAACGGGCTTTATAACCTTATCTGAACCCCTTCATCAACGGTCATCAAAGTTAGTTGCAGTTTCGTACTTTTAATAGATCGTTTTTTCATACCCATTATTTGGTGTGTTTAGTAAAGGCATAATATCTTTTTGCATTCTGAAGTTTTGAAAACAATATAGGTTTTTTTCTAATGAAAACGAAAAATGCCAAGGATCTGAAAGCGAATGGATGACGCTCGAAACAGCTTTGAAATTTTTCTACGGTGGTCAATGTACCCTATCAACCCAGTTGACAAACCCATTCCCCACCGACGCAGCACCACAGTTTCTTTGGAAACTAAACCCCTTTATTCATTTTAAACAACCAATTAAGGAAAACACTTCAACTGAATTTTAGAAGTACGAGCTACACACATTAAATCAAAAAGAAAGATCTCGTTGATTTAATGTGTATAGCAGGGGCTGATGGTTGGGCAGGAGAAGTCAAAATAGGTGAGTTTACAAGAATGTAAGTGGAAGCGCCTGAACCAGTTCCAAAACCCTTTGAAATCGTTGTCATTTTTGTGGCCAATCATAGTGCAGCTTCTTTCGCGATACTTTCGTATATTCTTATACGAATAATTGAACGCATGAAAGTTACAAATTTCGAGGCAAATGGTATAGACTATGTTAGAGGGAGAAACACATACCGTGCATTCTATTTTAGGTAAAATGCACGGTATGTGTTTCTCCCTCTAACATAGTCTCTACCTTTCATTTGCTTCGAAATGTGTAACTTTCATGTGTTTTAAGCCCTGTCTGTGGTTATAGAGGCAAGGAGACACACTCAAGTGAAGAAAAGTTCGGCCCTAGGGATCTCCACGCTACTAAGTCACCTCATTAATCTGCTGCATTGCCAGTGTGGTAGCCTTGATGATGCGCCTAGCATGCCTGACTAGTAACCAGGGAGACGTGGGTTCGATTCCCGCTCAAGGCAAAAACCAATTTTTCGGATGAGTGTGTCGTAAGGTAATATGCTCGGTATGTGTTTCTCCCTCTAAAATAATTGAACGCCGATCTCCCCTTTGTGTTCGCCAGCTAGACTCCCACGAATACGTTCTTAGGGCTTCGTCACGCGATTTCCCCTACACACAAAGCCCCTAAGGACGTGGGAAGACAGTTTGTCTACCCCTACTTTCCTTCCTAGATTTTTTCTAAGGGGAGGGGACGGCTGCACACAGGCTAGTTCGCCAGTGCAAGAGTTTCCCAGGAGAGGAGTTCGATTGAAGAAATCTTGGAAATTTAACATGATCGCAGCAAACTAACCTAAAAAGGTACCATATGGGAAAAATCAGACTTTGCACCAATTAATCGAATTCTAGAGTACCACGAATATTTGGTTCTCTCGGCGCTCGTTCTCCATTGTATGCAATATTTCTTCTGCATTGGTGGAACGATTTCACTCCATCACTCCTTCACTTCCTGTTAGACATTTGGAACTCCGGGAGGGAGGGCGTGGGGGGGGGGGGGGGGCGAACTCCTATTTGAAAAGGCTCAGCGATGCTCTTCGGAAAATTGAATTTAACTCATAAAGGAGACTAATGTGGGTGTTGCTTGAGTTTCATTAGACGTCTAAAAAATGCAACTTAGAATGGAATAGCTCGATTACTAGCTACTGTTCAAGAAAGGATCCTGCACACCCTTTGTAAACCCGACCCGCGTGCTCCGGAGATCAGTGGAAATCCGAGCCTAAAGACAGAAATTAGTTTTACTATTTTTCCTTCGAGTGCACCCTAAAGTATACTTTGACACCTAAAAATGGTGAGGTTTCGTCATCAACACCCTACGTGAATCCAGAATCCTTGCTTTGTACCCGAGACGACGAGCATCCACGGCATTTGATAGGGGAGTCCCCTCGGGTTTCGATCATTTGCTGTCTATTAAGGCGCTACAGTCGATTGCACCTTATCAAGTTAGTTATTTTTGAGAGTAGAAGGTGAAACGATTTTTTGATTGTAAGAAAGATACTTATGGCTCTTTCTTATATAACGACTCGATTGCAAGGGAAAGTCTTCGTGGTTTTTCTTTCACAACTACGTGATATTGTGATTTCGAAAGCAACTGATATAAACGAATGATTAAAAGCTCCAGACGATTTTTTAAACTCAAGAAACGGAAAGACAAATGCTACCTTTCGTTGAATAGTTTCTGACATGAACGTACGTGGTAAAGAAAAAAAAAGGAAAAAATATATTGGTCGGCAACAAGATTTGACCTGCATTGTCACTCATGGTAAGCCGGCGTTCAGCACACTGCGCTACTTATACATAAGTATAAGTATTCAAACGCTGGATGGCAGGCACAGCAGGCTCAAGTGAGCTCCGAATCAAATGTCGTGGAGGGTCTGTGGAGGGAGAGCCGCCGCTTCTGTGTGTAAGAATCATCTTTAAGCGGAAAATAGGTCGTTGTCGACTTCGTTCAAGAAAATTGTAAGAAAATTCAATCGCAAGGTTCCGTGTTTGTATTTAGACAGGTTTTCTCCCGGTAGATTCGACCAGTTAAGAATCTCATAAACTGAGCTAGTATCACGAAGAAACAACAAAAAATGAATTTGCGCCAAAGAAACTCCGAAACGTGACAGAATTTTTGTTGTGTTTCTTAACCGACGACTTCGAGCTTTATTCATGACAGGTCACGCCACTCAATTTTGAACCAATCACAAGCGCCGTTATATGAAAAATATATTGCAGTAATTTATGCGTTGTGTTCGGCACATGACAAAAGCGCCGTATGAATCAGCCGCCGCTCCAACGTCGCATAGTTCGACAGACCCTGCCGAGTTTAATGTTGTTTGCCGCTACAAATCTAGTCTGCCGAACCAAACTGATTCAAACGCCGCTCTTCTGCCGTACTTAACTCATCAAATAGGTTCGGCGCATAAAAGGAGCGGCGTTTGGAACGGGCCTTAATTCGCACGAGGAGAAAGCTAAAACAAAGCCATCAACAAAATGTAATATTCGGGGCCTTGCGCAAATTGCATTTAAATCGCGACCATCCTGAAATGTGCCAAATCTGGGCATCGAAAAGGATTTTCTTGTATTGTGGGGAGCTCAGAACAATCCACGAGCCTCTGGCTCGGATACTGAGGGCAACCTCAGTGCTCTTTCGGAGGGTAGCATGGACCGTTGAGTGAAAAGACTAACCTTGGAAACCAACGATCGCAAACGAGACCATGTGTAAAAAGTAGTAGAGGAAAGTTTTTCATTTTGTTTTCAATAACTGTTAAGAAAATATTTACTGCTCCAAGTATTTCCAGTATCGCCGCATAGGCAAATAAATGGCCTAAGCCACCAAGAGGTAACTTATCTGTTGAAAACGACGACTAAACGTTCATCGACGCGCGAAAAAGCTTCCAGGGAGGGATGGAAAGGCATTATTTTATTCCAGGCGTAATTTCCAGACTTAAGTATCCTCGACTCACAGTGCGAAAGTTTTGCTTCCGCAACTACCTTCTCAATGAAATCCCACACAAGGACGCATTGCGGACCTATTTTTTGACTACAGCATTAGCAAGACATGTACAGCTACAGTAGTAGTAGGGAGGGATAGGGTTAGGTTTAGGGTTAGGCCTAAGTAACAGTTTCTTAACATTGAACTATTTCATTTTGCAAATATCAACACACTCCTGAATGGAAAAAATACTTTATGGGCTAGTTTGAAACCCAGATCGCCCTCACATTGCAAGTTAGTACATCCTTAATGAGCAACGCCTCATAATACCCCTTCATAGTTTATTTTCCAAGTTCAGTGGCTCACAGCCACTTTGATTCTCTTTTTTTGGCCCATGGTAGTTTTAATTTGTACGGACCTCGCTGCGCTAGGTCCGTACTGCCACGACCTCGGGCCAATATTCCCCAGTGCGGTTCTCGAGCTCAGTTAGTAAGAGGTTATTTTAAGGCCTGATCAATAATTAGAGGGTCTTCGTTCAACCTTGCACACCAGTTGGGACAGACATAGGTAAACACAACAGCTCTGTGGGGACTGTTCAGAATGTGGGGACACTTTCGAGTCCCCGGAATAATGTCCCCACAAGCAGGGGTTTTTCGGGATCCAGACCTACCTGTGGGGACATCTCTAGGGTCCCGACAAATTGGCCAGCTCAATGCACTTACTAGGTGTGGGTGTGTGTGTGTAGGCCTGTGTAGGTTTGTGTAGGTTTGTGTTGGGTTGTTTATGGCTATGTATTTCTCAATGTCATAGATGTGCTATAGGCTACTCTTTGCGGGCATTTTTATGCCCGTCGTAAATCTAGCATGAAAATCAGTTTTGAAAATGGCCTAATTTCAAATATTTAACTTCTCACCAAGTCTTAGGCGTAGTTAAAGCAGTTTTTAAGCATATTTTAATCACTTATTACGTTTTAGACGGGCCCGTGAAGTGAATCAGTTTCTCGATGTCATAAATGTACTAGAGTATACTTTTTGCGGGCATGAAAAAGGTCTGGAAGTCAAGATTATCCCCTCAGCCAAAACGACGAGTGTTTGTAGCCTCAGTAAAAAGCGTTCTACACTATGGTTGTCAAGCCTGGTCTCTTACTGCACAGATGGAACGCAACATAGATGGAGTCTACACAAGAATGCTGAGGACTGTTCTCATGCAACGTCACCTGGGAAGACCACACCAAAAACGCCGACCTTTACGACACACTTCCCCGGGTTACCGACAAAATTAGAGCCAGAAGAATGGGCCTCGCTGGTTACTGTGTCCACCACCCTGAGCTGGTTGCATCAAATCTCATCCTCTGGGAACCAAAGCACGATACTCGCGGCAGGGGAGACCAGCAACCACTTACATAGACACCCTCAGAAGAGATACTGGACTCAGTAACACTGGCGAGATTCGCGCCCTTATGAACAACAGGGACCAGTGGAGAGCAGCCATCCGTGATTCCCGAGTTGGTGTTGGCTAATAACCTCGTCTGTAGTAGTAGTAGTAGTAGTAGTAGTGTTTCACCAAGCGTTAGACCGTAGATAACGCAGTTTTAAGCGTATTTCAATGGCTTATTACGTTTTAAACGGCTCCGTGAAGCGAATTTCTCAGTCTCATAATTGTACTATAGTATAATCTTTACGGGCATTGTTATACCGGGTAATCTAGAGTGAAAATCGATTTTCAAAATGGCCTAATTTCAGAGATTTAAGTTCTCGCCGAGCCTTATATTAAACGATGGATAAAGCAGTTTTAAGCATATTTCCATCGCTTATTACGTTTTAAACCGCTCCGTGAAGTGAATTTCTAAATGTCATAAATGTACTATAGTATACTTTTTGCGGGCATTTTTATGCCGGGTAATCTACAGTGAAAATCGATGTTCAAAAGACGCCTAATTTCTCACCGAGCGTTAGACGGTAGATAAAGCAGTTTTAAGCGTATTTCAATGGCTCATTACTTTATAAACGGCCTGTGAAGTGAATTTCTCAATGTCATAACTGTACTATGGTCGTAGCGTCTGCGGGTCGAATCGCCTCGGGGCGAAAGTGGTATCTATGGGTGGGGCGAAGTGTCCTCTTCACGTTGACTGAGTTTGGTCCCAAGGGAATAAAAGGTGGAAACGTTATGCAGTTAAAACGTTGCACAGGACGCCCAATACGACACAGGAATACCAAATTGCGTCAAGTGGTAAAGCTCGGCGAGGCCTTTCTAGCGATGTATGATATGATGGGATAGCTTTACTTTTGATTTTCTAGGGTTACTTGGCCTGTCAAATGGGGTAAGAGTTGTGGCAGTTGAGGCATTTAGATTTGTCTCTTTCTTTTTAATTTCGTTGTTTTTTGTCTTTTATTTTATTGCTATGTGCACTATTTTTGTATTCTGCGCATTTCATACTTCATATTCAAACTGTACGCAAGTTCTGACACGTAATTTTGCAACTGAAGATGACATGAGTATGTCGAAACATGTATTGTAAATTGAGAACTGTCGTTTCTTTTTGAGAGTTATTGTTACTCTTCTATCTTTACGTCCATTCAGTGGATTCTTTTAAAAAAGCATTGTGGAATGAGTTTTTTAAACATCAGCAGAATCTTGATCATTTTTACTCGGAATACCTGAAAGGTATCCGAGTTATAATCTGGGTATAATTTAGTTTTCTATGCAGCAAAAAGACAATAGAATTACGAGGCGCTGATTTCATTGGCTAAAAAGCAATGTACTACACCCCTCCGAGCAATAAATTTGAAACTGGTCAAACTTCATCCAACAACTTCCAACAAGTCGCAACAACACACAACATGGTGTGCAAACGCTCGCAACATGTTGGGCCCAACAATGTTGCGTCTTGTTGGCCAACAATGTTGCGAGCGTTTGCACGGGCCTTAACAAATGAACACAGCCGCGAAGGAGATTTCCGATCGAGAGACTTGAAACAGCCTCACGTCTTATAGAGAATTCCATGAAAATCGGAGTTTATAACGTGCACTGCAGCAACCAAATGATGGGTTCTACGTTGGGGCTTCAGTGTGACTCGTTTAATTTCGTTTGCTGATTGAAAGCGCATCTTCCACGAGATGGCAAATGACGCTAAAACGTGAATATGCTGAATTCAGCCTTCTGGAAATGTTATGAATAAGATATTTCCTCTAATCCTGCCTGTTGACAACATGACGAAATCGAAAGTACAGAACTTCCAGCAACGGTATGTTGTAAATGGCCGAAAATTATCGGTTTCTTTCTGCCGCAGCTGTTCTTTGTACGAACATCATCCGCCAATGTCATTTTTTTTCTTTTAATTAATTGCTACAGTTTCTTGATCTGCATGTTAGCTATTTGGAGCTGGAGGTCACGGGCCGCGTTATTCTCAACTCTGTTAATCTGGAAACTTTGCAGCTGGATACCAGTTTTCACTTACCTAAAAAAAAGTATATTAATTACAAGAATAGTTTTTCACTCGTTGTCTATGTTGCTACACTGTGATTCACCCGCCTTTGCCTCGCGGACTTCTTTCACGTGAAACCAGTTTATCTGATGTCACGCTACATACTAGATCCCGCAAAAATAGACATTTCCATTCCAACAACCTGTTCCAAGACGTACTACCCCTATAGCTATGTCACCTGTTGAATTTATTTGCGATTGTAAACATTAAACGATTTTCACTGGTACATTATCCGCGTTGTTATGAATGAGCAACTAGCTGCAGAAACATTTACTTGTTTTGTTTCGTACTTGGCAAATTAAAAATTAGGTGCTCGAGAGGCGCATGCGACTACTGCGGAGATGGACAAGGGGAAAAGAAGTAAAATATTCTGTTATGTGAATAGGGGTGGCTGAATTGTGGGAATTGATTCACCACAGCTTTCATATCGATTGTTCTCGACCATTGAAAAATTCACGTGCAATAGATCATATTCACTGTCACGCAACAAAAAAATAAATTCGAAACGTTCAATGAAAAAGGCCAATAACTTGGAATGTTGCCGGAAACAAACCTAGAAACCACCTCTCCAATTCTTAGATCTGTGGGGTACATCGTTTCTGAGCTATTTGTCGAAGCGTTTCACACAACTTTACAACCGAGTTTTATGTAGGTGGATCAAAGTGCTCCAACATCTGGACTTCACTTTGCCATGAAAGCGCTTACTTTTCGCTCATAAAATAAAATACATATGTATGAACACATCTCCTAATGTACTTGAAAGGCTCAAACTGCTGAGACTCATAGTGATAGACATTTTTTCAATCAAATAGCTTGGTACCACGGTGTCACGTAAACTGTTTAATGTGACAATTTAAAATAGGAAGTTCAAAATACTGTATTTTCGAAACGAAAGACGTCACGGAACTGGAAACTTGGAAAAACATTTATTTCTCGGGCATATTTAACCTCCTATAGAAAACAATTCAGAAGACCTTGCTAATATATGATGATGTCACTGCGAAACCATCTATAGTTTGACAATTACGTGCTACTTCAAAGCTTTGTTTATCTCTAAAACGGGATCAATATTGCTATAAATGTTTTTCCTTTAAGGGCTTTTGCGTTCCTTCAGCGGCTTCATTAAACGCGCAAACGGTCTCGGTTAGAAACAAAATACGAAAGCTACGAGAAGTAACTGCTCTAAGAATTAAAATTTCACTTCAAATTACAGAACCGTATTCTTCACAGATCATCATCTGTGAACACGGGGCACCCGAACATTTTGTTCGTCCTCGCGAACTATCGGCGAATCTTTGTACTGTTTGCAGAGTCCGAACTTTGGTACTCTTTGTATGCGGATTGGCTCCGAAGTGTATTCTACTGTTACATAGTCATTTTCGGAAACCTAACGCGATGGCAATAGTGACTACGCGCATGCGCAGTAGTCACAAAAACTACCTTTTCCAAAATGTATCACCCTACTTCTGCGGCACATGGTATTCCGAGTAAACGCTTAAAAAAGCGTCTTGTTGTATTTAAGTTACTTGATGAATTGTGACATGATTGTGAAGCTACATTTTATCTTTTAAATAGTCTAGTAGATCATATAGTGTTTGTATTCCTTGTATTTTTATAGCTTAGTATGTTTATTTTTATTTTGTTATTTAGAGGGCCACAAATTCATTAGCTTCTGCTATTACGTGCTCACCCTCATGAAATAAAGACTTTACTTACTTACTTACTTACCTTGGAGACCAACCATAATGCTAATGCACTTTGACAGGGGCTATCCGACCAAACCCATGACAGTCCCATGAAAGACAGTGGATATATACGGGGCAAACGTTCTCTGAGCACTGGTCTATTGAATTCACACCGAAAATGGTCATCCCACTACGCTAACCCTAACTCTAGCACTTTGCCGAGCATTCCTTCAGGGCCTTGAGGCTCAGATGTCCAGGACCCAGATACGTGTCCTCACTCAGTGGTGTTTTTTTACTATTGAGGTACTCTGCTCGCAGAGTACTATTGAGGAAGACAGCACTTGTCATCTGCATGACACTTCCCTTAAAGGCCAGCTTTACTTACAGGAGTTCACCAAAAACCTGTGCAATTCGATGCATGCAAAAACATC
>NC_090869.1:11679020-11689020 GCF_036669935.1 Montipora foliosa | reverse complement strand
GAAACTGTGGTGCTGCCTCGGTAGGAGAGTGAAACAGGAAAATTTTGTCTTATCAAACGTGTTGATGGAGGTCGAATTACCACCGTGAACGATTTGGAAAGCTGACGTTTTGAGTGTTAGCCATTTGTCAGAGCAAAATGATTTGATTTTACTCTGACAAAGGGCTAATGCTCGAAACGTCAGCTTTCCAAATCGTTCACGGTGGTAATTCGACCTCTATCAACATGTTTGATAAAACCAAATTTATCTGTTTGTCTGCTTCCTTCACTTTTTTAAAATTCCTTTTGGCCTCATTTACTTTTTATATTGGGGTTCTATGAGGGCCTCCCAGGGGTTTTGGGGGAACACGGGAGCATGGCTAATTTGAACTGGGGAACAGGGGAACAATGTCAAAACATTCTAGGGAACAAGGGAACAAAGGAACAAAAACAATTTTAGGGATCAAAAAGCTGGGAACAAGTTTGAAAATAATTTGGGGAACAAGGGAACACAAACAAATATTTAAAGGATCAAGGACCCGAGCTCCCTTTCCCTCCTGGGAGGGCCTTCTCTATGGATAGGCGAATTCACTTGGTAGGGAACATTGCATTCTTCTGTTACCTAGCCTGCCTTTGGCTGAAGATAACGGAATGCAATAAAATACTTCAAATCACATCATGAAACAAACATATCATAGCAGCTCAACTTATGATACATACATACTTTAATGAAGCAATATTGCCCTTAGGGCTTTTCAATAATCATTTGCAAGTTCAAAATGGCATAAAAACTATCATATGATGTCTAGATTCTAAATTATAGTGATTTATAAATAAAAGTTACAAAAAATTATCCATTTTTCAGCATTTCCAATAAGGATGCCTTGAACCCCTTGAGGATGGGTACTTGCTTTAGGCTGCTGCATGAGTTATTCCACAATTTAGTTGCACGGTAGTGAAAGGTATAGTGGAGCAAGCGAGTTCATGCATTTATATTTATATGCATGATAGTTTTTATGGTAGTATTCTGATAAACTTCTTAACATATGTTTTGGATTCAAAGTGAAAGCTGTTGTGAAACAGCAAACGGCAGGCTGCCACTTTTCACAGGAAATTTCTCATATTCTAACTTGTCTCTCTCTTCTGGGAAGTTGTACTTCATATAACTGTGTAGACAAAAAGCAAGAATTGAGCTAAAATCAAACAACTTTCTTTGACTTTTGGCAAAACGCAAATTTTAGCCTGACATTTGCTGTAAACAAGACACTAAATCTCCCCATTGACAAGGACAGGTGTTGTATTAGATGTTGCCCTCAGTAAATGCAAACAAATGTTCGAAAAAGCAAGCGAATTTAATTAGTACTACCTAATCAAAATTTTAAGACCTCACAAACTTGGTATTGCTTATCAAACGAAGCAGGTCTTGGAGAGTTCATTTGTACACAACAAAAGCAGTAGCCACGCCCAGACTGCCACTGGGCTAATGGTGATGGTCGGTGATACTGCTATCAATCCCCACAAAATGAGGGCATGCAGTAAAATCATTAACAAAAGGTAGTGCCAACTGCTATAATGCTCCTTAGAAATAAGTTACTGCAAAAGACAGGATAAGATACCGTTCAAAACTATTAATAAAGCTGTTAATTGGACCTTACAGGAAAAGCAATAAAATCATCTGCCATAGTCTGGTGAGCATCACAAAAGTCCTTCAATGTCACTTGACTCAAAGTGTGAAGGAGCTCCATCAGATTAAGACTAAATGCCAACTCAGGTTTTGTAGGTGTTACACCCCAAAGATGAAAACGCAGAAGCCGCAAAGTCAGCTATTGGACCCACACCTCTCTTTAAGCCCCAAAATATATTACACAAACATCATAATTATCTTTAAACCACAAAACTATAGAACACTTCACATTGCATGTAAAAATAGCAAGGAAACAAAAAAGGTTGCTGTTACATATTAAATGATTGAGACTTGTCTCTTTGAATTACATTATGACAGTTGTATGCTCGAACATTATTGGAAGGTCAGTTGCATGTACTTTTATAGCATTTAAATGGGCTTAAAATAATTAACCATTTATTTTGTTTTATTATTTACTTTTCAGAAATTTAAAACTAAAATGAAAGTAAACCAGCCACAAGACTAGTATCACAAGGATATAACTAATGTAATGATGCCAATGGCATTATGAGTATCTGGTATATGATTTTATGTAACTTAAATGAAGCAAAAGCAATTAAGAGGAGTTTAATTTCCATTTGAAGGAATTTCATAATCTCTTGCACCTACAATCATCACTGGACCGAAATGGACGTCATTCGAGCACTGATGATCACAGCACATGAGTGTC
Source organism: Montipora foliosa (assembly GCF_036669935.1). Taxonomy (NCBI): domain Eukaryota; kingdom Metazoa; phylum Cnidaria; class Anthozoa; order Scleractinia; family Acroporidae; genus Montipora; species Montipora foliosa. The sequence continues at coordinate 11,686,688 of NC_090869.1, read as the reverse complement.
TCTGTATTTTTTGGAAATACATCTTACTCTCCTGGGATTATCATGATTAAGATGACAACAACGTTTACAAACTGTAAATAGAAAATGCAACAAAATTCTTTGAAAAGCTGTTAATACTTACAAGCTAGTAAAAAATAATTTATATGTAAGTTGGGTTCAGATCAACAACTAGGCTGCAGAGGTCAATATTTATGGATTATTGACCAAGTGTGAGGTCAAGATAGCTGGATATTGGCCAATTAAGTTCTTTTTTGGCGTGTTTATGGACTGAGACGAAGTCGAGGTCCATAAACAAGCAAAAAAAGAACGAGGCCAATATCCAGCCATCTTGATTGAACAAGCTTGGTCAATAAAGATAGCTCCATCTCGTCCGCCCGGGTAGCGAATCACAGTGCACAATTTGGTTCATCTTGCCCGCTCACGGAGCTAGTCATATAATAAAGTGGTGTAGTGTGTTCATTGGAGTAGTCACTGTAGGTCAATGTAGTGGTTGTAGTGTCGTCATTTAAGTACTAAACTCAGAGAAGTAACTCAGTTCATTGCTGTACGTGCACTGTAGTTTCAACAAGGTTATATTCATAATGGTACAATACTGTAATTTCTACTTCTACTGAAGAGCTGTAATTTCACATCATGTAGTAGTAGTTTCACAGTAGTATGATAGATTTTGCTGAAGTACATTTACTGAGTAATACGTTTACTAAGACTTTCAAGGGTTTGTAAAGTAAGAGTACAGTACTCTGATCAATTAAAATCGATACGCTACAGTAATGTTGCAAGTGACTCCTCTACTAACTGAAAAAAAATTAAATGATGGAATTCAACATTTTGATGCAAGATGAATTACGGGTGATATTTTTTCTCCTATTCACGAAATTTATGAAAATTCCACACAAACGTTTTAATAGTCACTTAAATCCGTTTGTGTTGGCCTGTAGCTCCACTCGCGTGCGCGGACTCGAATGAGCGGGTGACGCTTGCGTAAATGCTGATCTTGTAACCCCCTAATTTTTCCTGATTTTGCAACTTTACTCGTGTATATCTCTGCTTCCGAACAGTGAATTTTTTCATTTTTTGCATGTTAGCTTAGATTAATTTAAACTGTTTGTCTATCAAATTTAAAAAAATTCTGAAGGTGAAAAAAAAAGAAATTAGAGCCACATTTCAAAAAACGTATTTTTCTGAAAAACTGACCTACAGATTTTGTTGAATTTTAAATATTTTAGAGAGCATTTCTAACATTATCTGGTAACGCTGAATGGGAAAATTTCACCGTCCCGTTTCTTCAAAAATGGTCACATAAGTTGATTTTAAGGCTCAAAGAAATGCCTAATATCGTTGCCATGGTAACGTTATTTTGGAGGAAAATATAATGTGAGAAATCTACGATACGTACTTAATACCCTGGCCAAATTTCGTCATGATATGATTACCCTAACTGTATCTAGGGACAGAATATGTTTATTTGCTTGAAAAACAGAGAAACTATTTCGAGCCTCCTTAATTAAACACTAATCAGTAATACCTCGTTCGTGTCCCCCAGCTTGAATCTTGAAAGCAGACTGACGTACACGTGTTTGCTGCGCTGCGCCTGGTATCCAGTTACAATTGTCGATCGAACAGTTAGACCTATATCCCCTTCAACAGTTGTAAGTGTTGATGGCCAGTTAATAACTGTTCTTTCGTTGAACAGTTCTTAACTGTCGAATTAAAAAAAAAAGAGGTACTTTTGATGGCCCTAAAGGCTGGTTCTCATTTGCCGCCGAGGTATCTGCGAGGTAGCAGCCGGTACTACCTGGGATACTTCTCAGACGAATGAGAACATGAGCCGCCGGCAACTGGAGCCATCGCAGTCAACCATCGCAGAGCTTTACCGCCGACTGGCGGTAAAGACTGAGATGGCCAATATATCCGACGACTTCTGTTCTCATATCGGAACAGTATCCCAGGCAGTGCCTGCGGCCATATCGCAGGCGGCGGCATGTGAGAACCAGGCTTTAACAAGCCACCGTACGGACCCGCAGTCGTAACGGAATTATAAGCATCTTCCCTCTCCCCACTGTTTCCACTGTCTCCTATAAGTCCAACCCTACGTCCTCGTCGTGGAAGGCGGAAACGGGTAAAGCCGGCTAACAGGGCTCTGGTGAAACTTGGTAGGCCAATCACCTGTCAGGTGGATACCCAATGATTACTGAAACATCAACAGATAGAAACACATTTACTGACGTCTTGGCAGGAGAAGGCCCTTCCGGGAGAATGACGCGGCAGAGGCAAAGCCAGAAGGACCCTCGGCGGCTGATTAGCCTTCTTTCAACAAGACACACCATCAGAATCGGTACGTGGAATGTCAGGTCCATGTACCAAGCCGGAAAAGCATCGTCCATTGCAGAGGAAATGAGGAATTACAACCTGGAGATCCTCGGCCTCAGCGAAGTCCGTTGGATACAATCTGGTAAGTGCAAACTCAGCTCAGGAGAGACGGTGCTCTACTCAGGCCATGAAGACCCAAGCGCCCCCACACGGAAGGAGTAGCACTCATGATCTCCAAGCATGCCGTCAGGACGCTTATTAACTGGGAGCCGATCAACTCTCGACTTATTACTGCCCTTTTCAAGACATCGCATGGTAAAATTAATGTTAGAATTATTCAATGCTACGCACCAACAAATGAAGCGGAAGAAGCAACCAAGGAGGAGTTTTACAACGCATTGCAGAGTCTCATTGCAAGGCAGAGAGGAAAGGAAGTTACCATTCTCCATGGGAGATCTCAACGCCAAGATAGGAGGAGACAACCGAGAGTATGAGCTTGTAATGGGAAAACACGGACTAGGAGAGATGAACGAAAATGGCGAGCTATTCGCAGACCTTTGCGCTAACAATGACCTGGTGATTGGTGGGAGTATCTTTCCTCACAAAAGGATCCACAAAGCCACGTGGCGCTCCCCGGATAACATCACCGAGAACCAGATAGATCATTTTTGCATTGCCCGACAGTTTAGAAGATCTTTACATGATGTCAGGGCTATGCGGGGAGCAGACGCCCGTAGCGACCGTCATCTACTAGTAGCCACCCTAAAACTAAAGCTAAAGTGGTGTCAGGCTCAACAGCAAACTAGAGCCAAATATAACGTGACACACTTGAGGGATCCTTCTGTTGTAGAAGCTTTCCAAATCAACCTTAGGAACCGGTTCCAAGCACTGGAAGATATAGAAGATGAAGACGGCACAATTGACACGCATTGGAACATCTAAAGAGCTCATGGATTAATACATGTGATGACACTTTAGGAAGGCAGCAGTCCAGAAACAAGGAATGGATCTCAATGGATACCCTAAAGAAAGTGAGAGAAAGGAAGTGCAAGAAAGAGCGGGTTAACAACAGTCGGACGCGGGCAGAAAAGGCACAGGCGCAAAAGGATTACGATGTTGCGCATAAGGAAGCTAGAAAGAGTGCGCGAAAGGACAAGAGATGTTATATAGAGAACCTAGCAAAGGAGGCAGAGGATGCCGCAGCAAAAGGGAACACGAAAGACCTGTATTTCACCACCAGAAAGCTAGCTGGGAAATTTGGTCATGTTAACCATACCATCAAGGACAAACAAGGAAATATTCTGACCACCACTGAGGAACAGTTGCATAGATGGGTCGAACATGTTGGAGAGGTCCTGAACAGGCCACCCCCAGTTGGAGGAACCGATATTCCAGAAGCTGATCATCTACTCCTAGTTAACTGCGCCATACCTTCAAGAGAGATTAGTAGTGCTATTAGGAAGATGAAGGACGGAAAGGCAGCAGGTACCGACAACATTCCTGCGGAAGTATTCAAAGCAGACATCAACACCACCACAGAGGTCTTTTATGAACTATTCAAGAGCATCTGGGAGGACGAGAAATCACCCACTGAGTGGAAAGAGGGTCTTATAGTTAAGCTTCCTAAGAAGGGGAACCTCAGGGAGTGTGATAATTATCGAGGTATTACCTTGTTATGTATAGCAAGTAAAGTCTTCAACCGAATTATGTTGGAGCGGTTAAGATCTGCAGTGGATGGAAGTTTGAGGGACCATCAAACTAGATCATGCGCAGACCAGATTGCTACACTACGTATCATCGTAGAGCAATCCATTGAATGGAACTCGTCCTTGTACATCAATTTCATGGATTACCAAAATGCCTTTGATAGCCTGGATCGCCCCTTTCTTTGGAAATTACTAGCTCATTATGGAATTCCGCAGAAGTTTATTAACATCATAAAAAACTCTTATGAAGGCACCACATGTAAAGTTATTCATGAAGGACAGTTGTCGGAGAGCTTCGAAGTTAAAACTGGAGTAAGGCAAGGCTGCCTTCTCTCACCGTTCTTATTCCTCCTGGCAATTGATTGGATAATGAAGTCGTCGACGACGGGCCATAGGAACGGAATACAATGGACTCTCACCCAGCAGCTTGATGACCTCGATTATGCGGATGATATTGCTTTACTATCTCACTCAGGGGCCCAAATGCAGAACAAAACCACCATTCTGGAAGAAAGGTCAAGAAGAGCTGGCCTTGTTATCAACACCGCAAAGACCAAAGTCTTGAAGATCAATTCAGGCTCAAACAGGAAGATCAGAGTGAATGATGCCGATATTGAAGAGGTGGACTCCTTCACATACCTTGGGAGCGTAGTAGACACAAGTAGAGGAACTGACGCGGATGTTGCAAATAGGATTAATAAGGCAAGAGGAGCCTTCCACTCTCTTAAGCAGATCTGGAGCTCTGGCAGCATATCTACATCAACTAAGCTGAAAATATTCAACTCTATTGTAAAATCTGTGCTGCTGTATGTCAATCATTGTTTGCGTCGAATCCTGAAGATACGGTGGGCAGACAAGATCACAAACGAAGAGCTATGGGAGCGGACAGGTCAAATTCCAATGGTCAAGCAAGTGAGGAAGAGAAAATGGGCGCGGGTAGGTCACACGCTGAGAAGACCTTCAAACCGCATTACGAGGCAAGCATTGCATTGGAACCCACAGGGAAAACGAAAGAGGGGCCGCCCCAAGAATAGCTGGAGGAGGGATACGGAAAAAGAGATGAAGGTCCTCGGGAAGAACTGGAAGGAACTGCAACAGCTGGCAGAAAAGAGACGTCTCTGGAGGCTTTTTGTTGATGGCCCATGCTCCAACTTGGAGCCAAGGGCTTAACTGACTAACTAACTCCCTCTCCCCACTCCTTTCTTGGTTTTACCCAAAATTCCCAAAATTTGCATATTGTTTTCATCTTCCACCTGCGCATAAACCAGAGTCGTTTCGGTTAAAAAATTGACGCTGTCGATAAATCCCCTGGTTTTTGGTCTTTTGGGCTTGAGAGGTCCGAAAATGTCCGTTGCCAGTGCCGGTAAAAACAGCGATAAAAGTGCTCCAAACGAGCAATTACTGGACAACCTTGAAATTCAGAAGAAGGAATTAACCGAAGGAATACAGAAACCTTTGCGTAAAGGTGATGCATGGTAAGTTGGCTCAGTTGTTTAAGCACCGGGATGCCATGTGGGAGGTCGTAAATTCGACTCCAGCCGGACCAACTCTCCGGATCTTTATTATACCGGTACCTGAGGTAGGCTTATGCTGTTACTTCGCTACTAACATGATACTGCAATGCTCCTTTTTACCCACTAAAATGCTTGGTCTCCCCCGAAACAATCACTAAAATGCTTATGTCAAAAATTGTGCGGAGTATTGTTATTATTTGTTGCTTGTGTTGTAGTTAACGCAATTTTAAGCTTTGTTTTGATTATAAACAATGTGATTTGAGAAAATGTTTTAAGTGCAGTCGCGTGACAGACAACGCTTTGGAATCTGATAGCCTTGAACTTTGGAACCTTTTAGTTTAAACCCAAACCAATGATTGACAGTGATAAAAGAGACATTAGAACACGAGGATAAATAGTCTTCAATGAGACTTAGTAATCTTGAGGGGAGAGAGATCTTTTTTCGGTGATCAATAAAGTAGAAGAAATCAGGATACCGAGTGAGTGTGTTGGTGGTTCAGTCTTGGAGGCAATTCCCAACGCTCATCATACGTAGGCTGATAGGGCTGTTTTTTGAAATTTGAATTTTTTTTTTAATTTCAACATTTCAACACAAATAAAGGCTCAGCTTTGCAAAAACGTATAATTATGTACAATAAAATTGTAGTATAATAAGTTAACAATGTATGGTGTTTGATATTTAAATGGCAGAAAGTTATTCTTTGTTGTTGTACATGTATTGCAACATAAGTGATTTTTCAGTGTAATCTTCTGAGGATTGTTTTTGTCAATTTTGTTGTAAAAAAAATATTTTTACTTCATTTTCTGTGAAAAAATGTTTTTAGGCAAATGATGCCACTAAAATGCTCGAATAAGGCTTAATTCGTTTGCCTCACTAAAATGCTTGAAAAAATGCCAGCATAATGTACAAAAGCCTAACCTGAGGAGAAAGTGCTGCTTTTGGAATGTCATCTGCAAATGGTTAGACTCTAGTCTTGTCGGATAAGGACGATAAACCATAGGCCCCGTTTCACAACCCTTCAGTGTTCGTAACACCGTACGTGGGACGTAAAAGAACCCACACACTATTTCCAAAGAGTAGGGCATAGAGTTCCTGGTGTTGTGGTATAATATTCTCTGTGGTGTATCATGGTTGGGAGGGTATTTGCTCTGAGTTACTAGCTACATCAGGCTACTCCAAAATCCGAGGGTAAAATTTAATAAAGATATGATGATAATGGAGAAAGTTTTGGTAGACAAATGATATCCTACTCCTTCATGAGCACAATAATTACTTGTTTTATGTAATGAAGGATTTCAGTTCATGAAAGCTAATACATCTTATAGGTCTTCTCCATCTATAAGATTTATTATGGCTGTGTGTATTGTTTGCATTTGTTTGCTACAGTGTAGTTAACGATTTTTTTTTTCACCACAAGGTTTCTGAATAAGTTTTGCATCAACACTTTGTTGTGGTCGATTGACCATTGTCTGGAATTCTGTGACAAATCCAGGACTTTTGTGAAGCGCCTGCATGAAGACTTAAATCTATTAATGACTGTCAAGCAAAAGAGAAATTGGCCAAAATGCAGCTACTATCTCTCATGTCTGGCAAACTTTTTCACCTTTTTTTTTTGTGCACTCTACATAGCATTTTGGCTTTTGCAGAGGAGATCTTTAAATATAGCCTATTTTTTTGGGAGGTGAGGGGGGGGGGGGGGGGGGAACAAATATTTATACATTCTACATTTTTCAGTGAAAAACTGCTCTTCCAAAAAGTTAACATACGCCTTTGTTTCCTTGTCATTTGAAGAAGTTCCCTTCCAATTTTCAGAGGAAAAGAATGATTCAAATACTTGGGAAATTAAACTTTATACCTGTCCTCCTAACCGTTCAGTCTTCTGGCTACCTGGTCACTTATATAACAAAAGAATCGGAGGTCTTTGAAATTCTCACAAAGACAGTAATATACATGTACATGTATAATTTGAACTCTTGTGATGAAAATAATAGCACTTCCGCCTTCTCAATTTGCTTTGTTAGAAGCGCGAGCAAAGAACAGTGAACCAAAGTGTGTACCATTTATGACATGTTCAACTTGTGAAGATTGAAGCTTACTCAAAAACACTGTTTTTGAAGGTGATAAGATCTTTATTCAA
>NC_090869.1:11656520-11666520 GCF_036669935.1 Montipora foliosa | reverse complement strand
TGTAAAGACAGCAAAGAGTCTTCTACGTAAAGCACTCGACAGCGATAAAGATCCCTACATGGCGATCCTCGACTATCGAAACATGCCAACTCAAGGAATGGACTCAAGCCCAGCACAAAGACTCATGAACAGGCGCACAAAGACTCTGTTGCCAACATCCGGAAAATTACTCCAGCCAAGAGTAACATACCCAGAAAAAGACACGCGGAACCTAGTGAAGCGACAAGAACAACAGATCAAATACTTCTATGACGGCGCCAGAGATCTCAGAGGGCTAGCAGAAGGTGACATAGTTAGGATGAAGCTGTTCTGATCAGGCGACAAGGTATGGAAGAAAGCAACTGTCAGAGCTCGCTTAGACGAAAGTTCATACACCAGAAAAAGCGGCAGATGCGTCCCACCATGACATGTGGTTTGACAGTCTGAGTGATGTACACTTAATTTAAAACGTATGCAATGTGTAAGAAATGCAACATATCATACAAGTCATGTAATCATGTAAATTGTTACTGTAAGATAATTTGCCAAAAAAGCAAACGTTTACTGTAGCTCCCTCCACTCAGAGAAAACAAGGTTGTTTTTTGCTTGCCTCTCTCTTTACAGGTATCTTGTAGACTGCCGATGGTTTAAACAGTGGAAGAAGTTTCTTGGATTTGATACATGCTCAAGGGATCAATTTGGGGTTGGAGATCATTTAAACCATCCTGGTCCTATAGATAATTCAAGTTTGTTGGCAGGTATGTTACAGTATGTCATGTACATTTTAGGGGGAAATATGGATTGCGAGGCTAAGACATCTTAGACCAAAATAATAATTATCATTCATTTTCTAGCTCAAAGGGAATTAGAGATCAAGATGGGAAAAGCATTAACAGCCAATATTTTACTCCCAATGTGTTCCCAGTTGACGAGTAAAATTGTCTGGCATTAGACAGAGTGAAATCTACTAGACTAAGTGTCACCATTGGCAGTAAAGGGTTAACACAATTTTTTCCCATTGTTTGTTGTGTACTAGTTAGTTACACCAGAACAATGACAAATCTAAGGCACACCGTGGCATAAAAAGAAGGGCACAGAGTTCTTGCTGTTGTCAGCTGGCTTAAGGTGATGATTGAGTCTGTCTACTGGGGAACATAAAGTTGTATTGTATTTCACCTTGTACTTCTGCGCAAAACCAGTCTATCATATTGTAAAATGTCAAACCTCATACCTACATGTACCAGAAAGTAGATGTCCAGTGCTCTAAAAGAATGAATAAGTCCTACTTATAAAAACAGTCATGCATGTTAGGAAAATTTGTGCATAATCATTATTTTTATTTTGCTATTGTGCATCAAGATGATGGCATTACTTTAAAGGAACATCTGATAGATGGGCTAGATTATAACCTCCTGCCTGAAGATACATGGTTTAAACTTGTATCATGGTATGGAGTTACATCAGGTCAACAGAGTATCAAGAGGAAAGTTACTGAAGCTGGCATGTTTGCGAAATCCCTGAAGGTTGAGGTGTACTCTATGGAGTTGAAACTTTCAAGACATTCTGCTCCTCAAACATTGGTCACAAGGCAGTTCAGTAAAGCAGATACTGTGGGTGAGTACTTTTTCTTGAAGGGGCCTGGGAATGAACCTCGTAGATACTTAAAACAATGACCTACAATGAGCTACATTGGCCTACAATCAGCTACATTGTACATGTAAGCTAAAATGAGCTAATGAGCTATTAAAAATAAAAGATAATTTGCTGCTCTGATGGCACTGCATCATGTCTTTAAAAACAACATTCCACTCTGTGCTTTGAACCAATCAAAATCTTTTTGCTGAGCAAGTTGAAACTTTTCATTTTGCACTGTGAACCAATCAAAACCTCGTTGCTGAGCAAGTTGAGACCTTTTTTATTTTGCACTCTGAACTACAGTGCTGTAATCAGAACATTGTGGGAAGAATAACTTATTACTGGGTTGCCGTATGGCAATCCCAGTCAGAAAATGGGTAGATTATTATTTTTTTGTTATTTTCCGTGTCGGTAAAAGTCTTGCCTGTCACTCCCCTGGTAAGTGGTGTCTTTGTGCATAGAGCCCTCTGCGCGTATTTTCTTAGGATTGAGAGGGTAGTGGAAATGCGTAGATTTCTCTGGTGGACACAGGAGAATCATGAACTTAGCCTGCAATGGCGTCGAAAGTCATGTAACGCGAATGGCGTTTTAGTGGATCTTTGAATAAAATATACCCTTATGAAGCTCAATAATGGAAAGTCAGTTGGATAAACCAGGCAGTCGGTGAAAAACCAACACCTGGAATCTCAAAAGCGACGAGTAATGGACTTCGACAACAATCTATCGCCCGTCGAGCCGAAATCAAAGTGAGCTGTATTTCTAAAATAATATTTAACCAAGTGTGACGGTTATGTAGAACACTGAAACCAAATGGAAAATTCTCTGGTGACTTATGGGTTCAACAAAGACAGAGAACGATTGAACGAATCGAACACCTTACGTGGATCTGTGATCAACTCTGCACAGTCTTCAGGTAAAAAAAATGTAACAGCCAAGAATTATCTGAAAGAAAGCTTGTCGTGTATTTTGTGCTTCATTATTCAAGGAAAGGGTTCTTCATGGAAACAGTTTGATCCTGAAATTTAGTTTGTTGCAATATTGCGCATATTTGACACGATTGAGTTTCTTCTCTTCACGCACGTAATGAAATAGAAGGGGTTTTTGCCTCTCATACCAAATATGTTGTTTGTTTCAAAAAATTGTTCGCTGGAAAAGGTGGCCTTTATGAATTCATCATGTTTTATGATATGCGAGCTTAACTGGATAGTTTTTTATGGCAATAGTAAAGCATTTTCTTGTCAAAATGAGGTTAGCGTCTTCTGGTGTGTTAACTGAATTAAATCGTGAGTTTGTATTTGCCGTCTGCCGCGTAACCTTGATTTCCACTCTCAAAATTACCTCCAGAACCTACTTTTTGCGTAGAATAAGCTTTTAGAATGATGTTCTTGTTTTGCATAAAGCAAGCTAACAAAATATGTACCTTGCTGAGTTCGCATTTGTTAGTGTTCATAGTATTTTCGGTCCGATGCTTCTGTTTCGTCAGCGGTATACTGTTTTGGTCTCCCATCCAAACACTAACCCCGCTGAACAGGGATTAACTTCAGTGAACTTTGATATTACAAAGCTGTCAGATGCTCAGAGGGCACGCTTAAACTTGTGGTGAAAAGAAGTTGTGAGGGAACTCAAAAATTATCAACATGTCAGCCCAGAAGCCAATGTTTCTCGCTTCTCTTTTATTTGTTATTCTTCAGAGACCGGAATGCTGTAGTTCAATACCACACAATTCAGTGCCATCTGATTTTCTGTAACACGTACCACAGGCAACCCAGTGTATGCTTCACGGAAGCATCTCGTTTATAATCTTCTCTTCATTTTTTTCCTGCTCTTATTGAAGCCTGGTTTTCACAAGCGAAGCAAGCACAAGCTCAAGCTCAAGCATAAGTAGCTTATGCTAGGGGATTTAGTGAATGTCGACATAAGCATGAAAGTCAACTAGGGCCTCTGCCATTTTGTGCAAATGCTCAGATACGGGGTTTCTGGAACAAGTGCTTTGCAGCGGTTGTCAGCCACGTGCTCCTCAACAACATTTTTTCACATTCAAAAGTAAAACTTAGGTGGACCTCAATCAATTGTTTCCATGGCAATGGTCCTGTTCTCTTGGCGGCAATTGAATTCGTCATGGAAACATTTGATTGACATCCACTTAAAATTTTAATTTCAAAATATGAAATTTTAAATGTCGTTTAGGGATGCGTGTGACTGATAACCGCTGTAATTGGTGAGACATAGCAAATTTCCTTGTGGGAATATGCTGAGTTTCGTTTTCACTCACCGCAAGCGAATGCAAGCATAAGTGCGACCACAAGGAAAAGGAAAAATTTTGATTCTTACACTTGTGCTTGTGCTTGCGTCAACCCCATTTTTGCGGTAAAATACCGGTAAGCGCTCCCTGGTAAAAATCCTAGTCAGGATCCTAAGTAGGATCCTAGTAAGATCCTTGCAGGATCTTGTCCAATTTAATAAACAAGTGAGGAATATTGAATTTTAATTTTAATTTTAATTACTTAAGTTTTGTAACTTTACATGCATGATATTTTATATTCTTACATTTATGTACATATTTCTTTCTTTCTTAATATTAATTTGTGGAAAACCTGCAAAATAGCTATAGCTAAGCGTTTCTCCCACGTTAAATAAAGATTATGTATGTATGTATGTATCCTTTCAGGATCCTATTGTAATTCCTGTTAGATGTAGGAACCTACATGTATAGGATTTTGTAGGATCCTACAGTAAGGATGTCAATGAGTTTTTAAGCAGCCGTTTCATCCAAAGTGTCATCTGTAGCATGTCGTTACGTGGCCAGTGGGCCACGTGCAGTAGCGAAGGCCCGCAGGGGTTGAGCCCCTAGGGGGGTTTGGGGGCATGCTCCCTCGAAATTTCGAAAAAGAGACCCCTGGAAGTGCGTTTTCTTGGACTCTGACGCTTTAGTGATAATAACCCTCACTCTCATATTAATTATTTAACTTTAAATAATACTTTCATCAGTTTCATACACCTCACTTCACAAAGATCACATGAATAAAGTTACAGTAATGGTAATTTCCAAAAAACTTGAGTGTTTTTTTTATTCTTCAGTTCTATTCCGAACACTGTGATAGTTTACCAATAATATTCACGTCATTTGAAAGAAATTCATTCATTTAATAGGAATTACGTCATTCTTGGAATGGTGTATTAAAAACCTGTTGCCAGTTCGGACGACACGATTTTTTCCTGAACGCGACTCATCAACATTACAGCAAAGTAGAACATAGTTTTGTTACACAGCACTTCCACAGTCTGTTGTTAAGCACAGTTTGTTTTCAACGACTTATTTGAAAAAACCTGAAATGAAAATCTGCTATAATGTTCCAAATAAAATGTTAGTAATCTTCATCCTCGCTGTCAGAGGCCTGAAATGAGCACATGTTTACCAGCAGCTTCTTGAAGACGTGTTGCTGTGTAAAAATCTGGTCTTAGAGATCTCCAACGTCTTCATTAAGCAAATCCACTTCGTTAGTCAGGGTATTGTCTCGTCTAACTGTTCATTTTCATCTGCGCTTTTTGATGCTGCTGCCGGTGGAGTGGCCGTCGCTGTGGGTAGTTTTCGATTTTTTTCTGCGTTAGCCACAAGGTCTGCTGATTCAGTCACAGGAGGGCCATTTATCGAGATTTGCAATAGGGCCTGCAACATATCATCTTTGACCAAGTTTCAAAGCCAAGTTTTTATATGCTTCAAGGCACTTGCACCAGGCACTTGTAACAGCGAGGCTCTGGGCAACAGCAGCCAGCTTCATCAAATTTGGAAAGATCACTTTGAAAGATGAATCAATGTAGAACTTACTTAGCACCCACTCAGTAGTTTGCTCACAGTCACTGGGACATTCTGACTTCAGATCTTGTGCGAGGAACTTAAAGTGATCCCATTCAGACTTACGCGCTTCAATCTCTACATACTCAGTCTCTGTTGCACCAACTTAAAGTGCTCCGAAAGTGTGGCGATGTGGTTTCTCCCGTTGAGTTTGAAAGCAGGTGCTTCCTTTGCCGGGAGTTGTTTCAAGTAGAAGATTGAAAAGGCTTGCAGAAGTGGTAGAGAAGGAAATCTTGCTGTTATGTTGTCTTTCAATTTAGCCACATCCGATGTAATCAAACCACTTAGGAAAGTAGTACTTGCTGCAATTATTTTGATTCCAGCGGGGGCAAGTTTGCCATTCTCAGGACGATCTGCTTTCATTGTTGCAAGAAGTTCATCTTTCTTGTTCAGGACATCATCAAGCGTAACAAGACAGTAAGAAATAATACTGCTAGTAGTTGGACGAAAAGAGAATTTGTTGAAGATTTCAGGAAAATTGTTTAAATAAGTAGACACTTCGTCCGAAGTAGAAGGTATTTCGCGGGCTAGTCTGGGCCCAACAGTTGAAAAATGTTCCGGTTAAAGGTATTGGAAATCTCGTTAGAATTACAGATAGATATATCATTTACTTTGACTTCCTTTGCCAGCTGGTTGTTCAGACGACGGGAAATGAGGTGATTAATAGTTTTCCAAGTCCTTCGAGAGTTTCCTTCGGATTGAATAAGACTATTATGATAATAGGATGCCTTAGTGGTTTTTACTTTATTGTTGATTTTATTTCGTAATTTTCTATAATTAGCCCAGTCATGAGAATTCTTTGTTTTTATCGCCTTCTTTTTAGCAGCATCACGACAGCGCATATCATTCTTCAAGACTGAATTAATCCAGGGCGAGTTATTCAATTTAGCACGTCTAGTTCGAATTGGAGCATTAGAATTGACAACGCACAAAAATTTTGTTTTCCAGTTAGACCAAGCCAAATTTGGATCTTCAGATTCATCGAGAGACCAGTCTTGCTGAGAGATTTCATTTGGAAAATTATCTTGATTAAAATTTCGAGAATTTCTATAAGAGATGTAAGAGTGTCCTTTAGATGATAAATCAGAAGAACGTTTTCGATAAACATAGACGAGGCTATGATCGCTGATGCCAATATGGGAGACTCCGGAATAGCTTACCTTATCTGCATGATAAGTAAAAATCAAATCAATGAGTGTAGATGAGGATTCAGTAACACGAGTTGGTTCATTTATTAATTGATTGAGCTCATATAAATCCGAAATCTCGAGTAAATGACGAGGGTTTGCATCAGATGTAGGAGAGGCCAAATTACAGTTTAAGTGACCCAACAAATAGCATTCAAGGTCAAGAGAATCAACCTTGTCGATAAATGACTCAAAACGTAAAAATAAATCGGTAGGAGAACAGGGAGGTCTGTACCATGTCGCTATCAGAAAAGGCCTAGAGTTCGGTTTACGAATTTCTATGATTAAATTTTCGAGATTAATTACGTTTAGATCTGAGCGCACTACATAAGAATTAGAGGACTTAATATAAAAACGTACTCCACCATTTCTACTTCTGTCACGACGGATAAATTCGTATATGGAGCTCGGAACTTTTTATGGATTCGTCAAGTTTTGTTTCGTCAATTGCCAGAATGTCAACAGAAAACTCAGAAAGAAGGACTCTAAGTTCATCAATATGTTTGACGAGACTGTTCATGTTCAAACAGGCCATTTTAAAACCACGCTTTGCTGGTAAAAAACTAGACGCATTTGAAAGACTCTAGCACTTCAAATTACACTCTACTCAGTTAACTCTGTTTAAAATATAAGTGCTACACGGCCAACGTTTGTATAAACGTAACCTTTCCTTGTACTTGTACATGTTCATTGCCGTGACTTTAACATCTTCGGTTCCCACGGCCTGCTCCCGTCTGACCTTGTAGCTCAGTCGGTAGAGCGGCGGAGATCTAACCCGAAGGTTGTGGGTTCAGTTCCCACCCTGGTCAGAGTTTTTCTCTGTCCTTGTGTGGGCCCATTTCAATCAGTAGGGCTAACGCTCACATGGTTCATATGGGATAGAAATCTAGCACTTCAAAGTACACTCTATTCAGTTAACTCTGTTTAAAATATAAGTGCTATACGGCCAACGTTTGTATAAACGTAACCTTTCCTTTTACTAAACGAACCATAGGCGTACAAAAGAGAAAATAAAAGGAGGGGACGAAAACTATCGAACAAACGGTGCCAACAAGCAGCCACGTGGACGAGAAAGGGGAGGGAAAGGCGAAAGGGCGAACACCAGCCAGGGAAAAGCAAGCAAAAATTATACCTGCAAAGGAGTCTGATTTTGCTGAGGATTCTTATGATTACCTGCGGCAACCGGAGGCACTTGAACCAGGGCTTGAGGGGCGGGAACAGCAGCTTCAACTGGAGCTTGCGCGTCAGCCATAACACGGTAACGTTGCAAGATTCTAACCCGAACTGGGCCGAAATGAAAGTCAGAGCTATTTATAGTCGCGCCGCAAGGGACTGGCGCGAATAGTAGTCACAATTCTTGATCCTGTCTGTTCCCAATTAACATTCCATTTCAGAATAGTAAAAGTAAAAGTGTACTTTAGAAAATAATTTACCTCCTTTTGGTTTATTTGTTTGTTATACACCAGTCAATTGAAACCCCCACCCCCCAGGTCCCTGGGAAGGGTGGGGGATTTGACATAGACCCTGGTCAAAAAGCATCAAGACCCCCACCCCCTGAGGCAGAAATTGAGATCAAATGCCCCTATCCTCAGAGTATAAAAAATTTACAACAATCCAACATTTAGTGTGGAGAGAAATTTCAAATGGTCTACGTTGGGTTGGTGAAGTTTGCACTGATTTTAGTTACCGGTAAAATGCTAATTTAACACATTTTTTGTTCAACTATTAAATAAGGGCAAGGCACCCACCCACCCACCCCAACAATTTAGGATAGGTGTGTGCCGCCAAGGTTCTCAAGCCCTGACCATGATTTGAGGGTAGAAAATCGAGATTCGATACCCTCTTTAAGGCCCATACAAGTTATAAAGGTCCTATTTTGACTCCACTATCCAATCAGACACAACACGACTAACTCAATCACAACACAACTGTGTAGATACATGGGCATGTAGGACAGCAAGCGCCACAAGCCGGTTTATTTTGCTTACCATATGCATACAAACTCCGCTCTAGTATATTAATACGTAAGCATACTTAATGGTACTGACCTCCTAAAAACTTGTTAAAGAAAAAGTACACTGGGCACCTGCCGGATACGAAAACCCAAAACCCTTCGGGAATGAGGGAACGTATTCTCCAAACCCTATGCAAGTGCCACTACCCTATGGAGGCTAAGGGGAAAATTTAACAAAAAAGTAGGCGAAGAAAGCTGAACCTAGACTGATTCAAATCCCTAACGGATCACTATTTGTACGACAAATTACCCATAATCCCCACCAGACAACCGGACCCAGTCCTCTGGTCCGTGCCGTCAAAATATCCATTTCTGCCAATTTCGCAGGCTACAACTGTCAGAAATAGCATTTTAAAATCGTTTTGTTAAACTTGAAAACGTGTACTTAGGCGTGTAGTACAGTTTTAATAGACCATGGCCCAGTGGCTAAAAAGCCGATTAACGCTAATCTAAGATTAAAAATTAACCAAGCAGTTTATTTCTCTACTCCCAAATGCTTTTCAACGCAGATTTTCGGCAGAACTTTACATGAGAAGACGTCAATCTTGAAAAACAAAAATAAGCAAAAGAAACTTTCACCAAAAAGTTGAAAACGTGAAACAAAAGTTAACGCTAATCCTGGATTTAATCGGCTTTCGAGGAACCGGGCCCATGTCTTTTTCGTTTTTCGCGTTTGGTGGATTCTGCAATTTAGTGACTCCATCTAAGGAATATCTAAGGATCACAATACCAAAAAGGATAACCTTAACACCTCAAAAACCTATCGGAGGGGGAGGGGGTGCTCCTACCTTTTTCACGCTTTCTGCCGTCTTTAGAAACTCGAATGGCCAGTGCTTGCTCTCAGTTCTACTCTTGCCCCACGTGGGAATGGGACCCAAAGTCAAAATCAGTCAAATGCACCACCCCCAGCGAACAGATTGTTGTTCAAAGGCGCTTCAATGCTCCGATAATCCCCCACCCTTTCCCGGGACCTGAGGGGTGGGTGGTTCATTTGATTGGTGCATTATTTTTCCCCCCACGTCTTAAAGGGGGTATGTGACGTTATTTTTGGGTGTTTAGGGAAATCTTTAGTTAATCACGAGTTTAAAACTCGAAAATGGTAATGTGGAAGTCCTTTACTAATAAAATTATCGTTACATTACAAACAAGATGATTCTGACTGAAAACGATAGTTATCCAGGCGATTTGCCATAAACTTGAAAAACGTCGGGCTGACTTTTTTCAAGATTACAAATGCAATCCGCTTCAATCTTGTCTATTTGTGTCCATCCATGCTTCTCTTTCCTTTTGCTGTATTTCGTTTTTGTTTGTTCGTTATTGCAGTGTTTCATT
>NC_090869.1:11646520-11651520 GCF_036669935.1 Montipora foliosa | reverse complement strand
GCATTACAATGATTAAGGTTAGCTGTAAAGAAACGAGAAAAATAAAGCTTTTTACTTATCCTAGTAAGTAATAATATTTTATTTCCATAAAATTTATATTTTTCAGTTTTGCCGGAGAAAAAGAACTGGTTTTTTAAACGAATAAACTTAAGGATGCCTTTAGTGATCCTCGGTTTGAGTAGTTGTTTAACTTTTTTCCTTGATGCAGTCTTAAGAGGTGCATGTTTATTGATCACCCGATTTACCTTTGAGAAGAATGAGGAGAATAACTTATCAACATCATTAACATCATCAGTAGAATCCCAAATAATTTGATTCAGATCATGAAGAAACATATCCTGTGAAAAACTTGAAAAATCACGATATTTAGGACGATTTGACATTTTAGTAACTTTGACATCACCAAGAGGTAAAAGTCAAAATTGAGAGAAATGGTCACTTATATCTGAACTATATTACCACCTGATACTTGACCATTAAATTGATTAATGAAGATATTATCTATCAGAGTTGCTGAGCCACTATGAACTCTTGTTGGTTTATCAATCACAGGAGTGAAGGCATAACTTTGCAAAGAAAGCAAAAAATTATTTGCGAATCTGCAGCTTTCAAACTTAGAGGTTTATGTTGAAGTCCCCCATTGTATATATTTAAAAAAGGCACAGTGACTATATTTCGCAACGGCTGAGTCAAAATATTCTTGAAAGTTCTCAGGAGAATTACATGTATGTTGTCTGTATATAATTCCACAAATGACATTTTTTCCTTTTTGAAAACTGAATTTCAACCCACATTGCTTGGTAAGATACATTAGCAATATTTTTCTAAGACTCTATAGTTGAAATGACCCCAGTAGAAAGTGGTGTCGGAACATACTCAAAACAATGTCCAGGGATATTTGGATTGCAGGTAAGATCATTTCCGCTAGTAATGGAAACTCGCAATACGAGCATTATTGGTTGTGGGAGCGGGCAGAATATTCCTATCTCTTGACCACGGTCACGGTAACCAAGTACGCAAAGCGAAAAGCGAAGCTGCGAATTAAATGAGCGACGTTTTAATAGTTTTTTGCTTTAAGAATCGATGGATGGCTGGATGGATGGACAACTTTATTTATCCACGGTAGTTCTATCAAAAATACTTTACAAAAGTACCCTGTTTTACCTAGAAGCCTTGCATTACAATACAAATTACAATAATAATGTAAAAATTAAGAACAAAGACATAAAGATTATCGATTAAGTTAAGCTTTGCCCGTGCAGATAGTAAACGACTTAATTTTGGCCTTAAAACGATCTAAGGAAGTCTCCTGCTTTAAACTACACGGAGGAGCATTCCATACTTTGACTCAAGAAAATACAAAACTGTTTTTGTAATAATTTGTTCAAGTTTTGGGTAGTACAAGATCAGTGTTAGAAGATCGACGGATATACTCATTTAGAGTCGTATGAAAGGTAAACATATAAGAGAGATTAAAAGGGCACAATCCATCAACCACTTTGTCTCATCTCAGCGAGCGATATCCAAGCAAGCTCACTACGAATTTCAGCTGAGGGTTGTGAGTACAAAGCACTAGTGAGGATTCGTGCTGCCCGAATTTGAAGTTGTTGAAGGTTCGAAGATAAAGTATCGCCTATCCCATCCCAGACTATGCAGCAATAACTAATATATTAAAGGTTCAACTATTGACCTATAATATATAGATTTAGCCAAGCCTAAAAGCGGAGCTCCCTGGTCATTTATTCTGACTGCCTGTAGGGTTTGTGAAAATAAAAGGTCTCGAATTGTCCGCATTTTGATGTTTCCGGTTGCTGCTTTAATAATTAAATCATTTTTTTTGCTTTCTTCTATAGAAAAAATCATTGCCTAAGTAGTGAATTCGGCGGTAAATTTTACGCTAAAAACCGATATATCGCATGAATCACGAAGCAATGAGTGCGACGCCGGTTTTTCCAGTGAAATTTACTTTGCAATTCACCAGTTCGGCAATAATTTTTTGTTTAACCACATGAGTTTGGAAAGAAAACAAGCACAACCTCAGTGAGCGAATGGAAAAGGAAAAAAGCCATTTCAGAGTCAACTGTCAATCCACACTGTGGTTGGACTTATACATCCATAGGAATCACGCTAAAAACAACTTTGTCAGTTCAAGGTCAAAGGAGAGTTTTACTGATTTACTTTATTCCACTTTATCTCTGAAAACAAGATCATTCACATTTTAATGTATTTCATTGAAACACGCCAGGTTGGCTTGGTACCAGAATCGGCAAAATACGGCAATGCAACCAAGAAAGGACGAACTTCAAACACAATCTTCTCCAAAACTAAAAATAACGTTTGGGTACTTAACACAAAATTCTGAAAACACAAGCTAGTGAGATTTCCCTCTAATTTTACAAGAACTCATTGCGAATGAGTGTTTATCACATAAGGGCAAAATGTTCTTGTCACTGTCGAGGCACAACGAAAAAAATTTGGGCAAACGGATTTAAAAAGCACTTCTTCGCCTCGCATTTTAGAGCAAAACAAAGAAACAAATCAACTTTTTCTTAATGTCCAAAAGAGTACAGATAATTGTTATTTAATTCCAGTTGACAATAAAAATTCGATTTTCGTTCCTGAACAAAGAAAGAACCGATTAAACCACGTTTTAAAATTACGCATCCACTTCAAATAACGTGTGTTAGCTTAGATTAATTTAAAACGTTTATCTTTCAAATTAAAAAAATATATATGTAGGTGAAAAAAAAAATTCGAGACTTTTCAAAAAAAAGTATTTTTGTGAAAAACTTACCTACAGATTTTGTTGAATTTTAAATGTTTTAGAGATTATTTCTAACATTACCTGGTAACGCTGAATGGGAAGATTTCACCGTCCCGTTTTTTCAAAAAAGACAATATATCTTGATTTTAAGGCTCAAAGAAGTGCCTTATATCGTTGCCATGGTATCGTTATTTTGGAAGAAAATGTGATAGAAATCTATAATGGGTACTTAATACCCTAGCCAAATTTTGTATTGATATGATTACCCTAACTGTATCTAAGGACAGAATATGTTTATTTGTTGGAAAAAGAAAGAAATTATTTCGAGCCTCCTTAACCTAATAACTTGTACATTACAGGTAACCTTATGATGTATACTTTGAATGTGGCTGTTCCAAGTCAGGAATTCATCAATATTTAAACCAAGACATTTAGTAGTCTTAACTCTGTGCAAAGCTACTCTGTTAATGGATAATGGTACGTCACCTTCTAATGTTGCAATGAACCGATCACCATAAACTCAGTCTTCAATATATTCAATGAAAGCTTTCGTCTTGAAGTTCAGGCAATTTTATAGCAGAAAACGTGAGGTTGGTGTCACTGACACTGCTGAGTCAGCAAAAGACCTCCCAATACTGAAATCTAAACACTTTGGATCGTCTATATAAATAAGAAAAAGCAGTGGACCCAGTATAGACCCTTGCGGAACCCCACAAGATATGAGACTTCTGTCAGATGACACCGTTTGCTACACAAAACTGTTGCCTACCCGTTAAATAAGATTTAAACCAAGCTAAGGTCGGACCTTGAAATGCATAATGCTTCAACTTTTTTAACTAGATGCTCCATGAGCGTAGACTGGGTTGCCTGTGGTATGAAGGGACTGAGTTGGGTGGTATTAAACTGCAGCGTTCCAGGCAATTTTTTTCAAGTCGGGGGTCATTAAGACCATTTAAGGGGTCACCCAGAAGTCGTACCAGCAGAGGCCCTTTGGCTCACAGGCTCATATGACGAAACAAATCCTTTTCAGAGGTTAAAAGCCTGTCTACCGGCTTATTAATCATTTGTCAGAGAGAAGAAATTCCTGTCATCTTTAGAAAAATAGACACGCCTTGCTTACGTGTGGTACTGAAGTAACACAGCGCTTTATTCCATATTGTCAACTGAGCTGGGTCTTGTCTTCCAGGCGATTCAAGTTGTCTTTGCGTAATATGTAGGTCTAACAGTACACGATATTTTAGTGCCATGGTAGAAGTCTTAGATAAATAACAATAAAAGCAAGATGACACATGCTAACACCAACCCGGTGTGGCCAACACATCGCGCGTGCGCACAACCATTTCACCCGGTAAATTAGCAGCCATGGACAGCTGTTTCGGCCTTTTGGGACTCATCAGCACGGCGTTGTTAGATAAATAGCCCCCAGAGAAGACATGTGGTTGCTAGCAAAGTACTGAACCCAGAAAGATTGAAGAAAATAAAAGGGAATCGAAAAACATTGGCTTCTGGGCTGACATGTTGATCATTTTTAGACTGCAAAACAGTTGTTTTCTTCCATTTTTGGAAGGCGCGAAGCGTCGTAAGCGTGATCCTCGCGTGTGAAGCGCGCGAGCCTCACACGCCTGTTACCGCGTCGCTTGCATTCGCAAAAAATACGTCTGTTTTGCAGTCCAGATCATTTTCAATTTCCCTCACAACTTCTTTTCACTACAAGTTTAAGCGTGCACTCTGAGCATCTGACAGCTTTGTAAACAAAAGTTCACTAAAGTTAAATCCCTGTCCGGCGGGGTTAATATCTGGATGGGTGACCTAAAAAATATACCCCTTCGTAAAACAGAAGCACAGGACCGATAATTCAATTTTAACACTAACCTATGTGAACTTACCTTTATGCAAAACAAATATTGATGCAAAAGTAAATAAATATTGATACACAGTTTTAGGAAGAGCAGATGGAAGTTTTCTGGACGGTCGATCGAGAATAAAATATTTTGCCATCAGTAACAAAATTTACGACATGATTAAACCGCGAATATAAAAAGTTACCATCAGTGAAAAGCATTTTGGGAGATTTTTGTTAAGTTGAATTTTGTTATTGTAGTTTTGGTTGCACCGAGTAAATCGCAAATCGAAAGTGACATCGAATTCAGCCGGCGCCGCGATCAAGTTACCGCGGCGTGTTTACTCGCGAAACAGTGAAGCATCTGTGTCAAATGATGGCGAGATACCTGGTTTT
>NC_090869.1:11639020-11641520 GCF_036669935.1 Montipora foliosa | reverse complement strand
GAATTCATAAAGGCCACCTTTTCCAGGAAAATATTTTTTGAAACAAACAACATATTTGCTATAAAAGGCAAAAAACCCTTCCTTTTTCATTGCGTTGCTCAATCGAGTCAAATTACACTCCGTATCAAAAACGCAACTAAATAAATTTCCCACCAGTGTTCAGTGTCAAACCCTTTACTGAAAAACACTTTACTTAAATTATCAAGCAAAAAATGGGCAACAAGCTTTCCTTCAAATAATTTAGTTGACTAACAAGAATTAGTGAAATTTCCAATTGTTACCGGAAGACTGTGCAGATCCAAGTTGTTCAATTCCTCCTCTGTCTTTGTTAAACCCATAAGTTACCAGAGGATTTTTCATTTGGTTTCAGTGTTCTACATAACAGTACACTTGGTAAAATATTAGAAATACAGCTCACTTTGATTTTGGTTCGACGGGCGATATATTATTGTCGAAGTCCGTTACTCGCAGCTTTTAAGATTCCAGATATATTTGTCTTGTTAATGCAATTGACTTTCCATTCTTGAGCTCCATAAGGGTATATTTTGTTTAAAGATGCACTAAAACGCCACGCGCGTTACAATGACTTTCGACAGGAGCTCATCAAGAGGAGCCTCTATCTGCCATACTTGGCCTTGGAGTCAACCCTTTCCCGAGTAGATCTATTATTAGAACGCCTCCCAGGGGAAGTTGCACACGCCCTCAGTTCGAAGAGCCAATAAAAACAGAGCTATGACAGTCATTGTTTTACCCACACGATCACGCTGAGAAATCGGTAATGGCGGACTCCGAGGAAAGATTAGCAGTTGACTCGTCGGACGAAAGTTCTGATACGGTTGATGTCTCGTCGAGTGAATATAGCGCATCCTCTGATAGCGAAAGTGAAGAAGAGAATTTGGCCAGTCAAAGGACCTCTTGCGACGGCGGTGAAAGGAGAAAACGTGCAAAACGAAATGCCACGACTGCGAAGACCTCACATTCGGTTTTAAGCGTTATCCATGAAACTGTTTACAGTACAATTGATGACCACATCCGTTTAAAGAAAGCAGAGGCCGAGACTAGCGAAGAGTCTGTACGTCAAAGAAGTAGCGAGTTATCGGAAGAGTCTGGTGACACTTTGTATCGTTATTGTGGAGCTGCTCTCCATAGAATGATAAAACTGAGGAAAGAAACTCTTTCAGGGAAACCAGGAGGCGCGGGGAATTGTCAAAGAAAAGGAAGCCCATACTGCAAAAAGAGTTGAAAATTCTTCAGGGGCACCCAACGAGAATATAGTTCAAAACCACTTAAACATAGCATTGTTAAACGTATTTTAGTATTTAAACGGTAGATATAGGCATATCTTTATCCCCTAAAAATTTTTGATCTGTTCGGATTTCCTAGCTGAAAGTCTAGTGATCCGAAAATTATAGGGATCAAAACTTACCTTTTCGAAAATTTCAGCCAGAAAAAAGGCTCCCGAAAATTGTAGGTGACCTTTTTTGGGTAAAAATCTGTTTAAAATGGGCAATTATACCATTTTTTAGATGTTCGAAAATCCTAGGACAGGCAGGCAAGTAAGAAATTTTACAACAAATGTTCCGAAAATTCTAGATCTCAAATCGTCTTCCGAACAGATATTTTCCGAAAACTGACGTTGGGTGCCCCTGAATTCTTCGCGAACTCGTAATGAAGGATAAATCGAATATTTCTGGTAGTCTGAAAAACCTAGACGAAGGCAATTTAACATTTCCTAGAGTTGAACTAATTCCGTTTTTAAGATCTGTGGACAGAGAAGTTCGCGAATACGCTACTGATGCTAATCTCCGAAAATATCCGTCAAAGTTTCTTACCATGTGTCAGAATGCAGTGTTAAACAATGAAAACCTGGAAATGGACTTTCGCTTACTCGTTGCATCACTTGCGAACTCGGAGAATGCCACAGTTGTGGAACTTGTGAATGGACTATTTCACGGCCTTGTATCCAAACTGGCGAACACTCGTATTAACGAGTTTCTGAACAATAAAATAGAGAGGGATCTTAAAAAGCAGGGCAAAGTGGTGGACACTTATGAAATGCTCAGACCACAATTAAAAGCTTATGCCTTGGCAACAAAACGCAAGTAGTTTATATGTTCACATCTGGATTTACCGAATTGACACTGTGCAAGCTATTTCACTTATTTCCAAAGTAATAAACTTCATGGTTGTGTTTTGAAAAACAGGCTCTAAACTTAACAGCTATAGTACAAGCATATTTGCTGTCTTGCCTCCTTCCAATATTGTTAACAGTGCACTTATTGGATGGGAAACTGAATTTACAAAGAGAACTTGAGACACTTGTACACAAACTGTAAAAATTAAGTTTCAGAAGAAGTTGATTCCACAGAATTACATTCCACTTTGCAATAATTATGTTATTTGCTTTACCTAAAGGTCCATAACAGCATTTCTACACTTTACCCATACTGCACCCATGTAAAGGTTCCAGTAGTCAAGTCCAGATTTTGATCATGCAGCA
>NC_090869.1:11631520-11634020 GCF_036669935.1 Montipora foliosa | reverse complement strand
TAAAGTTAATAAACTACGAAGGTGTCATAATCTTGTAAACGGACGAGACACCTTGGGGAAATTTTCGTGGCAAAAGCTCACGCTCGTATTCATGTTATTTGCATATTTATATTAACATCACGTACTTGACAAAATTCCCACGTTGAAGCTCTAATAACTCGTATGGAAAACTCAAAAGCAGAAAAAAGTGCTTGGGTAAAGAAAAGAAAAAAAGCCGGCCCAAAGAAGAAAGAAATATCTCCATTTTGCCAAAGAAAGAAAAAGAACCTCGCCGAAAGCGACAGACTCTTGTTTTGGCCAAACACCTTCGACAATCTCGGCATCTCCTGAAGACCCGGAGCCGGCGAAAATCCTTGGAGCAAGTACCTTAAAAATCAAAGTCAACGCCAGTGCAGTTTGCGGACAAGATTCTTCGTCGGAATCTCGTGGAAGCGATGAAGAAAAAGAAAAATGCGATACCAACGGCCCTAAACACTGGAGCACTGGAGCTGTCCGTCGATTCGTTACTAGTCGCCTCTTGTTTTTCAGCGGCACGTTTTCCGCCTTTGACCTTTTTGGCACGGGTTTTGCCTTTGCCTTTAGTGTCTTTTCCCTTTGTAATTGTGTCGACGTCCTGAATTCCACTCGACTGAGCGATATAAGAAACGTGTTGCAATGCGATGCTTTTCCCGGAAATCTTCATCTATTGTCACAGACGCTAGGAGGTCCTGTCGTTCCAGCGGTTTTATCAGGCGAGATAATCTCCAGGCGTGGCGCGAGTTGCTTACGAACCTTTACAAGCGAAAATTTCGCATATGATTTTGAGAGGAATACATCCACTTTGACCGAATTTATAGGGTATGCAGATTTGGCGGATTGCCGTGAAATTTCGCCAGGACATTTCAGAGATAATGACAAACAAAAGTGTGTCGGGAAATTTTGATGGTTAACAGATTTTTCGCGTGGCGTCCATTTACGCAACACGTCTCGCACATTTTTAGCTACTCCAACTTTAGACGTGGATATCTAGACAACCAATCAGAATATCGTAAAAGCCCGACACACTTTTGTTGATTGATGGCTTGTGAATAAGACTGTGCAGCCATTTTGCTCGTACTTTGGAATCCGATAGCCGATAAATTCAATAGAAGAACCCTCGGTCGTTTCACGCCTTACCGGCTGCTGACACTTCCTGAAAGGAAACTTCGCTAAAATTGTATTTTTTTTGTCAAGTACATTTATTAAGCTTTCTAATGATATATAGTTTGTTGGGGTTTTATTTAAACTGGCGCACGTACAATGTTTTTGGCGAAGGGCACCCGCGAAGGTGGGAAGTAACCGTAACCGGCAATGGCGTCGAAAGTCATGTAACGCGAATGGCGTTTTAGTGGATCTTTAAACAAAATATACCCTTATGGAGCTCAATAATGTAAGGTCAATTGGATACTGAACAAGACAGGCGCTGAAAAAAAAAATCTGGAATCTTAAAAGGGACGAGTAATGCACTTCGACAACAATCGGTCGCCCGTCGAGCCGTAATCAAAGTGAGCTTTAGTTCTAATATTGTATAAGCGTGGTGTTTTCTACAACACTGAAATCAAATGGAAAATTCTCTAGTAACTTATGGGTTTAATAAAGACAGAGAAGGAATTTAAAAACTTGGATCTGTGATCTGTGTTGTCTGGCTTATTTGTTTGTATTCAATTCTGCACAGTCCTCTGGTAACAATTGGAAATTTCGCTAAATTCTTGTTAGTCAAAAATTATTTGAAAGAAAGCTTGTTGCCCATTGTTTGCTTGATAATTCAAGTAAAGGGTTTTTCAGTAAAGGGTTTGATGCTGAACACTGGTGGGAAATTGATTTAGTTGCGTTTTTGACACGGAGTGTAATTTGACACGATTGAGTTTCTTGTCTTCATGCGCGTAATGAAATAGGAAGGGTTTTTTGCCTTTTATAACAAATATGTTGTTTGTTTCAAAGAACATTTCGCTGGAAAAGGTGGCCTTTATGAATTCATCATGTTGTGTAATATGCAAGCTTAACTGGATAGTTTTTATGGCAATAGTAAAGCACTTTCGTGTCAAAATAAGGTAAGCGTCTTTCTGTTATGTTAACTTAATTAAATATAAATATACCATGCGGCGTAAACTTGATTTCCACTCTCAAAATTTTCTCCAGAACCTACTTTTTGCGTAGAATAAGCTTTTAGAATGATGTTCTTGTCTTCTGTGGTGCTACTTGACGATTCGGGAACATTTTGTGAAAAAATATTTATAACGGGTCACACGCGCAGCTTGATCGCCCGAACTTCCCTATTATGCATAACATTCACTTGGCCCTTTGATATCCCATTGAAAAAAACTCGTAAAATATTCGCGGACCGTTCGATTTCTCTGAAATGTGAAAGGATGATTGCTGACGACTGTAGAAAGATTTTCACAATAACCAAAAATTCCTGTGTTAAGCATTAGAATTCGACAAAGAGGTAAATGCGACTAAATTTGTTGCGTGCGTTGCTATT
>NC_090869.1:11624020-11626520 GCF_036669935.1 Montipora foliosa | reverse complement strand
ATGGAGTCACCAATGACAACTACATCGGCCGGTTTACTTTGCAAGTTCTGATTTTCATCGTTCACTTTACCTGTATTCGCCAATCTGCCCCTCTAGTTAGCAGCTGCCATCTTCTGTGACTGCATAGATCTCCGTGACTGAGGCAATGTAAGCTCATCTTTGCTAGAGTTTGATGCCTTTGGTTGGTTGTTTGCTTCTTCCTTTAGTAATCTTATCTCTTTCCTTCTCGACTGTTGTTATGCGGGCTAAAAGATCCTCATACGTCGGAGAACGTTCTTGTCACATAACCTGTTCGCTAAGGATCGCAAACTTTTCCTTAAGATCAATAATAGCGCTAGTGTTTTTCTTGTAACCGTCAAGAGTCAGCAAACTCGACATGCTGCGTATCAATCCAAGAAAATATGCTTTCATCTTGCCTGTCTTCTTGCGAAACAATTGAAATTAATTTCGCCTTAATTGTTTCCATCTTCGTACCTTGTACATTTAGGGCGTTGTGTTAGAATAGAATGAGATGGTTACACCATTCAATTTCAAAACGAAGAAACCACCATTGGTGGGTACCGCGAACACCACTTACCCGATAACTCAATTCTTTGTTCGCGAAAGATTTCAACTTGTTAAGAGATCCCAGCCACTTAATTTTGCGACCCTTTCGATCTTGTTCAGTAGATAATGGATACGACTCACCATTATCGACTTGTAACCCGTTAGTATCTGACTTAGCAATGTTGAGCTCTCGCTTACACGTGCTTCTGCCATAGATAGATAGATAGACAGACAGACAGACAGACAGACAGACAGACTGAGAGATTCTTACATATTTTTCTTTCACATTCCGGACGGATAAAAGTTTTCTTTTTTTTTAAGTTTTCTATTGTTGAATTTTCTAACAAAAATGATGGATTCTGACGAAAGCTATGTCAGCGAAAGCGAATTTTATTACCCAAACGAAAAGGATATAAAGAAAACACTGAGTTAGGTTCATAAATCTCCAGAACCAACACGTATGGAACACACAAAGTAATTGCGCGTTGCCCTCGTAAACACAACTTAGATTAATGGCGGGCAATATATGGAGGATGCGGTCCAAAAAGGTTTTGAGATTTTCAGTATCAAAAAGTTAAGTAGCCACCAGGAGGATGCGATCAGGTATGTTGCGGTCGAGAAGAAACGCGATATTTTCATCAATTTACCTACACGATTTGGAAAGTTGTTACTTTATGTAGCCTTGCATATGGTGCTTTCGACTGTGCATTGCTCCTCTGAGAAAAATATTATGATTGTGATTTACCCATTGGCAATTCTTATCGGATTGTTTTACTAGAATATTCTAGAGTAAGATGTTCTTTGGTCTACTTTTTCTCTGATTGTGGAAGAGACAATGCCTTCAAGTTAGCGCCTTGAGTTTCCGCTTTAGGAAGCGGTGCTGATGTGAAACAAAAATGACGTAGATTTCTCACTCCAAGTATCCTTGCAACGTCGTTACTCTGGTCACTTAAGAGCCACTTCCGAAAAAAGATCCAGTGTTCCCAAAGAATCATGGAAATGTCCACTCAAAGAAGGGAAAAAACTTTCTTCTTTGTGTACTTGTCGCCACAGTGAATATCCCAGAGTGCAACAAAAAAACAGGTGCAAATTTCTTTATTCCTCGGGAAGGGTAGCGCGATAAAATCGCAAAAATCAATCTACAAAACATTGAAAAAAACAATTTAACTTTTAAAATCGTGTAGTTACCCCTATTTGTTACAATATGAAATGAAAGTTTGAGGCCCATTGAAGTCGGGATTATTTTTGGGGCTGTGAAAACATAAAGAGCGCATTTTAGTAACTACAGAGGAGAGAGGTCAGGCTCAAAAATGGCTCTGTCTTGACGTTTTTGTGATTAAAAACACATTTATAGAATCATCCGGTTGCAATTTGTTGTTCATTTTAAAGATCTTTCATGTTCCTGTTGTTTTACTGTAAGCAAACGTTTGTGCTGATAAAAACTGTGAAAGTGCCTGCTTTTTCAAAAACAAACCTAATTATCTCCGAAAAATGCATGGTTACCCCCTATTTTCATTTCACATTCCAATTATCCAAACTAAGATCTACTTTTCTGCGTAGTCATTACCCCGAGGAAAAAATTTCTACTTAAGCTCCCTCTGAAACTTCCGAAGGCTTCTTTAACGACGTTTTGTGGTCTTGGTGGTGCAAAAACAAGCGCTAGAATCCGTCTAGGGCTAAGAATCCCCAATGCAATCAGGCGTATGCATATTTTGGGGTTTACAACGGCACACGGGGCGATTTTACTGATTTCTTTTCTGGATACTTTTACTACGGCGAAACATTCAAGCAAGACAGACATTTCTTCGTCACCAGTGCACTGCTTTAATCTTAAGCCGATCTCTGAACTTGAAAAGTAATGTCACCGTCAAACTGTCTTTTAACTTATTCCTCATGCTTGTTCACTTTGCCGTGTTCGACATTCTTGTATTGTATCAGTCCATAATTGCATTTT
>NC_090869.1:11616520-11621520 GCF_036669935.1 Montipora foliosa | reverse complement strand
GTTCAAAACAAATATTTTCTGAAAGATTGTTACATGAAGCTACACTGTGTAGTTACAGACTGTATTGGTGTTTCCTAATTTTGTTAACCAGCATTTGCCAAATACCGACTGCAGACTGCAAACCAGTGTGACCTCATTGACAAGGTAGTTTATGTGGTGGCATAGGGAGTATATGACTTCATTTCAACTCTTGAATCCACAGTTTACCATCATTAAGTATTCCCTATCACACTCCCTGAAAGTCCACTTTGTCATTGAGGTTGAAATGGTCAGCAGTCTCTTTTTGTTAACAGACACTGATATGTTAGTCCCCTGGAGTGGTCTCAAGTCTGTACAACTTCAAAGAAGCAAAATCAGTTGTGTTTATATTCTTCCCACCTTCCTTTTCAACAGTTTCTTTTAAGTTTGCATGATAGGCAGTGTGCTGCTCTTCATACTTCACAGTTTCTATTGACAGTGCTTTTGAAATTCTACAATACCGGTACCGGACACGTACATTTTAGTAGTTGGAACACTTAAAATGGTGTAGTATCATCGTGTTTTATACAAGATTGCACCTTTTCCTCTCCCAACCACCCCCCCTCCCCCACCCCCCAATTCAATGTTGTGTTAGTGTTGTTATAGATCGCACAAACTGATGGAGTAATTTCCCGTGATACCATTTTTAGAACTTTAGGAGACAAACCATCATCACTTGATGCTTTATTGGCATTCAGTCATTCCATTTCTTTACAAACCTCAGTCTGCAGGTAGTATATTGAAGAATGTGAAAGGCAGTTAATCAGCTCTGCGTTGTAGTGATCCTTACTCAAGGCCGGGCTCAACAACCAGCTTGGCTCGAGTTTCGATGCAATATGAGCTACAGGGATATACCTTACAGACAATCGCTTGCTTTTTCAGGCGCCAGGCATGGCGGCCACGAAATTTTGGTTGTCTAATGTTATCGTGTATTTTGCGTTGTATATTCCCTACGTTATTACTATTATCACTATGAATTGCGAGGCAATTGTTTGGGGAGCTGTCCCAAGCACTCTGGTCTATAGAAGCGACATTCTGGCTCTTCTGTCGGTTTATTTACTTGGCTTGGTCGTCCCTTTGCAACTGTATTACATGCTTGGCTGGGTTTGCGAAAACTAAAAGGGCCAGCGTGAAATCTTCCAAACATGGTCTGACTATTTTGGTTGTCCCTGGTTTTGATCCTCCCACTGATATTACCATCTACATGGATGTGTCACGGAACCCTGGCCCGACAGTGAGATTTATTGAAAGTTTTGAATCAAAAGATGAAACGACTTTGCATATGAATTGTATGGCAAAATTAACACCACGTTGTTTGCATATGCTTCATACGACTGAAATGATCTGTTACTCACGAGGACAACTTCTGGAGCTTCGCCGCGATCCATTACATGGACGCAGACTTGCTTTCTGCGGATTTTGTTGTGGACAATACTATGGACATTCTGGCTATAACCGAAACCTGGCTGCCAGCAGATATGGTCGATCAGAGTACGGTGAATTGCCTCTGTCCAACTGGCTATAATTTTTATCATTTGCGTCGTACTAAATGTAGAGGCGGTGGTGTACCTGTGCTGTATAGGAAACGTTTCAGCCTAAAAAAGCTATCAACTGGTATCTCATTTAAATCATTTGAGTTTATCGATTGTATGATGAACTATTCATCATCTGGCTTGAGATTAGTGGTTGTTTACAGGCCTCCTCCATCGCAGGAAAACAATATAACGTTATTCTTGGACGAATTTGCAACATTCCTAGAATTGCTGGCTTGTACAAACAGGCCGCTCCTGCTGACTGGTGATTTCGATTTCCACCTTGACGTTCCAACCGACCGTGCTGCTACTCGTTTTATGGGTTTAATTGAAGCTTTCAATCTCATACAACACGTTAGTACTTCCACTCATAAAAATGGACATACTGTAGACCTGGTGATCACCAAAGCCAATGATAACTTTATGATTGATTGATTGATAAAGATTGCTTCAGTCAGGATATTCGAAAATCAGTTGACAAGTTTGAGAGTGTTTCTGCTCTCGTAGACTGCTATGAGAGCACGTTATCGGGATTACTCGAGCAACATGCGCCTATTAAGAAACGTGTTATTACTATACGACCCGCTGCGCCGTGGTATAACGATCAGATCAGAACGGAAAAAGCAAAAAGAAGGGAACTGGAGAGGATATGACGCAAAAACAAACTTACGATTAATAGGGAAATGTTCGTTGAGCAATGCAAATGTGTTAACAGGCTAATTTCAGACTCAAGGATGAAGTTTTATGCCAACACCATTAAAGACAATAGTTCTAATCCGCGAGTATTGTTCTCAACGTTTGTAAAAACTGTTGCATCTCAAGGAAACACCAAAACTACCATCGCACGAAAACGCCATTGATCTCGCGAACACCTTTGCTGACTTTTTTGAGAACAAGGTACAGTCTCTCAGGGAAAACATGCTGGAAGTCAATGACTGGCCTCAAGTTTCGACATGTCATAGTCCTCCCGAATTGCTTGAATATTCTCCGACTAATATTACAGAGTTGTCTACTCTTTTATGATCTACGGCTAGGAAAATATTGTATCTTGGATCCAGTACCTGGTGCTCTGCTGAAGGATTGTTATGATGTCTTGTTGCTTGTTATTATGCGCATTGTGAACTTATCGCTTCATAAGGCGACCGTTCCCATGAAACTCAAGGAAGGCGCTCTTACCCCCATAATCAAGAAGGAGTCTCTTGATCATGAACTCTATTCTAGTTACAGGCCTATTTCTAATCTCCGATTTGTATCCAAGGCAATAGAAAAAGTGCTTGCTGCTCGTTTGAATGAGCATCGCAATAATGGCGACCATATGGAGCTATTTCAATCTGCTTATAGGGCCGGTCATAGTACTGAGACCGCACTGACCCGTGTTCACAACGATGTTCTTCGAGCCATTGATGATGGTCAGTGTGTCATACTGGTACTCTTAGATCTCTCTGCTGCATTCGATACTGTTGATCATTCCATTTTATTGAAGAGGCTTAATCATTGCTTTGGAATCCGAGGCAAGGCTCACACTTGGTTTTAATCCTATCTTCTAAACAGGAGCCGATTTGGTTATGTTAAGAACGATTGTTCCTCGAGCCGTTGTCTGAAAAATGGCATCCCACGAGGTTGTGTTTTAGGGTCTATGTTATATTCCATGTACACTGCCCCGCTTGCTAATGTAATCAAACAGCACAACATGTCTTATCACTTCTATGCGGATGACACGCAAATTTATTTAAGCTTTTGTCAATCAGCTGTTGGGGAACCTGAGCATTCTGCATCTCGAGTTGAACTGCGTATTAAAGATATTGAACAATGGATGATGATAAACAAGTTGAAGTTGAATGGTGATAAAACTGAACTGTTAGTTCTTAATACTCGCCATCGGCCAACGCCCGCTGTTAATTCTATATATGCCGGATCTGATCGTATCACTGCGTCAACTTCTGCAAGATAACATAACATAACATAACATAACATAACATAACATAACGTAACATTTATTCAAGATGGAGCAAGAAAAAAAATACAAAACATCTTGAAAATGTTTCCCCAAAATAAAAAGATAAAAACAGATATAAACTATATACAATAGAAATCCTATAAGAACTATTTACAAGCAGTAAAATTAAATAACTGATGATCAATAAGAACAATAAGATAAGCAAAACAATCAGTTAAGAGATGTTTAGAAAGCGCTTCAGCGCATTCTTAAAACGGCCCAAGCTCCCAGCCTCAACAATAGAACCTGGTAGATTATTCCAGTGCCGTACGATTTGGATAGGAAAAGAATATTTATACGGATTACACTTGGCTGATATACGGATGGTTAGCGCGGGTTGATTTGCGCTTAGTGAATTCAAAAAGGTCATTGAAGTTTAGTTTGTTCATGTCAAATACGATCTTGTAACATTCAACTAAAGAAAGAAACAGTCTACGTGTTTCGAGTGTAGGCCACTTCAGCATCCCTAAACGATCTTCATAATCCATCTCACCTCGTTTTTGACCTAAAGCAAGCCGAGGGGCTCTTCGCTGAACTCTTTCTAACGCTAGCACATCTTTAACCAAATATGGATTCCATACCGGGACGGCGTATTCTAAAACCGGGCGCTCAAGAGATCTGTATAACGTGAAGAACGCACTGGGATTCGACGATCCCAATGTTCTGTGAACCAAACCCAATAATTTGTTAGCCTTATTTACGGTCACGTTAACCTGTTTGCTCCAGAATAAATCCGAAGAAGCCATAATACCCAAATCCTTAACGTGCTTTACGCTTTTAAGGCTCGTGCCCAATGAGTATGTAGGGAGGGAGAAGTTACGTCTGTGTGTAATACGTAAGACTTCACACTTATCAGGATTAAAGCGTAGTTGCCATTTAGATGCCCAGGATAGTAGCTGATCGACATCGAGTTGCAGGGCTTCTGTATACTTTGGTGTCGTCAGCAAACATCCTTAGTGTCGAAGAGATATTAAATGATATATCATTGACGTAAATTAAAAATAAAATTGGGCCCAAGATCGTACCTTGGGGAACCCCCGACGTTATACAAGACCAGGATGAGTGGGTGCCTCGAACAACAACTCGTTGTTTACGGTCAGACAAGAAGCATCTAAGCCAACGTAGTAATGACACGTCGATCCCGTGGCATTTTAATTTAAGCAACAGCCGTTCGTGTGGCACAGAGTCAAACGTTTTAGAAAAATCTAAAAATATAGCGTCGGTGGGTATTGATTTTTCGTGAAGATGCCCAGTCATCAAAGCAACGCAGCAACTGAATTAAAGTTGATTTTCCTTCCAGGAATCCAAATTGGTTTGGGTTAAAGACATTTAGGGCTTGCCAGAAATTAACTACGTGATCTTTAACAATCTTCTCGCTAACTATACATGCAACAGTGGTGAGCGAGATCTGACGATAATTTTCTCTGTAATCCTTTCTACCCTTCTTATGGACG
>NC_090869.1:11571520-11594020 GCF_036669935.1 Montipora foliosa | reverse complement strand
AACTTCGGATCCGTCCAGTAACAGAACCAAAACTAACTAAATGCAGTTCGGGTTAAAACTAAAACGTACCTCTAAATCACTGAATGAAATAAGAAAGGATCAACAAGCCAAAAATTAACTATCCTGAAAGCAGGTGTGCAAAATCCGCTATACGCTTAATCGTTGTTTGTTTACACCACTGTGCTTTGTACACTGCCATGTTTATTAAAATCAGCTTCCTCTGTTCTGTGCGCAGGATATGTGCCCCAGCAAATAATATTGGTGTCATTTGCCTTTGTGGTTTGTCTCTAGGTTATCATATATATTGAGAGTGATGTTGTTTCTGTAACTTGAATCCTTTTTGTGAGATAGGAAGGGGTTGAAAGTATTAAATAATTGTCTAGGGTTAGAGTTCAGATTTTTGCAAACCTTTTTCAAGTTCAGATCTTAACTTGATGACCTCAATTTGCCATTTTCAGCTGTGTTCTGTTTTTGCTGAATTGTTTCTAATAGCTCTCTTCCATTCACTGGTCAATCTTTGTCATTATTGTTGTCTCAAATCTTTTTTTATTTTATTTTAATTTTTAATTTTTTTTAAAAATCAAATTGAACAATAACTACTACAACGTGATACAACACTTACATACTTTCAAAAATTGCAATATTGCGTTGCAGTGATTGATGGGGGTAACTAATTGCTTGTCAATAGGGCGGGCCAGAGTGCATTAGTTAACAAACTTACATGACAATAACCAGAAAAGAAAGGGGAGGGAAAGAAAAAAGGAGAAAACAGTCAGACAGTCACAGCGACGTAATTATTTTATGCCACTTCTTTTGAATGCTTTCTGCCTTCCTGTTGTGGCTGAAATTTGTTTTTCTAATTGTAATCTAATATTGAAGGTTTTGTATTGTTGTAAAACTAAGAATATAGTAGCTAGAAGTAGGCAATGATTAACTAAAATTTCTCGTTATTGCTCATCAAGATCCAAACACTCAGTTTTCCTTAGAACGGGAGAGGTTTGGATCAGGTTAAATGAAATCAGGAAATTTTGTATGTTATTCCAAAAAACATATGTAAAGGGCAATCCCAGAAGCGGTGAATTAGGGTTTCCTGTGCATTTTAGCAGAAGCAACTGAAATCTGTGTCAGAGAATTTAATATTAAATAAAAAGGAATTTGTTGCAATTTTTCTGTGAGTTTCGGCTTAATGTACATTTCCTAGGTAACAAATAGAGAGGACTCCAATTAAAATTAAATACATCTTCAGATTCGCAGTCCCTAAGCCATTTATAAATATACGTAATGACTAATAATTATAATAGTAATAAAATAAAGTAGTTATCGATATACACAACTTGATGTTTGAACTCCCTTGTTATTATTAATTTTATGAACCTGTTGCAGCTCATATTCACCTTCAACAGTAAGTACCTTTCTTTACTTTCTTAGTTAAAATATAACAGTAGTGTACAGAGCAGTGCAGTCGTACAATCGAGAACGCATGTTTTATGAGTCAATGAGTCAATGAGTCATGAGTCAATGAGACTCACAGTGAATATACCAATAATTTGTTGATTAAGCCTGAGCCCTCGTTTCAGTGATTAGGCCTAAGCACTCTCTGAAATTTTAGCTTTCATTTTATGACGGTTTAATTAACTGAACCAACTCGTTGACTCATTGACTCATGACTCCTTGACTCATTGACTCATAAATACTTAACACTCCGTACAATCTAACCTCCTTTCATGTTAACAGACACCTTTAGGACTCAATATAAACTCAGTGTCCACTTGTTGTGACAGCAAGATGCTCATGGAACTACATAAAATAGTGGATACTAAATTTTGGTGTAATCTTATAGGATGCAAATATACATGTACACTGTAGGCTTGAAGAAGAGATTCAGTTGTACATAATATATTGTAGTCCAAAAACTAGATCTTGGTATCCTGTTATGCAGGATGTGACAACAAAAGGTGTTCACAAATAAAGCCTTAAGTGTAATCCACTTTGGAGTATAAATATTTATAATATTATGAAAGGCTGCCAATATTATGAAAGGCTACCACACTTCGTCTTACTCAACGTTTAGAATACAATCCCACTTATGTTGTCATTATCTGACGTTGGTTGTTCAAAGGATCATGAATAGGAGTATCAACCGGATAAATCATTATTTAGCGGTTAACTCATCATACATGTAAATGATTATTATATATTATTACACATGACAATGATGGACCTACCATTCCTGCTGGTGGCAAAGAATAAAGTAAGATTTTATCGCCTTCAGCAACGAGCTACCACTGAAACAGGGCACCAGCTATATTGAAGATAACTGGATTACCAGTGAGACATTCCCACCAACCACCTACATGGAAGCGGCGAGGATGACCAGCAGAGACCTCAGGAGGGATGGCACAAGGCCTTAA
Organism: Montipora foliosa; assembly: GCF_036669935.1. Classification (NCBI taxonomy): domain Eukaryota; kingdom Metazoa; phylum Cnidaria; class Anthozoa; order Scleractinia; family Acroporidae; genus Montipora; species Montipora foliosa. Next base: position 11,591,609 of record NC_090869.1, on the reverse strand, counting down.
CTCAAGTGCCAAAGGAAAAACCCAGCTGCACCGGTATTTGTTGATACAGCTTCTCCACAAAGAAGCATCACTGGTTGCCCTGCAAATCACACACAATGTACGGTAATATGCAGCAGAAGCTGTTCAAGTTTTGTCATCAGTATATCAGAACCATGAGGAAAATTCTAAACAGCTGCTGGAGGCCGTAGTTACTAAAACAAGGAATGACCTAAAACGATCTAAAATGATCTAAAATGATCTAAAATGACCTAAGTGATCTAAAATGATCTAAAATGACCTACAATGATCTAAAATGACCTAAAATGAATCTAAAATGACCTAAAATGAATCTAAAATGACCTGAAATGAATCTAAAATGACCTAAAATGATTAAGGAAAAAAAACGAAGATATGCTCTCGTCACTTTAAACCTGAGGACTTTGTTAAGTCTATCGGAGGCCAGCGTATTTATGTCAGGGAAGGGGTCGTGCCGTCACGATTTTCTTGGTCACAAAGTTCTCCGCTAAAGAGAAAGCCTCCTAAGAAACGTATGTTTACGTGGAATACAGACACAGAGTTGCTAGTATCTCAAACAACTGAAACCAGTGCTGATAACTGCAATTCATCGGCGGCTGGTAGCTCTGCCGACACGGATACGCAAGGAAACACGACAGAAGATTTCAAAGAACTTCTCAAAAAAGAGAAAAGTTTGGAGCTTGAAAATGCTTCACTAAAGGCTGAAATAGAAGTTTTGAAACGTCAGAAGGGTCTTGCAGCTTCTCGCGTTTTTCAGTTGCGAAATTTTACCTCTGACGAGGACATTGTCTTTTACACCGGCTTTCCTAACTTTGCTACATTTAATGCTGTATATGAATTTTTGAACACTGGAACGAATGGGGAGAACATTAGGTACTGCTCGTCAAAAGAAAGAAGTGTCCCGAAACGTTTTTTATGATGAAACCGAGGAACCAGAGGAATGCACTCACAAAGGTAGAAAAAGGAGCTTAGAAGCAGGAGAGGAGTTTTTCCTTGTACTCTGCAGACTGAGAAGGGGATTCGCAGAAAAACATCTGGCTCACTTGTTTCATATCTCTCAGTCAACAGTGAGCAGGATATTCCTGTCTTGGATAAATAACTTGTGGTCAGGTATCTATATGGGCAAATAAGGAGGTTGTTACAGCTACTATGCCAGACAGCTTTAAAGACAAATACTCTTCCACCCGTGTAATAATCGATTGCACAGAGATTAGATGTCAGATGCCTTCCAGCCTTCTTTTGAATTCGAAACTGTTCAGCTCATATAAGAACCACGTAACTCTGAAAGTTTTAGTTGGAATTGCTCCCAGTGGCCTGGAGCTATAACTTTTATCAGTCAACTATACAGTGGAAGTATTTCCGATCGCGAAATTGTTGATGAGAGAAGTGGTTTTCTGAAGTTAGAATTTGATAAAGGTGACACTGTGATGGTCGATAAAAACTTTACAATTGAAGATCTCCTCCCACTGGGTGTGAACCTAAACATTCCACCTTTTCTAGGGTTGTATACCCAAATGACAGCACAAGATGTTATCAAGACCCAGGAAATTGCCTCGGTAAGAATACATATCGAAAGAACTTCCGCATTTGGGATAGTGTCGTACCTCTTAGTCTATTTGGGGTAGTAAACCAAATGTGGAGTGTCTGCCTTTTCGTGTAACATGCACGATCCTCTTATTTCCACGTAACATTTAGGCAAAGCAATAATGCCTTCTACAGAAAACAACACCATTTAATAAAAGCGCCAGACCCTAATGTTATGTCTCAGAAAGAGCACAGATTTGGTAAACTAGTGTTCCGACATCTTTGAGCGCCAGGAGCTAATAAACTGTCATTTACCTTCGTACAGTCCTTGTGCTGAAGAACTAAGAATAAAGAAGCTAATCTTACAAAAGTTTTATCTTGAAAGACATCAAGGTTGATTTTAGACATATGTTTCATTGCTACAATTTAACAACAATGACATGCTTTTCTAATGTTTACAGAATTCTAAAGCGGCTGGCTCTATAAAGTGATTGAAATAGCAGTTCTTAAAGTGCCCCTGTGATCAAAAAAACCACTTCCTTTTTTCCTTCAGATTTTGAAAGTGTGTTTGCTTAACACCTGACTGGCAAAATTTTGAGCTTTGGTTTTTATCCAAACGCCGCTTACTTTGAGGGTAAGTTTTGGATTTCACGGTCCGCCATTACTCACGTTCAAAACTGACCGATTGGACCTCAGACGGTTGGATCCAGGGAAAAGTGACGTCAGAGGCTCACTAGCTTAAAATTTCAGCGTGTGAACGCAGCTTATTATATATGCAAAGCGTGAGTTTAAAAGTCTGAAAGCCCAAAACCCCCGTGCTGCATATTAATTCTGCGGCGTACACACGTATTGCATTCTTAAACTAGTGAACCTTTGACGTCATTTTCTCCTCGATCCAGCTCTCTCAAGAACATAATGTTAGTAATGGCGGACCATTAAATAGAAAAATTCCAGTTAAAGTAAAAGGTATCTTTTTGAAATCAAGGCTTAAAACGTGGGTCACTTAGTGTTTTGTTTACATAGTTTTGAAATCCAAAGAAAAATATGAATTCATTTTTTGGTCACAGGGGCACTTTAAGGCATTCATTCAATGTGTCCCAGAACTGAGGATCAAATGTGATCCTCTCTACACTCATGCCTTAGCTGGTGTAAATTACAAAATCACACCAGGTAGCCCCTGTAACAGCAAGTTGACCCTGTATTTGAAAGTAATACTGATGTCCCCTTTTCAGTCTTGGCTGTCCATTTACATTTTCTGCAAAGAAACTTTCATCTGCACATGCATCTAAGGGACTTATATGAAACTTACTGAAGGGACACTTAACCTCTACCAGTCCAAAAGCCTTACTACAACAATGATCAATGACCTTTCCATCTGGCGATGCTGCCAAAATGAACAGGCCATACTCACAACAAGGCCCTTTTTAACACTGTAACTGGATTCCTAGCTGCAAACATATACTTTCCATATTCTTTCAAGGCTACAGGTTCATAGCTTTTCCCATGTTCTGTCTGCTTGGGATGAAGCAGGTTGTTTACTATAGAGGCATGATTTCTTTTCCTTTTTGCAATGGTGTGGAAATTAGAAGCTGTAAACCGAAATTTCCTTTCAGTATTCCATTCTTGGGAGGCTGCTTGTTCTCTTGTAGTCTTCTCTATGTTATTGAGCTTTGCCTCATCAACAGTCACATGATCCAGGAGTGCTTCTTAGTTCCTGCTCAAACCATCTGGCTTTTTGTACTGTTCAGAATGTTGCAAAGGAAATGCAGATATAGCTTTTTGGTCATCATTACCATCAGTACAGTCTGCCCTAGGCACTGAGTCAATATTGCAGAAAACTTGAAAATTGGACTCGGAGAACTGTAACTGATAACTTGCATACATGTATGAATCACTCGGAGATTTTCCAAATTTTGTTTCCTGTAAGTTAGTACCACCAGGAGACATGATTTGGGACAGGGCAAATTTAGGATTGATCTTTTGAAGCTTGTCTTTCAAGATAACTTCATCTGATGTTTGTGTGCTCAAGTTTTTCCTAGCTTCATACAATAAACACCTCACACCACTATCAGGATCATAATCGCTATCTAATTTGGACCTCTTTACATTGAGTTCCATGACAGGTTGAGGCTTGATTTTTTTCCCTCTTGCAGGTCTGTGCCTCAGCTGTAAACTTGAGGTGCATGCCTTAGGTTTTGCCATATCAGATTCATGGTCGAACTCCTTGACATTTTGACAGCTATACAAGCTAAACTTACAAAGTTTCATCATAAGTGCAAGTACATGATTACAAAAGCCAGCAGATCCCGCCACGCACGTACATGAAGCATACTTTACACTTCCACTCACTAAATAAAGTGCAACTTTTAATTTATGAGGGGCTTCGTATTTTTAAAGCTATGATGAGACAAACATTGAAAAAAGAAATATTCATTATCACTAGCAGCAACTGCGTCCTTCAAGTATTCGTCTTCAAGGAACGTCTTGGCTTTTCTCATGCTTGTTGGAACTGTATGGCTCTGCTTACTTCGGTCAATGTTTTTTCCAGACTGAGAGACATGCAAATGCATTTCTGCCTTTGTAAACAATGGCATTCGTTGTAAGCTTGTTGACCACCCAGTCGATGGAAACCTTACAGTACTTTCCTTTGGCAACGGATCATTTCGAGTTTGTAATTTTTCTTGTCTCCGCTTTCGACGCGTGTAAATAAGGTTCTTGTCCGGATCCACAACATCTTTATCACAACCAGAAGCCACATATCAAGTACTCTACGGAAAAATTAGCACACCAGTTAATTGTGGAGAAACAGTTAAGCGACGGAAGTAAACATTAAATCTCCTGATCTCTACTTGAAATAAGAAATAAGAAAAGTTTAATATCGAGTCCTTTTAACCAAGTACAGTAGAAAAAAAGCCCTTATTATTACGACTACTGACAAATACATCGATAAGCTTACTTGCCTTTTTGCTAACTGTGTAACTGTGCCTTTGTTTTTAATCCTTTTGCCGGGTCGCCACGACATTTTAACCAAAAGCGAAGCTCATCCGTGGTGAGTGTTGTAGAATTTCGTCCTTGAAGAGATGCTCCTGGTATATCGTCCTCGGAAAGACGGCTGGCACTTTACAGTTCCATCAGCAGCCATTTTTTACTACGAGTGAACAGAACAAGGCCCAACTAACCTCGTTTTCGCGGGTGTCGCTCCCAGTCCCTTTTCGTTTTGCATAGGGTGTATTAGAATCATAAAGTCAAAATCAATTGTGATTAGCATCAGAATAAAACGTTATCAAGTTAAGTTAATTTATTCTGTTGAATAGAGTCCCCTTGCTTGAGGGGATTTGTGTTTTTTCTTGGGCGAGAAATCCGGTCGTGTTTTATGTTTTCCTTGTCCAAAAAATCCGATCGCCATATTAGACGACTAAGGAAAGATCTGGGATGAGTGACTCTGCCCAGTTAATCAATGATGTTCCACCGACTCATCCAATTTGGCGACTCTGAATGCTGGTTATCATTTCCCTAATGGCAGAAGTGTTGAAAAACGAACTGAACTGTTTCATAGCAATAGCAGAAAAATTTAGGGCGCTGTCATTCTTTGTTTATGCAGTTGAAGAACAAAGTCGAAGCTTTTCCTTTCAAAAAGTAATTGCTCGTTGTCAAAGAACACCGATTTTTCAGCACTGCAAAAAATTCATTGTTTTAATATTGGGGATCAATTTTTTTGAAACAGGGGGCTAATAATTTGCAGAAATCAATAATATTGGCTATGGGGCGAGTTGTTTGTTTAACCATTCATGCGAGTTGTTTGTTTAACCATTCAAACCCATTGTACTGTTGTAAAGAAATTGGTGTGATATATATCATCTGACGTGGGATCTCACATTTACAACAACTGGCCTGTCGACGTAAATTATTTCTGAGACAGACCAGTTCAGCACAGTTGACCTGGCATTGTGATCAAAGCAGCTTGGGAAACCATGTATCATCTCTGAGTGATGTTGCTCTTCTGTACAACTTCAATGTCTGGATGAACAGATTAAAGGAAAAGTTAGTTAGCTTTTGTGATACCTGTAAGGTAGATGCACTAAGTGACTACCAATACAGTGCCAAAATTAAATTAAGTCCTTAAGTTACTTGTAAATTCCAGATGTATCCACACGTGATGGTTGTAGGAAACACTGAAGCAGTCAAGAATATGCTTGAGAAAATGGTAGAAACGAAGATCATGAAAATGGTGAGAAGATTACCAAGGTCTAGTAGTCTGCAGAGTATGTGGTGAACATCAGGAAAAAGTTGAACACCTACTTGCAGTATGTAAAGTGGCATCATAGTTCTGTTGAAACTAGCATTGGAATGGGTTGCGTGGAAGTAGTTGTCAATAATCAGACAGTTTGGTAGAAGGATAAATGGCAAAGAGAACCATGGAATTCAGTGATATTGGACTTTGAGTACGAATTATATTTCAGAACAACACAGAGACAACAGAAACAAACATATAAAGGACCAGACACAGGTCCAGAGGACAAGGGAGCGAGGACGATCATAAGAGCTTTGAATACCAATGTGAATGTCAAAGGAAAGAGGTCAAAGAACGAAAAACTAGTGCTTGAAACACGAGAAAGACGAATGGAATACGCTAACAGTTGTTACTGTAATACTGATTAACAGTAGACGTTCAGGAGATTGAGACCAGGAAACGATCTGAGGTGTAGGAAAGATGGGTGGAAACAAGGAGAAGGCAAGACAAAGAGTGCAGGGAATGCAGAAACAGTTTTAATGGACATTGAGATATAACATAGAAAAATATCATCCAGAATTAAGTGGAATGTATTTGTATGAGGAATGAAGAAAGTCAAAGGCCCAAAACTGCTAATGAAAGCTAGATCCATTCTCACACTCCTATCCTTTCAATCAACTTAGACCTAGCCAACTTGCTGTCTTCAGTATCTAGGATTTGTTTATGTTGCCATCTCTTATTTCTAGATACAAGCTCTTTTTATTGATTATTGGTATCTATTTTCTAATATACCGTGTTATTGATAGTCATGGACAAACACTAGCAGTTGGTGAACTTTAGATAGAAAATCAGTCAAAGTAAAGACAGCTGTATGGGTTACTAAATGAAGGCTACTTTGTTACTGTTGTTACGGATCTTTGCTGATTACCGTTATTTGTTATGGTAACTTGGAGGCGTTTTTGTTGTGTTACAGTATTAATTGCATTTTTCTTGCTCAGGATGAAAGAATTGGACGACAGCGCTTTCTTGGTAAGAAAAATTTATGCTAAATTTGTTAATATGGAGACTGTCATGCCAAAGAAAGTTTTTGATAATGGCACAGAAGTGGCTGTAGTGAGTACAAGGATAACATCACAAAAACAGGGTGAACAACGTACGGACACAATAATACAGGAAAATGTTTACAAGGTCATTGCATATGTTGCCTGTTTTAGGCTTTCTGTTTTTTTCTTTTTTTGCTTATTACTTCGTAACAGCGTACTACCCTTTTTTGTTTCTTTTCGCTTGCAACGTTTTTTAAACAGCCTCTTTTTTAGGGAGGGGAGGGGGACAACGAAAAGGGCAGCAATGAGATTTTCTTTACTTTGCCTTCTGCAGTCTTCAATGATTGCAAGTTCGAATGAGGCCTAACACTACTGTGAAGTTTTTATACCCAATTATTCCAACAGGGATCAACCCTAGTATTGGAATTGGGCCCAAACAAGGACAGAGAAAAACTCTGACCAGGGTGGAATTTGAACCCACGACCTTCGGATTAGATCACCGCTGCTCTACCGACTGAGCTACAAGGCCAGAACGGGAGCTGGCTGTGGGTATGTGAGATGTTATTCACAAGGACAAATTCGACTCGGCCCAAGCCTAATTTTAAGTAATCGCTAGTTGTTGTCCTTCAGTAGCATTTGGAGTAATGATTGCAAGTTCAAATGAGGCCTAAGAGTACTGTGAAGTTTTTGTACCCAATTATTCCATCAGAGATCAACCCTAGTATTGGAATTGGGCCCAGACAAGGACAGAGAAAAACTCTGACCAGGGTGGGATTTGAACCCACGACCTTCCGATTAGATCACCGCTGCTCTACCGACTGAGCTACTAGGCCAGAACGGGAGCTGGCCGTGGGTATGTGAGATGTTATTCACAAGGCCAAATTCGGCTCTGCCCAAGCCTAATTTTAAGTAATCGCTAGTTGTTGTCCTTCAGTAGCATTTGGAGTAATGGTTGGCCGTTCTGGCCTTGTAGCTTAGTCGGTAGAGCAGCGATGATCTAATCCGAAGGTCGTGGGTTCAAATCCCCCCCTGGTCAGAGTTTTTCTCTGTCCTTGTGTGGGCCCAATTCCAATACTACGGTTGATCTCTGATGGAATAATTGGGTACAAAAACTTCACAGTAGTGTTAGGCTTCATTCGAACTTGCAATCATTACTCCAAATGCTACTGAAGGACAACAACTAGCGATTACTTAAAATTAGACTTGGGCCGAGCTGAATTTGTCCTTGTGAATAACATCTCACATACCCACGGCCAGCTCCCGTTCTGGCCTAGTAGTTGAGTCGGTAGAGCAGCGGTGATCTAATCCGAAGGTCGTGGGTTCAAATCCCACCCTGGTCAGAGTTTTTCTCTGTCCTTGTGTGGGCCCAATTCCAATACTAGGCTTGATCCCTGATGGAATAATTGGGTACAAAAACTTCACAGTAGTGTTAGGCCTCATTCGAACTTGCAATCATTACTCCAAATGCTACTGAAGGACAACAACTAGCGATTACTTAAAATTAGGCTTGGGCCGAGCCGAATTTGTCCTTGTGAATAACATCTCTGTAAGGTGTTGCAATAGCATAATAACGTAATGAAAAAATAGGATTGCCACTTTAAACGAACTCGGACATCCGTACATCCGTACACAATATTTACGGCGTAATATCATAACAACTGTCATGAAAAGTGTCTAGCTTTACCAAGGCTGTATATTTACTCTGAAAGTAGTTCATCCTAATAGTGCAACAAGAGGCTACAGGTAGCCTACACTTTGTTCGAAGTCTTTTTAGCCGATATCCTTTGAAGTTCACAGTATTTCAGTGTTTTTTTTTCTTCGATTTTCTTTACAGTATCTTGGTCAATGTCTAGTCCAATTCCGTAGTCCAAAGTTCAAAGTCCACATTTAACGACATTGAGTCCAATTAAAATTAGAAAACAGATGCTTTACAAGTTTCTATTATGGTATTTACAAATGTTGAATACTAACTTCTTACTAACCGAGCGCTAGGGCCGTACTGGGGAATATTGGCCCGAGGTCGTGGTAGTACGGACCGAGCGCAGCGAGGTCCGTACAAAAACGACTGAGGGCCAATATTCCCCAGTACGGTCCCGAGCAAGTGAGGTTAGTAGGTAGTTTATTATATGGCTCTTTAATTACCTTTTGCTTTGTTTTTGCAAGCCCGTAATCGGCTCGTGGGCATTACGGGAGAATAATACCCTACAATTCAGTCACAATTAGCCAAACAGAGCGCGCGTTAGTAGTTGTATGCGCTTATCCGGACCGGATTTGACAGGTAGTCATCAAATGACGTCATCAATCAAAAGACAAAAGAAGGGGGCGTGCATAAATTAGGGGCATGTTGGGGCATGACGCAATGACGGTTGTAACCCTAACACGTGAAACAACACGTGCATACCAGGTCGTCGCATAAATTAGGGTGAGGTTAATGAGATGCTAGTCACGTACGTACATGAAGGTCTCTTTTATTGAGAAAGTAAGCGAGTTGTGTTTGCTGTGCCTGTGTTCTGTTTCCACCCAGCCATCCGGGGGTAACGCTAATATATAGCGAAAAAAACAATGAGAAAGAAAGGAGGCAATGAGGTCAAGGTGATGTCATCACGGGCCAATGAGACACCGCTGACGTCAGTATACATTAACTTTCTAGGCTTGGGGTCACGTACCTACAAAGTGGAGTGAGAACCCTATTGTTTTGAAGGGAGTCAAACAGAATTTTAAAACACATACACAAAAGGCTTTACACGGCTGGACAAGTCCACAAACTCTTTGTTCTTTTTTAAACTAAATTTGCATAGAGGCGATCGAAGCGTGAAGAAGGAAGAATATGGACCAAAAAAGTTGTTTTGTGTGGAAAAGAGGAGCATTCTCAACTCTTTCACGCTTTTTAAACAAATGCGAACTCCGTTGTTACAACCTTTTTTTAAGAAACGTTTTCTCAACCTCGCGCTTGAATGAAACACGGGTAAATGCAATCTTTTTATGTAAGAATACACAAAGACATCCTTCAGTGCACAGACACAAAGAAAGCCTACTCAACAGATCTGAATAAAACCTTTTCTGAAAACGCTTGAAAAAAACCTTTGGATTTCGAGAAGCGTTTTATACTGTTGTATAGTGAAGCGGGAGTTGGTTTCATATCGTATTTCAAAATACTTTTCACAGTATTTGACACAGTGAGCAAACAACAATATGCATTTCAAACGCTTTAGTAAAAGATACTCCAGTGATAAGTTGATATAAATGATTGTTCTTCGACTATTTGACTATCGTAACCTTAAGACAAACCTGTTGCCTTGCGCTTTAATAAATACTGTGACTCTGGTAATGCAGTTCTGTTCAGGCATACAGAATATGAAACATTCGAGACCGGACTAACTCGAGCGATTTTATTTGCAGGACGCTATCGTTAAGTCAATAAAAACAGACCAACAAACATTTCAAACGTTTTACTGAATTAACCGGGAACACTTATCACAATTTGATATTTGCGAGAGATAGTTCTCTTCAAACAAACCTTAATCCGAAAAAAGTTGTTTTGAAAACGCACCCTATGTACAACAAAGATTATATTTGTTAAGTCAATAAATACACACCAACAAGCATTTCATACGTTTTACTGAATTAACAGAGAACGCTTATCACAATGTGATATTTGTGAGAGTAGTTCTCTTTGTAATTCACTTGCATTCGCTGTATTATTATTGTTCTATTATGCATGCACTGTTTCAACGCTTTTTGAGCGAAAATAAATCACACACATTCACTTGAGTTCGCTGCTTGACAGAGAACGCTTATCACAATGTTATATTTGCGAGAGGTAGATTTCTTTGATCAAATCTTAATCCAAAAAATAAGTACCAGTAAATAAAAAGTTCTTTTGAAAACGCACCCTATGTACAATAAAGATGACACATGTACCGGTCAAGCAAAATTATGCATGCATTGTTTAGAGCAAAAATAAATCACACACGCCCAAGTGTTAACCGTGTTAGTGAGTGACTGAATTCACAAAAAGTGGTATAAAATAATACGTGCAGTGCCCGTTTTTCAGTAGACTCGTTAACCGTAATGGATAGAGTGTACTTTGTCTTTGTTAGGGTTTGCGCTCAGAGTTGTTTTGCAGGACACATCTTTCACAGCACACCTCGCGAGCAATGGTTAGAACTTGTAAAAGGGTTACATCCAATGAACCCCGGTCGCTTGTTGAGTTTTTATTACTACATGGACCAATGCAACGCTACATTTACCGAACAATATACATTTCACAAAGTGTTATGTGTCACATACTCGATACATTATCCTCCTTTCTGGTGGATGGTTTGGTAAATTGTTGTAAAAAGTCTGCGAATGAAGAAGATCTAATCATTTGTTTAACACCATTGGTAGTGCTGCAAGCCGCGTGTGTGGAAGCTCATCGCCCACAGTTTCTTTAAGTGACATATGTCAGAGAATGCGATGTTTAGTTGCGTGTTGCGGTAGCGAGGTTCACATCGAATTGAAAGATGTCACCGATAATCACGGAGAAGAAAATGCAAAAGAAGAAGAAAAAGAAAACGCGGACTCTAAATCAGACGAACCAACTATTACAGAAACTGTATTATGAAGTGGATCCACCATCCGCTTTAGGGGGAGTCGACATACTGTATCGTGCGGCGCGTCGGTATGGTTTGAAACGCACGCAAGTACTCGATTGGCTCCGCCAACAACCTGGCTATACCCTACACAAACCTGCAAGAAAACACTTTCGTCGTAACGGAGTAATTGTGTTTGATATAGATTCGCAATGGCAGGCGGACTTGGTTGATTTGCAACATTTGAGTCGGTGGAATCAAGGATACAAGTATTTACTGACTTGTATCGATGTCCTTTCCAAATACGCGTGGGTGGTGCCCTTGAAATCGAAAACAGGAGCCTCGTTGGTGGTGGCCTTTGAAAGCATTTTCCAGGAAGGTCGCAAACCTGAGAAGTTGCAAACAGATGCCGGAACCGAATTTAAGAACAAAACGTTTCAAACCTTCCTCAAAAAGGAGAATGTACATCATTTTGTAACCTACAACGAAACCAAGGCCCAAGTGGTTGAAAGATTCAACCGCACTTTGAAGCAATTTATGTGGCGTATGTTCACTACCAGCAGCTCGTACCATTATTTGGACCAACTGGACGATTTAGTCAACGGGAATTACAATCGCAGCGTGAACCGTAGCATCAAAATGAAACCAGCGGATGTCAACGAGAATAACGCATCAGAGGTCTGGAACAATTTATAAAGAAATCTGTTCAAAAAGCCGACAAAGTATAAATTCAAAGTGGGAGTTCAAGTCAAGATCAGTAAGCATAAACGCATCTTTGAAAAAGGTAACTTACCATCCTGGACGGAGGAAACTTTCACTGTTGCTCAAAGACTTCCGCGCGACCCACCCGTGTATCGTCTAAAGGAAGCAGACGGTGACTGGATTCAAGGCACTTTTTACGAATTTGAGTTACAGAAAGTGATAGAAACGGAAAAACACCTGTTTCGTATTGAAAAAATTTTAAAACGCAGGGGACGAGGAGCGAATAAGGAGGTGTTGGTACATTGGAAAGGTTGGCCAAAGAAATACGACAGTTGGATTCCGCATAACCAGTTGGTCGCTTTACAACAAACATAATTCAAGATAGCGACTTTTACGTGACACTCCCTGTAATGCAAGCAGTAATTTATTTCTAAACAATTCCAAGTCCTCCTTTCGCGTAGCGCTACCTCGACAAATCCATCTGAAAGATGAAGAAGATTGGGAAGTAGGATTGCATCATATCGTGTATGCGCTCTCAATGTTTGACATTACAAATGACTGCAAACACTCTCACACCATGCTGGATCGTCAAGGTAAATCCACACCGTTTGTATTACCCGAGGGCAAGTATTATACAGCCTTAGATGTGACAGAAGGAATGTTACAATGCCTGAACATCGCTGACCCACCATCAAAGATTGAAATCACAGTGCACGACGAATGGAATGTAACATTAAACTCGCAAACTGAAGGACTTCTGATCACACTGTCTACAGCTCGCGCGTTGGGATGGATAACCGAAAACAACACTCTTACACCCAGCGTTCGCTTGAATGCTGCACTCACCTTAGAAAGATGGTCATGATTGGTTCATCTTACCAGCTGGCACCTCCATCACATATCCTGGTATTTACATCTTTCCTCCTTCGCTGTCTCTTTGCTCGTGTAAGCAGAGAGTGGTTCAAGTTCAAACCAATCTCGTGGAACCGTGGCAGGTAGGTGACAAGCGCTTACCTCTCCTACATGAGATGATACCCCTGGGCAGCTTTCGAGAAACACTCCTTGAAGAAAGAGAACATATTGTGTACCTACCTTTGCGGACAAAGATATTTCAGACCATTGAAATATATTTAACGAGTGGATACGGTCAAACGCCAGCATTTTTAGACGGTATCGTCAGCGTCGTTTTACATTTCCGCCGTCGATGAACATGACCAACAGTTTTTTCCTTGTGCTGACCAGTGATGCAAGTCTGACTCAGTATCCAGAAAACAAGGCGGCCGATTTTAAGATGCAGTTACCGAGTCAACTACACCTAAGTGAAGACTGGGAGGTGGCCATGACACGCATCATTTACCCTTACACCTGGCAAAACGTAGGTGAGAATCAATTGTCCTACACTTTGCTTTGTAAGACTGGCCCTGAACTCTGGAAATTGAACATCCCTGTACCAAGTGGCATTTACCGTACAGTTAAAGATGTCATTCTTGGTATGACGAAGGTACTACACAATCGATTGAGAGACATTTATTTGAAGAGTGACAAGACCATTACGATTCTGGAAGGAAACGAGTGTTTTTACATTTACAAGAAAGCACAAGATTACTTTGAGTTGAAGTTACCAGCCGGTTGGTATGTGATTCTACCAAAGACATTAGCTCGCGCCTTGGGGTAATTAAACCATCAGTATAATATTCCTCAGCTGTACCAAATCGGAGGCCTTGTCCAACAGAATGATGATCACAGCGTCCTTCTTGCGAGGACAACGACAACACTTGTCAGAAAAGAAGAATTGGTATGGGGATTGCTCTCGAGAGATGCTTTTCAAACCATCTATGTGTATTCCGATTTAATCGAGTCTCAAGTAGTGGGGGATGCTCAAGCCAACTTACCGGTACTTCGGATGCTCGTTCCTCGTGGTCAGCCGGGGAACATGATCACAGAAGAGGTCAAGGTGCCCTCTTACCATAGACTCCGTACAACTGTGTTTTCATCCGTGGTGATCAATATAAGGGGAGACACAGGTCAATTGATACCATTTGCTTCTGGAGCCGTACGCGTGACCCTGCATTTTCGGCGTCGTGATATTCTATAACAACATGTTATTACCTATGAACAACCGATATTACCCATATGGACGACATGTTGTGACGACATGTTGTACCCTATAGACAGCACGGTAAAGGAGGAGACATTAGTATCTACGAAGGAACACACCCTTATGGTCAAGGGGGCAATGGCTTAGTGGAATGTTTCGGTCCTTGTTCCGTTCAGCAACTCCCTTTCTCAAAACAACAGCAAAAAAAGTGGGAAAACGAATGCCCGATACTGGATTGGAAACGGGAATGCAACTTGTCCAAGACGTGATCAATGGTCAACCTTTAAAGAAAGCTGCCAAGACAAGAGCGAAAGCTGCTGGAAAAAAAATTACTCACAGGGGTCATTGATGACATTACACAGCAAGGTCGAGGAAGAAGAGTATATAAGCGCGCAGATACGTCAAAGCCGCGCAGTGAAGGACAGGCCGAGAAAAGGAGAACACCTTGTTCAACGTTCAAGACCATTTTTGATTAAAGATGCCATCAGCACACCCTCTCTCAGCCCCTGGTGCGAATTCAAGCTTACAGTTGTTTGATGTACCTGTGAAGATGTGTCGATTGTTAGCAGCAAATGGGTCGATTGCAAACCGGTTCAAACGGGAACTAATCCCATCGAGTTTGTCATCAAACCGTTAGCTGACTACATTGACATTAACAAGACAGAGCTGCGATTGGTAGTAAAGATTACCAAACAAGATGGATCGCCCACAGGGGATGGTAAGAAGTACACTCTGGTCAACAACACCCTTCATTCCATCATCAAACAGTTTACCATCAAGATCAAGGAAACGCTTGTAACAGAACAGTCAGACACTCAAGCATACAATGCTTACATTAACACCTTATTGAACGTTACGGAACAGGCCAAGAAATCGTACTTAACCAAAGCTCTGTATTACAAAGACACTGCTGGACACATGAATGAAGTGGATAATACAGCAGAAAGTAATGAGGGTCTGAATAGAAGAGCCACATTTACTAACAACGGCGCTGAAGTTTGGTTTGGGTCGGAGTACCTCTTTGTGACGTGTTTAATATTGACAAGTTGTTGCTTGACGGTTTGGAGATCAAAGTCAAGGTGGATCTGAACAACGATGCTTTTGTTCTCATGGCTGGGGAGACTCCAAACAACTGCAAACTAAAGATCATGTCTAGCACGCTTCGCATACGCACAGTGCGTGTTGCAGACAGTGTGAAACTAGAACATGTACAGATCATGCAAGGTCACAAAGGGAGCGCACCGCTACCAGCCATCTATACCCTAACCAGAACCCCTACGCAGGCAAGGATCATCCCTCAAGGAGTCTTAAATCACACTCAGACAGATCTATTCCACGGTTTCATTCCTCAGTGCATCATTTTTGCCTTCAACGGAAACCTTACTGTGAATGGAGAAGAAATGCCTTATTCTGCGCTGGATCTGACGGGTGGAAAAAAGATCGATGGTTACAACACGCTGTTTCAGGAAGTGGAGACATGAATTGTGGGCACAGGCTTGACATTGATAGAGTGGATTAAGAAAACGGATACGGTTTGTTCCGTTTTGATTTGACACCGGCAGGAAGTGGACATCCCGATCATCTGATACCCCATCGAATGGGTAACGTGAACCTGTACCTGAAATTTGGAACTCAGACGAACTCAGTTCTGAATTTAATTGTGTACGCAGAATTTCAGAATCAGTTGGAAATTGATCGCAATCGTCGCGTGGTCTACGATTTGTCACAAGGCTCTTAGTTCATCGTTATGCATACGACCCAAGAACTATGGCAAGCCTGACTTTCTCACCCTGTGTTAGCACCTCTGATGCAAGGCGTATTTCCAAGAGATAGGCTACCTGTCATCAACATCTACCCAGCCAGACTCATCGCGAATACGGACCCTCATGACCAGCCTCGGACACATTGGGTGGCTATGTACTTTGAATCGCCTCGTGAAAGTGAATTCTTTGACAGCTACGGATTTCCTCCTGAAACTTACAACATTGATACTGTTAGTTTTAAGAAAACGTTTCTCATTTATTCGAATCATCTAGAGTTTGATTACAGCTACGGAACGTGTTAGAATCTCACAAAAATAAGTCGCGTAGATCGCCCACCAGGGCGTAGGAATTACCGTGAGGAAATGCGCAAATACCCAACTTCTTCTACACCTAAACTCGGATCACGTCCTATATGAAATAAATACTAGGCGAATCTCTCATAGTAAAAGAAAAAATTTGCTACTCGTGCTATCAGTAAGGTTATGGAACCTGCTACTGCTACCCTTTTCCCTGTCTCCATTGGTACAAGCGTAAACCGAAGTACGTAAGTTTTTTATCCTTTTATTTGTCCTAACCTTTCAAGTGTTGCATTTGTCAAATGCTCGTCAAAATGATGATCGTTTTCGTCGTTTTCTTACTGTATTAATATCAAAGCTATAGTAATTTAAGTCGTATATCTAGGTATATTCTTTAGCTTTCGACGCAACACTTTTCGATTTAAAATCTCTAGGATATCGTTGTAACCGTCCACTATATATATGCCGTATGCAAGTGGATATGTAACTATGCGCTACACGTCCATATTAAGCCTCATGCAAGGCATGTGTAGCCTTTGTTGTTTCTATTTTTTGTCGTATCGTGCCACGTATCAAGCTTATTTTATGCTAAGATAAGTTAGAATCTATAATAATTGTTAGTATCTTAAATATCCTATTTCAGTTCGAACCTACGATCTATCTGAGAACTACAACTTATGAATAACTACAGTTGGCTTCTACATCTGTAAACCTTTATCATCCAGACTACAATCATTATCCTGTACAAACTACGGATTTATTTGTGACCGTTCGACTTCGATTTGTCAACTCCACCATCAGTATTTATAGCAATAACACTGTACACAGCCTTGGTTGATTATTTTCTGATTGTCCATATATTAAATTACTTTGAATCAATCCGTTGAGTTCGAAATTCTATCTTGTACCAAGAGATCCTGTGACTGTTTGAGAGCTTTGGAATATTGGCAACCTCCGTTAGTTCCGGGCAGTTACAGATACCTACATTCTACGGGAAGTTACCTATTATAACGACAAACCACTGCAAGGACTGAACTCGGATGTTTGTGGAGATTATTGTTTGTTTTATCTCATTCAGCTAGCACGGAATGTTGACATGAACACTTTTCAAGCTAAATTTAAACGACATGAATCTCAGTGGAACGATGCACAAGTTGAACGGAGTGTACACGCTTATTTTAATTCAGTCATTTATCCTAAAGTCAATGATTGCTTGCAACAAGGTTGTAAGTCATTTCGCTGTGTCCATAAGCAATAAAATCACGTTAAAAAGTAAAAAAAAAAAATGCTGTTTTTGTGTGTATTTGCTAGTAAAAGGGGTGGGAATTCTATCTCGTGTACACAAATCGTTGAAGCTTCGTCTCGTGAACATGTCTCAATTCAAGTGCACCAGCAGTATTATCATTTCTGGCCCCAGCCAATGCGGGAAAACAACATTTACGCCCTAGATACTTCAACACGCAGATTGTTTATTTGAACGCGCCATTCGCAAGATCGTGTATTGCTACGGTCAATGGCAAGATTGTTTTAAGGAATTGGTCAAGGAAGTCACGTTTATGGAGGGTATTCCCGATGACATTCCCGCCTTATTTCCACCCCCTCATCTTCCTGGTCTGCTCGTGTTAGATGACCTCATGAGAAACTGTAGCGATGACGAGCGCATTTTGGATTTGTTCACCAAAGCACCAAAGTGTCCCATCATTGTGACGTCACCTGCATTTATTTGACACAAAACCTTTTTCCCCCAGGAAAGTTTTCCCAGAGCATTTCTCTTAATGCTCATTACATCATTGCTTTTAACAATCCTCGAGATACTTTGGCGTTGAGGACACTGGCACAACAGGCGTTTTCTGGTCGCGTTCCGTTTGTGTGGGAGAGTTTTCAAGGCGCTACACCACAACCATTTGGATACTTAATGATGGATTTACATCCACGAACCCCGGAAATTTAACGATTGCGAACAAGGATCTTCCCAGCGTCACATTCATATCCCATCGTTTACGTTGATAAGAAAATCTATAAAACCGATGAACCCTTTCCGGTAGATTTCATTTAACGCCATTGCTTTGCAATTGTTGCACCGCGAGGAGACAGTAAACAATCAAAGTGGTTGTGACATGACTTTGCGTTGTGAAAGATTTCAAAATCTACTGAGAGAAGAAAACAAGAACTCGTCAAGGCTTCCAAAGTCAATCAACATTTACCCTTTCTCTGCACTTGTTTTACAAGCAGAGGGAAACAGCGGAAAGAGATGATATCTCACGCTAGTAAGGGACAAATAGAAGCCATCAGTGAAGTCGCTCTTAATCTACTTAAAGGGAACATTATGGTTCTAAGTTCATCATTTAAACGCTTGAAACCACACAAGGCGAAACTCCTGTATTTGACTCGCAAGACACCTAGTCTGAAGAAGAAAAAAGAAGTTCTCAATCAACAAGGAGGATTCCTGCCAGCTCTCGCCTCTTTTATTGCACCGTTCGCTTTGGATTTATTGGGTACAGTGTTAAAAAGAAGCACGTACAAAAGATGATGTTGGTTCCAGAGCATTTATTGCAAAGCCTTAAGACAGAACATCGCTTAACCTCACCTCCGCAACTCACGACCTTGACGAGCTTGGATCAAGACATGAAACATATCACGGATTCTACTTTGCCCGAGAATCAAAAAGTGGCCTTATTGGATCAACTATTACAACGGTACCAAGGTTTGTCAAAACAAATGAAGAGCGAAACGAAGACGAAACCTGCAGGGACAGCGACAACAACTCCAAATGCGCCCATTCCAAACCATTCTCCAACGATATCCGAGGTACAACCCAAAAAGACAGCACATAGGAAACTTCCAGCAACACCCGTTGGTCCATCCAAAATTCCTGTCAGGATAGAAACACCACCTTCTCCTATCGAAAAGGACACAGCACCCTGGATCTTTGAAACGCCCCCCGATTCCACGGAGAAGAGGGTTATTAAAAGGTCCTACAGGGCGGGAACACCTATGGTTGCCCGATTAAGGAGTAATACAAAGTGGGAACCTTACTGAACAATAATGATGCAGCGTACTCCAGTGAATGACATTTTTTTCTTCTCGCATTTACGCGTGTGTGATTAATTTTCGCTCAAAAAGCGTTGAAACAGTGCATGCATAATAAAACAATAATGATGCAGCGAATGCAAGTGAATTACAAAGAGAACTACTCTCACAAATATCACATTGTGATAAGCGTTCTCTGTTAATTCAGTAAAACGTATGAAATGCTTGTTGGTGTGTATTTATTGACTTAACATATATAATCTTTGTTGTACATAGGGTGCGTTTTCAAAACAACTTTTTTCGGATTAAGGTTTGTTTGAAGAGAACTATCTCTCGCAAATATCAAATTGTGATAAGCGTTCCCGGTTAATTCAGTAAAACGTTTGAAATGTTTGTTGGTGTGTTTTTATTGACTTAACGATAGCGTTCTGCAAATAAAATCGCTCGAGTTAGTCCGGTCTCGAATGTTTCATATTCTGTATGCCTGAACAGAACTGCATTATCAGAGTCACAGTATTTATTAAAGCGCAACGCAACATGTTTGTTTTAAGGTTACGATAGTCAAATAGTCGAAGAACAATCATTTATATCAACTTATCACTAGAGTATCTTTTCATAAAGCGTTTGAAATGTATATTGCCGTTTGCTCACTGTGTCAAATATTGTGAAAAGTATTTTGAAACACGATATGAAACCAACTCCCGCTTCACCATACAACAGTATAAAACGCTTCTCGAAATCTAAAGGTTTTTTTCAAGCGTTTTCAGAAAAGGTTTTATTCAAATCTGTTGAGAAGGCTTTCTTTGCGTCTGT
>NC_090869.1:11551520-11566520 GCF_036669935.1 Montipora foliosa | reverse complement strand
CGGCAGAATTTTTAGTGTTGTGACGGTCGATTGTCATTAATCTTTCGATGAGAATTCGATTCAGAGTTACCTATAAAAACTTTTTGTTTTCCGTCATCTGTCTTTTGGCTTGCCTTTTACAGTTAACTCCCGGCTTCTACGGTACTTTTTGGTGCTAACGTAAAGCCAAAATATTTTTTGATCTGGCATCCCATGAGACTGAAAAGAAGAGGAATTATGAAGCGGAAACAACATCTTCAGTCCTTCCTTAGTGTGTACAATAAACGTTTACTTAGTGCAACTGCAAGACATGCATGACATGCAGTAAAACGTCCGTTACAGCAATTTTCAGTTAGTTTTTTTTGCAGACTATTTAAAGAAGAAACGAGTGAGTTTTACTCAAGGGCGTGTTTTGTTATCTTTGAACTGAATTTATTACCAAAGCTTAAAAAAAATAGAAGACCTCAAAATGGGACAGGACATTACAAAATAATTAAACTTGTGAGACAAAGGGCCTCTGCTGGCACGACGTCTGGGTGACCCCTCAGATGGTCTTAATGACCCCCCACTTGAAAAAAGTAACTGGAACGCTGCAGTTCAAGGTACCACAGGCAACACAGTGTACGCTCATGACGCGTCTAGTTATTTAAAGGTTCCTTCTACGACCAGATAGATGGCGTATCTATGGGCTCTTCCCGCGCTCCTGTTCTTGCTAATTTGTTTATGGGACATCATGAAAATTATGCATTGTTGAAAAAATTTCAGGACTCCGAAATATTATTTTACCAACGTTTTGTTGATGATACATTTTTTTTGCACCCTAACATCAGATTCACTGTGGAAAAACAAATAGATCACAAAACCCTTTCTTAGATGTTCTGGTCAACGACTCTCTGGTTCCTTTTACCAGTGTTTACCGTAGGAAAACCTTCACGGGCCTGTTGACTAATTACTTTAGTTGTACATCTCACTCCTACAAATTGGGTCTTATTCGCATGCTTGTTGATAGAGCCTACGAGATCAATGACACTTAGTTGGGTTTTCACAAGGACATCACGAAACTCACCGATATCCTTCAAAAGAATCTTTTTCCAGTCCATCTAGTTGAAAATATTATTGATCGTTACCTCACATTTACCCTTCAAGATTGTAATCCCCCGGCTTCCACCTGTGACACTACACGTGCCTTTTATTTTAAGTTACCTTACATTGGTCTTTTTTCTATTATTACGCAAAAAAGGTTCACCACTTTGTTAAACGTTATTGTAACAGCATTGAAATTAAGTTAGTTTTCTCATCCTTTAAAATCGGTAAGATGTTTGGTGTGAAAGATCCTGTCCCTCGTGGGCTCCGTGCGGGTGTGGTATAAAAGTTTTCGTGTGCGGGCTGTGATGCCTGCTATCTCGGCGAAACCACCTGGTATTTTTCCACGTTCGTACATGAGCACATGTTCAGTGATAAGGCCTCTCACATTTTTACACACTTACAAAATTCTCAGCGATAATAATAATAATAATAATAATAATAATAATAATAATAATAATAATAGTAATAATAAGCGCTTTACAAGTCATGAAAAATTATAAATTAATTCATAAACGAAAAAGTTATACAAAAATTTCCTTGAATAAATAAGTTTTAAGTCGTGTTTTGAAAGTCAGGAGATTATCAGAGTTTTTTATTTGTTCTGGGAGATCGTTCCAAAGTTGTGGCGAGGCGACAGCGAAAGCTCTAGATCCATAAGACTTCAAATTATCGCTGGTCGGGTTAAGACGGAGCGATGTAGATGAGCGGAGGGTTCTTGAAGGACGGTAGAGACTTACCAGTTCTTGTATGTACGAGGGAGACAAACCATGCAAAGCCTTGAAAGTGAGAATTAGAATCTTAAACTTTATGCGTTCATTAATTGGTAACCAGTGTAGATCTTTCAAGATGGGAGTAATATGGTTGAATTTTGAGGAAAAAGTTATTAAGCGCGCGGCCGCACTTCATACTCTAGTGATTGTTTCAGTATCGTAGATCATCACGCTTCCACCACCTTCCAGACGTTTTCCGGCAGAAGTTAAGGGAAAAGGAGGAGTGCTTGGCTAATTACCGAGCTCAATTGGAAGAAAGAAATTTAAGAGAGACAAGTTTAATTCAGCAACTAGAAGAAAAAGAGAAGGAGATGGAAGAGCAAATCAGAGAGAAAGAAGACGAGAAAGCAAACTCGGAAAGACAGTTAAGGGAGATGGCACAGAGTTTTGAAGAACGAATCAGAGAAAACGAAGAAGAAAAAACAAATCTTGAAACGCAGTTGGGGATGAAAAACCAAGAGTTAAATGAGCTAGAGACAAGCCTTTCAGCAGCTCAGCAAATGATTATTGAACTGCGTCGTCAGGAATGTTGTGATTGGGTCATTTCTCGCGGTGAAATCCAGGTAAAAGATAAATGCTTAGGCAAGGGAGCCTGGGGAAGTGTCAACGAAGCAACATATTGTGGCTGCAAAGTTGCTGTGAAGCAAATCCATGAACTGATTCTCTCAGCTCACAACAGACGTTTGTTTGAGAGAGAAATGAAAATTGCTTCAAGATGCCGCCATCCTTGCTTGCTGCAGTTTATTGGAGCAACAAATGATGAAGGAAGTCCTCTGTTTGTCACTGAGCTCATGGAATTGAGCTTGCGAGCTTTGCTGGAGCAACGCCAACTCACGGAAACAGAAATATCTGTCATTTCTTTGGATGTATCTCGAGCGCTAAACTATCTTCACCACATGAAGCCTTCTCCCATCGTTCATAGGGACATCAGTAGTGCAAATGTGTTGCTATGGCGACAGGGTGAACAGTGGAGAGGCAAAGTGTCAGATTATGGCACTGCTAAATTTGTTCAACAGACCATGACAGTAGCCCCTGGTGCTTTGATTTACAGTGCACCAGAAGCACTTTCTTCAAATCAAACATCCAAGGTTTGTTTTTTTATTGATAAATAGGCAAAAGACTGTAAATGATGGAAGTTTTAGGGTAAAAGACTAAAACTTTTATGGAACATGTTGATCAAAAAATGCCAAATTTGTTCATTTTTTTACATCTGAGTGGCTGGGTTTCCTATGAAAACTAATTTTCATAAGAAAAACTTGGCACTTAGACTCGCTTTAAAGAGGAGGCAGACAAGAACTCGGAAATAGTCTATTCAATTTTCAAGATGCTAACAATACGATACGATAACTTCATATAGAAAGGGAGACCCAATTGAACTTTAACAGTTTACAAATTAACGACCCTCTAGCAATGCCACGGAGGACAGACCACATCTGACTGAAGACTCAATGCCCTACTCTTTGCGAACAGTGTGTGGGTTCTTTTACGTCCCACAGGGTTATGAACATTGAAGGGTTGTGGGACGGGGCCTACAGTTTATCGCCCTTATCTGAGAAGACTAGAGAGTCTAACCATTTGCAGATGTCATTGCAAAGGCAACGCTTCCTCCTCAGTTATTTAAAGACCCTGAGTGCTGGTCTGGCCGGAGTTTTATTTCATTCCCGCCCTCTCGCACAGTAGTCAAATGCTCAGTCAACTGGGCTAACCGGTCGCCGTTATGCACGCTTCTCGTACAATAATCATAACCCGACTCACTGCTTATATTGTAAGAGACATTACTGTTGCTTTTCTCAGGTTGATGTGTATAGCTTTGGTGTTCTTCTGTGTGAAATGTGCATTGGGGAAATGCCAGATCCCGAGAGACGTGAAGAACAAGTTCTTCTTGTAAGAAACCGACTCTTCCGAAATCTGGTGCGACAATGCCTTCAGGCTGATCCTGCCATGAGACCAGGCATGGCACAGATTATCCAGGAATTGGAACTGATCGGCTGATGTAACACCTAAAATCTCGTAAGAAGTCAATTTGCCTTGATATTCCCTAACTCGAAGAGAACTATAGCAGCAACGAATAGAAAAGTTTAGAAATACAATATCATTTAACAATTATTCCATTGTGTCCCGGGAAATTTCGTTTCCCGCACAAATTTCACAGCTTGGCAACACTTGACGCAGTCAGTTTCCATATTATGTTATACGGAGTCATATAGTTTGTGAGCTGATTAACAAGATTGAATGAATCAGTCACAAAGGTATAATCAATATCTCACTATCCGAGGTCGAAAAGTTAAGTAGATTTGGAACAGAATAACATTAGAATGCAATAGAATTGATTTTATTAGAAATGCAGTTTTCACAAGGGAACGAAAGTAATAAGAAAAGTGATATAATACGATTAATGAACGAGTAATTTTTATATTAGATAATGTTGTGGTGATGAACTTGGTACAAATAATTGGGCAAGAAAGGGCATAGAGAGGAGAAAATCCTAGAGTAAAGAAATGAGCTAAGGGAGTAGAAGTGGAAATCTCACAAAGTTGAAATTTCCCCGTCCCAGTTTTAAGATTAATATTAAATCATTAAGTAAACGCTCAAACATGCGGAACATTTTAAATCAAAAATAAAAATCTGTGTTTAACGTGCTAAACTGCACGCTGCACTGAGATTTAGAACTAGGATAGACCTAGAATTAGAGTGGGATAGAAAAGAATGGAATGGAAGGTTTCACTTTTGACCACTGAAACAATAATCGTTTTTGTACGCGCCTTACAAGCGTTGCACAAATGTGCAAAATTGAGAAGAATTTCTGGTGTAAAGTTAATGCGAGCAATTCTCCAAAACATTTAAATAGGTCGTGATTTCTAACGGCGGTAGGGATAAATAAGGTAATCATTATTTTCACGCGGCTAAATGTTAGTACGCAGTAATCGAACATTTAGTTTATTCCTAGAGTCCCTAAAATAGTTTGTGGACAACTCGTGTAGAGATTTGCAAACCATCGTAGGTCTTTGAATCACGGTGCTGCTGGCGAGCCGAAGTTCGAATAAGTAACCCGCATTCGCGTCATAGTTTGAAAAAAAGTCAAAACACGGGCTGCTCCATTTTGTAACTTTTGTGACTTATTCTGCAAAGTTATCCCATAGTTTCCCCAAACAGTACAATTGCAATAATCAAAGGGTTTTTGTGTCAGGAATTGGTATATTTGATATCAGGTTGCTTGAGGAACAAGGTGCCTTACTCGTTGTATGGCCTCAATTAATGACAGAAGCGACTTTCTTAGCTAGTTTCTCGATATGGCTACTCCAATCAAGTTTGTTATCAATAATCACCCCAAATGATTTTGTGATAGTAACTTGACTAACTTGAACATCATTGATTGCAAGTGTCGGAAAATCTGTAAGAGTACGTACTATCAGAATTTTCAACATTTCAATTAGTATTTAGATGTTAAAAAATGTACTAATAGTAATTGGTAACAATGTTTTTAAGTGATAAAAATTCAGTTTTTAATTTCATTATCAAGCTAAGACTGAGTGTTGTTATAGTCTTGCTAAGCGTTATAGAATAGGATATTTTTAAAATTAGAAACCGAACAGTGTCTCACTTTTATAAAAATGAATTCGACTTTGATCCTTTGGAGAGAATCACAGTGAAAACCCTGGTTCTGTGCGGTGTGGTAATGGAGGAATTTCGCATGGAAATGTTATGGCATCGTATTTTTCCAAATACTTTCACCAGTTTGGTGAGATTATTATAGTTCTCATTTCAGAATTGACAGAAAAGGGGAAGGAGCCACCAAATTAACCACTATCAAAAATACCGTAATACTCTTTGTCTCTCCAAAGTGTTGCATACGCATTGTTTCCAGTTTCCCTTGGGACTTACAAGATAAAAACAGTGCTTATGCAAAGAGTATTATGGTATTTTTTATTGTGGCTAATTTCTTTCTGTGAGCCGTAACCTCCCAAAGTAATTGTTCACGAATGACAAGAGATGACGTTACGATAAACATCGCTATTGTGGACATTTTGTTGTTTTCAATTAGGTACTATTTATTTCCTAGATGTTGATTGGCTGTCGAAACAAAGGGTTCTTTTGTTTTCGTAAATAGCAAGTTTAAAAAACAAAGGAAATGTTTGTAAACAGTGAGTATCGCAATAAGAAATTACTTGGGGGAGATTGATGCTTTTTCACTATCAAACGTGTTACCTCAGTTGCTTTTATATATATCTTTTTAACATAATCATTTTTTAACGTATATTTTTGTATATTTCTGTATTTTTGACGCAGAATCGAAAACTTCGATGGCGAACTCCCATGCAACATCCTAAAAAGGAAGGTGTTTGCGAGACTCAGTTCAGCGTTCAAAAAAGTAGAGGCGTAATAAATTCATACAGGGGCTCATAACAAATGGTCCCCCAGCTTTCTTTAATTCACGAAGGTAACCTGTCGTAGTTCATTTTTCCACCAGTACTGTAACGACCTCAATCCTTTATTACGTCCGCTTGGCCTAACGCGACTGTGTAACCTGAGAGTTCGCAGAAGTTTCATGGTGTTCCAGTATTGCTGAAACAAGGGATTGCGACCTGTGGTTTTCTCCGACACTTCTTTGTAAGATGGAGGGAGAAAGTCGCTTTTCGGGTTTTCGAGTGTGTCTTTAGTTTGGTGTATAAAATTTTCCTCTTACTAAGTTGTAATTGCTTGGAGTTTGATATAACCACTGTTATTAACACAAATAAAAGCTCGCTGAAACGGGAAATACTGATTGTGTTCTTTAAGGGATTTCACTGAGTTTCGTGAGCCTTTGATCTGAGCTTGCGTTTACGTAAACCTGCTGTTTGTAACAAAATAATGAATATTAAGCCCCGGCGAAACGAGAGCGAGAGTTTCAACTCTGGTCACCTCTCATCAACTCTCGCTCTCGTTTGGCCAGGGCTTTAGGGACCTTTGTCGTGGGAAGCTTTGCGGCTAGGCGTTTCTCAGGTTGACAGGGTTTAAATTTTAGCCAGGCGTTCGACTTGCCCGCTAGACATGTTGTTTTTCGTCAAGTCAAAGTGCTTCACTTTTCGCCCCTTAAAATATGATCAGTTTATTCATTCTAGTTCCAAAAGTCCATCTTGCACATTGCAGGCGGGTATAAAAACCAATTTCTTCCCTTTAAAGGTGAGGCTGTTTAATTTTTAATGGTAAAAAAAACTTGCCGTTAAAGGGTTACCGCTCGCTTCAAACGTTTGCAGAGACCTTGGTCACGTGACATCCTCAGGTTGGCATGCATCAACTTGTCTAGTTTCTCTATATCTTCCGATAAGGGCAAGAAATAAGCTAAACTCCAGCACGTTTCTTTAATTTTTGGCAAAACGCAAAGTGCTGAGTGTCGATGTTAAAACTCTAAATTCTGAATATCTTTGGCGGGTTTCGCGAATTATAGACTTTTGGGTCTTTGGCGTCGTTTGAAAACTTGAGAACAATAATTACCGTCTGTTCAAAAAATAGGTCCGCAATGCGTACTTGGGGTCTTATGCTTAGTTTTAACTCTATTGAACGTTACAGAATTTGGTACTGCGGTGTCACTTTTACCATGCGTGATTGGTTGAAAATTTGCCATAACAGTGCAGTACTGAAATGGATTCCTTAAGTATGCTTCAAATTTCAGGACCTGTTAAGAATTTTACAGCTTTGACTCACTGCTAATCTTTCTCTTATTGCCATTTGCACAGTTAAGACAACTTTTGCTGCACACTACATCATTTCTATCAGCTATTTAGTAGTAATAGAAGAACTAGAATGGCTACGAAACAAGCAGGGCACTGTCATACATTCGTATGACCCCATAAATGATCAAGAGAATGCTGAAATACAACTAGAATTCCAAGATGAATCATCAGTAGATGAGGTGTTCAATGAACAAGTACCCTCAGAGCTTGCTGCAAATCCCCAAACTACTGAAAATCACCGTCCATCAGCAATAACAATGTATAATCAGCCAACAGAAATATCTGATGATCAATTACGTCAGTCAGTTAGATCACTAAATAAAATGCAACGCAAAGCTTACAACAGGGTGCTTTCATGGACTAGAAATAAAATGAAAACCTCAACAGTCTGAAGTCACAAAATGTTGAACCAGTTTCTTTGTTTATAACTGGAGGTGGTGGTGCTGGGAAAAGTCACAGGGACACCCAACTTCAGTTTTCGGAAAATATCTGTTCGGAAGACGATTTGAGATCTAGAATTTTCGGAACATTTGTTGTAAAATTTCTTGCTTGCCTGCCTCTCCTAGGATTTTCGAACATCTGAAAAATGGTAAAATTGCCCATTTTTAACGGATTTCTACGGTCACCTAGAATTTTCGGGAGCCTTTTTTCTGGCTAAAATTTTCGAAAAGGTAAATTTTGATCGCTATAATTTTCGGATCACTAGACTTTCAGCTAGGTAATCCGAACAGATAAAAAAATTTTAGGGGATAAAAATATGCCTATATCTACCGTTTAAATACTAAAATACGTTTAACAATGCTATGTTTAAGTGGTTTTGAACTATATTCTCCTTGGGTGCCCCTGAAGTCATTTGATTAAAACAATTTACCAGTAACCACACTTGAAAAACCTATGGACATGCTCCAATGAATCCTGAGAAACCAACAGTGTTACTAACAGCATCTACTGGAGTAGCAGCAATAAACTTTTGATGGTACAACCATTAACACAGCATTAGCAATACCTAAAAATACAGGTGATTTCCTACCTGCAATATCTGATCAGAAAAGAACACAAATGAGATTATCACTGTGAGCTGGACGTAATAATAATAGATGAGATCTCAATGGTTGGTATAACACTACTCTCCTCCATATTCATCAATGACTAAAAGAGATATTTGTTATTAACAACTCAAAGCATTTTGCTGGTATAAGTATTATTGCTCTTGGTGATTTATATTTCCTTAACCTCCAAAATGGGAGTCAGCATTGCTTAGTGGTTATCAACCGTGCTTCCCACCTCTGCGACCCAGGTTCATCTCTGGCCTCGAGGTCGTATGTGGGCTGAGTTTCAGTCGCGATCTCAACCTGACTCGAGGGTTTTTCTCCGGGTACTCCGGTTTTCCTTCCTCATAAAAATCGACTCTAGATCAATAACATCCGGGCGGATACCATTGTATAGGGAAAACCTCTGGTATCTCTCCCTTTCATTGTATTGAGTGAATAAAGTTGGTATATTAAAATTAGCCCTGATTCCTAAAGCTAAGTTTACCATGAACTAACTTCTGAAATCTTATAAGATGTCAATTTGCCTAGATGTTCGCTAACTTGAAGAAAAGTATAGCAACAACGAATAGAAATCGGGATACAAAATTACAAAAAAAAACTGAATTACTGTACAGAGTAAAATGTTTCTAAAAAGGATGCTGTTCCTCAAAGTATTTGCTTGATTAAGCCTTTAAATTGCCCAAGAGACTCTGCTTGCCTTAAGTTGCAAGGAAGGTTGTTCCATAGAATGGCGCCATTGAAGGTAAAGCTATTTGTAATAGTTAGTACGCAGTAATCGAACATTGAGTTTATTCCTAGAGTCCCTTAGGCTGTAGGCGGTTTCTGCCTTTTTAAAATCCAGAACATAAATAGTCTGTGGACAACTCGTGTAGAGACTTGCAAACCATCGTAGCTCTTTGAATGTGATGCTGGTGAGCCGAAGTTCGAGTAAGTAACCCGCATGCGCGTCATAGTTTGAAAAAGTCAAAACACGGGCTGCTCTATTTTGTAACTTTTGTGACTTATTCTTCAAAGTTATCCCATAGTTTCCCCAAACAGTATAATTGCAATAATCAAAGAGTTTTTGTGTCAGAAATTGGTATATTTGATATAAGGTTATTTGAAGAACAAGGTGCCTTACTCGTTGTATGGCCTCAATTAATGACAGAAGCGACTTTCTTAGCTAGTGTCTCGATATGGCTGCTCCAATCAAGTTTGTCATCAATAATCACTCCAAATGATTTTGCGATAGTAACTTGACTAACTTGAACATCATTGATTACAAGTGTTGGGGAATCTGTAAGAGTACTTACTTAGCCTCTGAATCGACTCTGATACTTCAGAATTTTCAACATTTCAATTAGGATTTAGAAGTTAGAAAATGTACTAATTGGTAACAGTGTTTTTTAAGTGATAAAAAAATCCGTGCTTTAAATCATTATCAGGCTAACACTGAGTGTTTTTATATTAATTTTTTGCTGAACGTTCTAGAATAGGATATTTTTAAAACTTGAAACCGAACTCGGACTCAGTTTTACAAAAGTGAATTCGACTTTGATCCTTTGGAGAGAATCACAGTGAAAACTCTGGTTCTGTGCGGTGTGGTAATTGAGGAATTTCGCATGGAAATGTTGTGACAACGTGTTTTTCCTAGTACTTTCACCAGTTAAGTGAGATTATTATAGTTCTCATTTCAGAATTGACAGAAAAAGGGGAAGGAGCCACCAAATTAGCCACTATCAGAAATACCATAATACACTTTGTTTGTCCCTCCAAAATTTTGCACAAGCATAGACCAATTCGGCGAACGCAATGTTGTACCCAATTCAAAATGTTAAGATTCTTTGTGTATTGCATTTGCACAATGTAGCATTCATATGGAAATATTTGGAACAAAACGTTTTATTGCCAAAGGATCTGAATTGGGTACAACATTTAGTTAGCCGAATTGGTCTATTGTTTCCAGTTTCTTTTGGTACTTACAATGGTCCCAAGACAAGATAAGAACAATGCTTGTGCAAAATTTTGGAGGGACAAACAAAGAGTATTACGGTATTTTTGATAGTGGTTAATTCCTTTCTGCGAGCGGTAACCTCTCAAAGAAATTGTTCACAAATAACAACAGATGACGTTACGATAAACATCGCTATTGTGGAAATTTTGTTGTCGTCATAAATGTTGATTGGCTGTCGAAACAAAGGGTTCCTTTGTTTTCGTAAATAGCAAGTTTAAAAAACAAACGAAATGTTTGTAAACAGCGAGTATCGTAATAAGAAATTACTTTGGGGAGAGTGATGGATTTTCACTATCAAACGTGTTACCTCAGTTGCTTTTATATATATCTTTTTAACATAATCATTTTTTAACGTATATTTTTGTATATTTCGTGTATTTTTGACACGGAATCGAAAACTTTGATGGCGACCTCCCATGCAACATTCTAAAAAGGAAGGTATTTGCGAGACTCAGTTCCGCGTTTAAAAAAGGAGAAGCGTAATAAATTCATTAAAAAATACAGGAGCTCATAACAAATGGTCCCCCAGCTTTCTTTAATCTACGGATGTAACATGTCGTAGTTCATTGTTCTACCAATACTGTAACAACCTCAATCCTTTATTACTTTCGCTCCACCTGAGCGCGACTGTGTAACCTGAGAGTTCGGAGAAGTTTAATGGTGTTCCAGTATTGCTGAAACAAGGGATTGTGACCTGTGTTTTTCTCTGTGTTCACTTCTTTGTAAGATCGAGGGAGAACGTCGCTTTCCAGGTTTTCGAGTGTGTCTTTAGTTTGGTGTATTAAATTTTAAGTTTGGTGTATTAAAATTCCGTAATTGCGTGTTCTATAGTCCAGTCCAAAGTTTGAATTTTACAATTCCATAATCTTGATTTCAGTATTGGAGTAACGTGGTACCAAACGTTCTACAATAACTTGAAATCTCGTTAAGAAAAAAGATTAAATCCAGTAGTCCAGTCCGGATTGAGATCGCCAAAACTCTCTCTATCATCGATTCAAAACTCAACAAAAGCTACAAGTAGTTAAATAGTTTTCAGAAACTACAAAAGTTCGTCATGATTCTACACTCAAGCTGGCTTCAAGGCTGACATGTTGATCATTTACAACTTCTTTTTCACCACAAGCTTAAGCGTGCACTCTGAGCTGCTGACAGCTTTCCAAGACCAATGTTTCTAAAGTTAAGCCCATTATCTGGATGGGGGACGTCAAAATATGCGACTTACAGTCAGGAACATACGACCAAAAATTCTATTTTAACGCTCAAAAATGCGAACTAAGAAAGGTACAGATTTTGCTAGCCTGCTTTATGCAAAACAAATATTGACGCAAAAGTATATAAATATTAATATGTAGTTTTTAAGGAGAGCAGAAGGAACTCCTAGGAAGTGTCGATCGAGAATAAAACAATTTGCCGTCAGCGAAAAACATTTCGGGAGATTTTTGTTACGTTCAATCAGAGTTCAATTTTTCTATCGTACTTTTGGTCGTCCACCTTATGGGGTCACCACCTTATCGTGGTGGGGTGGTTTGCGTGTCCCAATGACCCCTAGAGCTATGTCGGCGGGAGTTTTTGAACTCCTGGTAGGGTCAGCCATGTCGAACAGGTCGAAAGGTAGGGGCCAGACGAAGAGTGATCCCCTGGTCCTCCAGGTTGGGGGTTGAGCGTGGGGCTAACAACCCCACCTCGTAAAAATGGAACATGTTACGGAAACTGCGACAACGAAGACAAGTAAACCATCGACAGGCCCGGATAGAGACTTCAGCCGAGTGACCAGCGGCAGAATGACCAACTCTAATGAAAGCCTCAGTGGGGAAGTTAGAGCTGCGAGATGTAGTCTACGCGGGCCCAAGGCACAGATTAGAATAGGAGCATGGAACGTTCGCACCATGTATGAAACATCGAAATCAGCCCAGGTATTAAGAGAAATGAATAAGTATAATTTGGACATTCTTGGCGTAAGCGAGTGCCGTTGGACTGGATCCGGGCGCCAAAGGTCAGTCGATGGTTCGGTCATATTGTTCTCTGGCCATGAAAATACTCACATCAATGGCGTGGCACTGATTATTGCCAAGAAGAGTGTTAATACCTTACTAGAATGGGAACCAATCAACGACCGTATACTGAGAGCGAGATTTGACTCCAAGCATTGCAAACTCACGATCATCCAGTGTACTACGGACCAACAAATGAAGCAGATGATGCGATGAAAGATGACTGGTATGACCATCTAATTCAAGTGTTATCCAAGGTTCCTCGCCATGACATGCTTGGATGCCATGCATGCATGCTTGGATGCCATGCATGCATGCATGCATGCATGACATGCATGCTTGCATGCTTGTGAGGCAGTGTGGCCCAGTTGTTAGGGCGCTTGCCTTGAGATCCGGAGATCCGGGTTCAAGACCCGCTCTGACCACTCGTTGAATTTGCTCCTGGTAGTCCCTGGTTCAACTTCCCGGCTGCACTTGTAAATAGCCAACTGGTTTGCCTCCGCCCAGTTGGGATTCTTAACGGTTGTTGTTGTGTTCTGTCGTTTCGTTAATTGTGTTTCATTGGCCCTGAAAAGCCCCTATGGGGAGCGGTCAATTAAGTATGTATGTATGTATGTATGCTTCTAGTCATCGGCGACTTGAATGCCAAGGTCGGAGCTGACAATGTTAACTATGAACGAGCCATAGGCAAACACGGCTGTGGCACTATGAATAACAACGGCGATCGTCTAGCCGATTTCTGTGTCAACAATGACCTTGTAATTGGAGGTACGATCTTCCCCCACAAGAACATCCATAAGCTCACTTGGAGGTCGCCTAACGGAAGATCCCTCAACCAGATTGACCATATTATCATCAATGGAAAGTGGCGGCGGTCGCTTGAAAACGTCAGAGTATTTCGGGGAGCCGACGCAGCAAGTGACCACAACTTAGTCGTAGCAACAGTGAAGCTGAAACTTCGCAAGGCAATGAGGCAAGAACAGCAAAGAAAGCAGTTTGATATCGCGAAGCTTAGATGCCCTGAGATCCAAAAGCAGTTTGTCCTGGAAGTTAAAAACCGCTTCCAAGTTCTTGCAGGCGCTAACGAAGACGACACACCAGTTGAGACTAGGTGGAATAGGATCAAGAACACCTTCAACGAGGCAGCAGCTAGCACCGTAGGATACAAGAAGAAAAATAACAAGGAATGGTTAACACCTGAGACATGGGAGAAAGTTGAAGAACGGAAGCACCTTAAAATTAAGATGCTCAACGCAAAATCGCCGAGGCTACAAGAGCAGGCCCAACAGTTATACGCGTTCAAAGACAGAGAAGTGAAGAAGAGTGCCAGGAAGGATAAGCGCCATTTCATTGAAGAGTTGGCATGCAAAGCGGAGCTCGCTGCTTCGAGAGGAGAGCTGAGCACAGTCTATAAAGTCACTAAGCAGCTCTGTGGCAACTATACCAGCCACCCACCACCAGTTAGAGCCAAGGATGGTTCTCCTTTGACATCTGAGCGAGAGCAGACAGCTAGGTGGGTCCAGCATTTTCAGGAGGTTCTCAACCAACCAGAGCCAGATCAACCAGCAAGCCCTGACCCTCCTCAAGATATCCTTGATATTGACGCAAGTCCACCTACGCCTTCCGAGGTCAGAAAAGCAATCAAAGCTACAAAGAATGGCAGAGCGCCCGGACCTGACTCCATCCATGCTGAAATGTTACAAGCTGACCTTGATATCTCTACAACCGTGTTAGTAGACCTAATTAGCTATATATGGGACACCAACACCATCCCATGTGACTGGACAAATGGTCTCATAGTTGAAATACCTAAGAAAGGCAACCTGCAAAATTGTGACAATTGGCGTGGTATAACCCTTCTCTCTACGCCAAGCAAGATATTCTGTAGGGTTCTCCTTCAGTGGTTTGATTCAGCCATCGACAGCAGGCTCAGGCAGGAACAAACCGGCTTTCGCAAGGGTAGAGGATGCATCGACCAGATCTTTGCACTGAGGAACATCATTGAGCAGTGCCTGGAATGGAACGCCCCCCTGCACATCAACTTTGTAGACTTTAGAAAAGCTTTTGACAGTGTACACAGGGAGACTCTATGGAAGATCTTAGAGTCATACGGGATTCCGGACAAGATCATTACGCTGATCAATCTTTTCTATAGGAACTTCGAGTGCAGCGTCATCATCGGTAGCAAAACATCTGAACCATTCCCAGTCAAATCTGGAGTACGTCAAGGCTGCATCCTTTCCCCTATGCTCTTTCTAATTACCATCGACTGGGTTATGCGACAAACCACATCAGACAAGGCAAGAGGTATCCAGTGGACGCTTTTCTCCCACCTTGAGGATTTAGACTTTGCTGATGACCTGGCACTTTTGTCCTCCAGGAGTGACCATCTTCAGGTGAAGACGAATCGACTAGATA
>NC_090869.1:11529020-11531520 GCF_036669935.1 Montipora foliosa | reverse complement strand
CAAATGTGGCAGATTCGCACTTAGAAGCATTTCTATGAGAACAGAGTAAAAAAAAATGTAGTGCAAAGTTTATTGACATTTGGCCGGCCGGCACGTATTCAGATGGTATAAGGACAATTCGCCTCAGACATTAAGATGATTAGCCCCCAATAGCAAAAAACAGAAACAAAATATAACACCATTTGTCTTTTTGCTATCAATAATGTAGTCAAAGAAGTGTAGTTGAACTGAAGCCAAAAGCCAAAAATTTGCAAACTCACACTCATGTGAATCATCTGTGGATTCCATGTATCTGTGGTCAGATATGGGATGTTACGAAAACTAAGACTCTCGAAAACCTACACTGTAAACCTCAGACTCCTAAGACAAGGGGTCTTCGTGGTACAAAAACTAAGAGTGGGTCTTAGCTTTTGTAGTACGAAAGCTAAATAGTACTTGTAAACAGTGGAAAGAAACCCACGAAAACTTACCGCTAGTCAGAGATTTGGGCGCTAGATTTTGCTTACATGGTTTAACTTAACTAGACATGACACTGTGACATGATTGTATGTGACAGAAAATCATCCATGATTACTTATTGGCACCGAAACTAAAGATGGGCTCTTTCGAATAATGAGAAACTGAGATCTAAGTTGCTGAAGACTATGGAACCATGAAGATCGTGTAAGATTTCCTTAATTGTCAGGATATGATGTTGTTCACATACAATTGCCTCATTCGCCCTGCTCATATCTACACAGACCTGTATGTCACCATCTTGTTTAGGGGTGACAGTCAATGCAGACACCCACGCTGTAAGAATGTTTGGCTCTTCTTCCTTTACATCTGCATCTAGCAAAGCACCCAGTTTCTGATCAAGAAAGGAAACCTTCATACCTGCTGGACTACTGGTTTAATGTCCTTATAGTGTAACTGGGGCTGATGGTCCTTCAGCTTTCCAGCTCCAGTAAGGATATCTGCATAATTTATTCCTCTTGATCATCTTTGTCATTCCCCTCTGTCACCAGTGAACAGAACTGTTCCAACTCATAGCTTATTTAAAAGTTTCTTGCTGTACTTCTCCCCAGCGGCGGTCTACCACTTTGATTACTGTGAACTTCTCCAATATAGACACAGGCTATTTTGGCAACAAATGTTGCTATGACTTGAACTGGCTCACTCTGCCCATATGCCAATAACTTCTTATTTAACTCCTTGGATCCACAGTAAATAATTATGTTTCTGTTTCAGACTGTTCCAAGTTTCATAGTCTATCAGGTTACCTGAGGCTCCTGAATCAAACAGTACACCCATTGTTTAAATTAACTCCACCAACCTTTTAGGCATTATTTCACCAGTTTGCTGTTGTCCTTCCACAACAAATGCATATTTATCCCCTCGTTCAGCTGCTCCAATGTGGAAGCACTATGGCGTAGAGGTTAGCACTCTGGTCTCACGATTCTAATGGTTGCTGGTTCGATTCCAAGGTTCGCTGGTTCGAGGCCTAGCTGCCATCATGTTGTTTCCTTAGACAAGAGACTTTACTCTACACTGTACTCTACACTCTCTTCACCCAGGTGCATAAATGGGTACTGGCGATATACTGCCGGGGATAACCCTTCCAGGGGAGAGAGTAATAATTCTCCTAGTTGCTTCATGCTATTGAAACTGGGATAAGCTCCGGCCATAATGGGCGCCAGTGGCTTGCATTTGACTTTACCTTTACCTCAGGTACTCAATGCTTTAAATTTCTGCTTGGTTTTTGGTACAGGCTTCTTAGTTCCCTTTTTCTCGCAACATACTGCAAATGTCGCTAAATCCCACACTCATTTATCTCTCACTGGACAGCATACATCTTTTGCAAAATGGCCAACACAATGTCAGTGACTGACCTGCTTTTGGCTTTTGGGTGGCTTTCCCTTTTGGTTGTACTCTGTCCCCTCTCATAACTGGTTGTTCTAGGTTTACTGTGGGACAGAATGTAATTTCCGCGAACATGACTGGAAGACTGGAGAGAAAATGTATTTTTTATATAAGCAGGAAAATTATTAAAAAACAGACAGCAGTAATATGAGGAAATTTGTAATGCGCTGATTGCAGCATGAAGCATGTAGAGTTTGACATTAGTGGTAAGAGGGAAAGTAATCTTCAAATATATGAATCAAAGTATTCTCTGACTTACATCATACCACTCCTTTGACAAGAAGTCATGAAAAGGCCTTTTTTTTTCGTTTGCTATGAGGATAACAGCATTGCTTTGTCGCAATTTTTTTATGAGACAAACTTGTTCAGAAATCAAAAGTCTACGCTAGCAGCACACACCAGGGCTATTCTTGAGGTTGTTTCTCTAAAAAAACCTCGTTCTCTGATGGATACCTTTGATGACATTAATTACAATCTGAAGTTACCATCTTTGTCAGCAAGACTATGATAATGGCATAAAACCAGATCTTGCATGGCCAAAACTTCTACTTGTTCTCATTCTTTCCTGAAATCTAAAGCTCTCTTTTCTTAAACTCAC
>NC_090869.1:11511520-11514020 GCF_036669935.1 Montipora foliosa | reverse complement strand
TGGCATTGCGATGCAAAACTAAGTAAAAACTAAAATTATCATGCCACATTACGATATTAAACTAATGGCTATAACAACCAAAATATGAATAAAAAACGACTTACTTTAGTCTGGCTCCGAGTAACTATGGTAGCTGATATAAAAGGTAGAAGTACTTGAAATAGCTTGTAACCAGCAAGTAGCGTTGCAACAATCAGCCTTGTGTAAAAACTACGTGACTATCTAAAAGGCGAAATCCGATCCCTTAGCGGTGCGATTGGCTAAATGAACAAAAGGAAATAATGTGCGAATCGCGGCTTAATATAGACAAACGAATTATTGTATTACGAAAGTAACACAAAGAATGTTAGTTTTGGAAGTCTGAACTGGCACTTCTTCTCATTCAAGGTCAATCCACACTTTCTGAGACGGCGCAGAACAGCTAGCAGATTCTCATCATGTTCCTGGATTCCACATCCGTGAATGATTAAGTCGTCAGCAATATTTTTAACTCCTTTGCAACCTATCAGAGCATCCTTAACAATCTTCTGATATTTCTCTGGAGCTGAGGTTATTCCAAACATTAACCTCTTGTAACGAAAAAGAAACCCTGTGTGTTATGAAGGTAGTAATCAGACGTGATTCTGTATCGAGCTCTACTTGATGGAAGCCCCATTTCAAGTCCAATTTACTGAAAACAGTAGACCCATTTAAATCGTGCAGGACTTCCTCGATGGTAGGAATAGGGTGCCTTTCCCTTTCAATTGCTTCATTAGCTCTTCTCATATCGACACAGATGCGAATATCCCCATCCGGTTTCGGGACAACCACAAGAGGTGAAACCCATTCTGTAGGGCCGCTGGGTACTTCTTCGATTATGTCTTCCTTCAGTAATTCATCTAATTTCTTGTCGACTTTCTCTCTTAGACCAAATGGTAATCTTCTGACAGGTTGTGCAACAGGTTTTACATCTTTGTTCACATGCAATTTCAGCTGGTAATCTTTCAATTTACCCACTCCCGTGAAAATATCAGGAAAGTTCTTAACAATGTCCACAAATGTCCCTTCACTTGTAATAGAGTATGCTTGGGGGGATTTAGGAGGCCCAACTCTTAGCACGTTCAATTTCTCTGCCGTATCCCTTCCAAGCAAAGCTCTGCCATGACTTTCCACAACGGTAAACTCGGCTACACACCTCTCTCCAGACGCCTCACAATAAACTGCACTCTCAAATGTTCCAACTACCTCAATGGGTTCACTTTGGCCGTAAGCAAACAGCTTCCTTTCGCACCTTTGGGATCTGCATTTCACACCTTCTTGTTTTAACCTTTTCCACGTGTCACGATCCACAATATTGCATGTCGTTCCTGAGTCAGTGAGGACATTCTTAAGCTGCACACCCCCAATGCACAAATCAGCAACTCCACTCAAGTCACCACCACATTTCACAACAAAAGCATAATAATCTTCTTCTGGCTCCTCTGAAATTTGATTAGCACCATCTGAACGCTGTTTTTCACTTGGACGTTTCCTTTCCACTTTACATCGGCAACAGGCTGCGAAATGACCAAGGAGACCACTCTTGTTACAGGCTTTTCCGAGTGCTGGACAACTCCTGTCTCGTTCAGAATGACCAGTTCTGCCACAACGGGTGCATTTCCTTTCTTTCAAAACCTTCTTTTCTTTTCCAAATTTCTTTGCTGCCCTCTCCTTTTCTTTCCTTTGATGATCTTTTTGACTGATTCTGTTAACTCGCTCAAGACCTCCCATGGACTGCATTTGAGTGTTGACCGCCTCGTGGACGCGTGCAGTTTCCTGTAGCACAGTCAAGGTTGCATCACTCGCTTTCTCGAGAAATTTTCGTCGAAGTCTTGAATCTTTACATTTTTCAATGATCTGGTCTCGGATGGCTTCATCCACATTTGCAAAATCACAAGATATGGCTTTCTGATGTAGTCGGCAAACAAACTGATCGATAGTTTCTCCCTCTGTCTGTTGCATCTGGCGAAATACGTGTCGCTCAAATGAGACGTTGACTTTTGTCGTGAAATAGTTATCCCGAGCTGCTAGACAATCGTTAAATGTAGTTTCGTTATCCTCAGGTACTAAAGTGTAGTAAATCTCTTGTAATTCCATACCTCCCGAATGTAACACCAATGCAATTTTCTGACCTTCACTGGTTACTCCTTTCGAGGCCACATAAAGGTTAAAGGCACGTTTCCATCGTTTCCATCGAACAGAAAGTGAATTTGGCTCTCCCTTTGGGTCGAAGTGAGGCAGGCCTTGGATATCTAAGACTTGTTTCGCGGTCGCTCCGCCAGGATCGGTGGGAGTCGTTGATGTGGTCGAGCCACTCGCTTGCTCTCCAGGCGCTGACATTCCGATTGTTTAGACGAAATAGCCGCGCAAAATTTAATCCGTAATCACTTAAGTACTCCACGTATCACCGTCCTCGTCGCTAAATGTAGTGATGGCCGAGATATAAACAGATTCGTCAGTGTTAAGTACAACACACTTTAAT
>NC_090869.1:11491520-11501520 GCF_036669935.1 Montipora foliosa | reverse complement strand
AGAATGACATGTTCGGATATTATGAGGGAGTGAATTCCACAGCTCAAGGGCTGCAAAGGAGAAAGCTCTCTTTCCATAACAGTTAAGATTATAAGAGAACTTAGGCAGAAGATGGAGGCCAGAGGACCTTGAGTCCTTGAAGGTCTATAAGGTTTGATTAAGTCAGACAAATAAGACGGTGCACAGTTATTGAGGATTTTGAAGGTGAGAAGTAGAATCTTATATTGAATTCTCTGCCCAATGGGTAGTCAAATTCTGTAGGGTACGCAGAATTGGAGTTATATGTTCGGCGCATTTGATCATATTCAGATGTTAATTTGCGCCTAATAAGTAATAAATTATTATTATTATTATTTGTGAGAAAAGGTGAGGACTCTGGCTGCAGCATTCTGTACCAGTTGTAGCTTTTACACTGAAAATTTAGACAGGCCATAAAGAAGCGAGTTGCAAAAATCCAATTTAGAAGAAAGGAATGCGTGGATAAGTGTCTCACAGGCCTTAACGTTGATATGTTTCCTGATTTTGCAAATGTTCCTTAAATAAGAAAAGCAGGATTTACAAATAACAGCAACATGGTGTTCCAGAGGCATATCCTCGTCTAGGATAACTAATTGTGATAGTATTGCTGTGCTGATTGTTGAGGCCCCATTAGGAGAGGGAGGAATCTAAGCATCCCGTATCCCTAAATATCCTGACCCATATCCCGTTAATTCCTGTGGTTTGTATCACTGTAATACCAGTTCGGTTTTTTAAATACCCTGCGTCCCCCCAACAAAGATGGCGTCAGAAACCGTGACAAGGTCTACTGAATAGACTAAACATTCACGTGACAGGCGTTTGTTTGGGGGAAAGAGAGGAAAAAAATGCCTTCGTCCCATGAGAGACATAAAGAGACAATTTATTTTATTGAGAGAGTGCCTGATTTTACTGTTAAAAGGTATTTGTAACAATCACTCTCGCAAACGTTGACAAACGGCGGGACTAGCATGTCACGCAAGCCTTCTTATCACCCGTCGTGGAGATGACAGTGCGAAAGAAAGCTGTTCGCCTGGCAACGCAGTTGTCATTTGCATAGACCTGACAACGCAAAAATTTTGAGTTCGCCAAGCGACGCAGTTTTGATTTGACGGTAGTGCTGATGACGCAAAAAATTTAGTGTGCCCGACAACGCAGTTGTGATTGGTGGCTAGTTGATAGCGCAAAAATCTTGAGTTTTCCCGGCAACTTAGGTTTCGATTCGTGCAGAGTTGACAGCGTAAAGATTCTGAATTTACCCAGCAATGCAACGCTGTTTTTGTTAATTTTAGGTGATTAGAGACGTCTAGATTTATTATAGGGTTAGCTCATTTTAGATCATTTTAGATCGTTTTAGGTCATTCCTTGATTTAGTAACTACGGGATAAATGTCTCGCTTGTTTTCTTGCACGACAAAGCCTTCTTTTCTTTAAAATTGTTGCAAGCTATTAGCATTCTTCGTTATCACTCAGTTCGATCCAGGATTGGACTGCTCACTTGAGCTTGAATCCGGACCTTCACACGGGTAAAAAATCGAATATTTTCTGTTGCATCTGATCGATTAGACGACAACCTTTTGCCTTTCACGTCGAATTCCGTATGTGTAGTACATAAAATACCTTGCCGTGAAACATTTTCTCGATGGTCGTCTGACCACAAAATCAAATGCGTGCTGATTCCCTTCCTCGCAAAGATGACAAAGCCTACATTGCCGCCCCTCCCCTAACACACAGTTGGTAAACCTCCCAGGTTTTGAGAGACACCTGACCAGCCTGAACCAGGGTCTTTTTCCTCAACGACAACGGGGGCAGTAAAGAGAGACCCTGGGAACGAGGTTGATTAAGCATGAACATTCAACCTTTTAATTGTTTATTTGTTGTAGCGCTTTTTACTGATTATTGTTGTCTATTTTCTAATGTACTTCCTTCTTATTGAAAGACAAAGT
Source organism: Montipora foliosa (assembly GCF_036669935.1). Lineage (NCBI taxonomy): Eukaryota > Metazoa > Cnidaria > Anthozoa > Scleractinia > Acroporidae > Montipora > Montipora foliosa. The sequence continues at coordinate 11,499,560 of NC_090869.1, read as the reverse complement.
CAGTGACCTTTAAACAGAAAATCAGCCGAAGTGAAGACCAATGTGTGGGTTACCTGAATGCCACCTTCTTACTGTTGTTCGACGATGTTGATTATAATTATTTTAATTATTGTTTTGATAACTTGAAAGTGTTTTATTGTCTTTAACAGTTGCATTTTCTTTGTTTAGGATGAAAGGATTGGACGTGGAAATGGTAAATGGAAAGGAAGACAGTTCTTTGTCTGTAAGAGAGGTTATGCTACATATGTTGATATAGAAACTGTCATACCCGAGAGAGATTTTGATAATGACCCTGGAGAGGCTACGACAAGGGTACAATCACAAAAGCAGGATAAAGAACGAACTGGCTCAATCAAACAGGAAAAAAGACAGAATGACGAAATGTTTCCTAGGTCATTGAGTTATGATCTTAATGAAACTTCAGGTAATATATGCTGTCACACGGTTACATTCCCTGCTAGCAGAGATCTCTTTTCTTTTGCTTTCGCTGTGCTGACGAGTACGGGAAAAGAGAACTCTGCCATGGCGATTTTTCGGGGATTTGTGTAGCCCTATTACTAGTAGAATTATTTCTCGATACTTCTTGATGAGAGCCGCTGTGTCTTGTTCCAGCAAAAATTTTCTCTTGATTACAGAGTCAAGCTTTCGTTTTGCAGCTTTTGCAAACTCTACGGGATGACAAGGAAAAATCCAAGAAGGTTTGTTAAATTTTCCTCGAGTCTCGCTGTACGGGAGGTATTGAAAAAGCTTCCTTGTCCAGATAATTTGAAATTGATGGCGCAGATTACATTATCTTTAGCTGATTTTCCTACCTTTTTTAGCGGCGTTTTTGGTGAACGCAATGATGTTTCAGATAATTTTCTCTGTTTTCTAAGGGGAGAATTAACCAGAGTGAGCGACATTCCCGCTTCGCTGAGCGCGGGTTTCCCGTCATTTTATTGACATTTAAAGAATCCCATGATGATTCGGTCGTAGTCTCGGTCGCTAAGTAACCGCCGCGCATGCTCAACACAATGAGTTTCGACCCATGGCAGAGGTCTCTTTCCCCGTACTCGTCAGCACAGCGAAAGAAAAAGAAAAGAGATCTCTGCTAGGAGGGAAACGGTTACAAAGAGTAATACCTACTTTTGAAGAATAATTTTTTTGTATATATATGAAGTGGGGGCTATAGACCAAGGCGGTTGAAGTCTTTCTTCCGAACTGCACCGAATATACAAACTTGCATTGTTGTAAGCTTGACATTTTAAATTTACAACTGAGATCATTAACCTTAATGTCGTTACTGATTTCAAGCTTTCAAGCGTAGACAACATGACAAGTGAGGTACGCAACTCTAAGTTTTGTTGTTGGTAATATGTTTTAGTTTTTTTCTCACTCTATTGGCATCCAACGTTCAAGAGTCTGTTGACAATGTTGACTTCGATTGAGAATTCCATGTTTTGGTAATATCTCACCTTCCCTCTCAGATAAACTCTGTTTTACTTTAGTTGTCATAAGTCAAAATTAAAGGAAGATAGCTGTATAGATTTTTTTTGAATTAATACAGCAACCACTACCCTGCAAGCAAAGTATTTTTAATCTTGTCGCTTTTTGCACAATTGGTTTCTCTAGAAACATGCCATTTTGGTTTCTCGAATGTCAATGTTAAGTCAACTCAACTGGAAATATTATGACGCAATCTTGACTCGTTGGTGTACAAACAAACAATGTAGGTAAAGCCGTTCCTGTAAAGATAATTGACATATGACTTGTTACACATTCATGTAACTTGCGATTTTATTAGAATCTCCTCCTGTTGATATATACGTCTTCAAGTTTTTGTCTGATCCAGGAAACCAATATACACTTTCATCGCCATTTGAAAGAGCCAGTTAACCTACATGTATTTCTTAACTTTTCTTTCGTTGTTTGGCTTTCAAAACAACAGGGAAGCGGTAAAGTTTGTTCGACCGCATGGCCACAGAACTCGCCAACGGAATCACGAATTTCGCTCTTCATAAAGACTTTCCAGAGATTCAAATCAGATTTTGGACAAGTTATGATATGTTTGAGATGGCATATCAACATTTATACAAACAAAATCAAGGTGCGCCGTCATTGTAAGAAAAAAGGTGAAAAACTTCTTCGTGCGCTAATGGCGGATCAGTGTTAAGGATTTTGCGCGAGCTTCGCGCGATCACGAAGGAGTCTTCACTTCCGGCATTTAACAAGCAATCAGATCACGGCTTTGGTCGGCCACCGGAATTCTTCAGAGACTTTTGGTCAGGCCCAAGTTTAGCGAGCGACAACATAGGAGAACATTACGAGCGAAGCTAAAAATGGGCCTGGTAGCAGGTTAACTTGAAGACGAGGATTATGTAGATTTGATTAAGATATCTTATCCAGATTTCAGAAAAAAAAAGCTCTTTGCACAAGATGAACAGATACTTTGGGAACTAGTGAAACTGGAAATGAGAATTTTGACCATCTCTTTCTCTAAAAGGAAAGACAAAATAATTGGACGTGTGAACTTTTTATACAAGGCTCGACAATACAATTTTCGTAAGTGTTTCTTTCAGATTTCAGTCTAGAATTGAAACTTTGCCATTATGTCATTGAACTCTTTCTATAACTTATTATCATTATCATCACTATCATTATTACTCGTTACTATCAAGCTTTTACAACATCCCTGTTTACTCGCACAGGAAAGGAAAAGGCAAATTTGGAGAGACAACTAGAGGTTTTGCAGCAGCAGTTAAGGGAAAAGGAGGAGTGCTTAGCGAACTCGGAAAGACAGTTAAGGGAGATGGCACAGAGTTTTGAAGAACAAATCAGAGAAAAAGAAGAAGAAAAAACAAACCTTGAAACGCAGTTGGGGATGAAAAACCAAGAGTTAAGTGAGCTAGAGACAAGCCTTTCAGCAGCTCAGCAAATGATTATTGAACTGCGTCGTCAGGAATCTTGTGATTGGGTCATTTCCCGTGGTGAAATCCAGGTAAAGGATAAATGCTTAGGCAAGGGAGCCTGGGGAAGTGTCAACGAAGCAACATATTGTGGCTGTAAAGTAGCTGTGAAGCAAATCCTTGAACTGATTCTCTCAGCTCACAACAGACATTTGTTTGTGAGAGAAATGAACATTGCTTCAAGATGCCGCCATCCTTGCTTGTTGCAGTTTATTGGAGCAACAAATGATGAAGGAAGTCCTTTGTTTGTCACTGAGCTCATGGAAATGAGCTTGCGAGATTTGCTAGGGCAACGCCAACTCACGCAAGCAGAAATATCTGTAATTTCTTTGGATGTATCTCGAGCTCTGAACTATCTTCACCACATGAAGCCTTCTCCCATCGTTCACAGGGATGTCAGTAGTGCAAATGTGTTGCTATGGCGACAGGGTGAACAGTGGAGAGGCAAAGTGTCAGATTATGGCACTGCTAAATTTGTTCAACAGACCATGACAGTAGCCCCTGGTGCTTTGATTTACAGTGCACCAGAAGCACTTTCTTCAAATCAAACATCCAAGGTTAGTTTTTTTTATTGATAAATATACATATCTTTGTATGTCTTTGCAGTTCCTGACCTTTACATTATCATGAATAGACAATATATATGTATAGATGTACCACATGTGTGGGACATTTGGGGTGGCTTTGTAAGCTTAACCTCCATCCCAGACATCAGCACTGCAGTGATGAGGCCCAGAAGGCCGAAACAGTACTGTCTGCAGTTATATGTAATATATCAAACACGAGAAGGAGTGTTTCATCGGATATCCAAACACCGAAAAGCGAGTTGAAAAACGAGGCCGAAGGCCGAGTTTTTTAACCGATTTCGAGGTGGTTGGATATCTGAAAGACTCTTTCGAGTGTTTGATATTGCTTCTCAAAGGAATCAGTATTTTAAGAGATACTTGGGATCAAAGTTGGCGAAATTTTATGCTAATTAAGACCGCATATCCAAACTTCCTTCACGGTAGTGATTTCTTTTGTTTTTGGCTTATGAATTATTAATGAGTTTGAGAAATATATATATATATAGAGAGAGAGAGAGAGAGAGAGATTGTTCTTGGCAAACGAAAATCGGGCGATGATAATATTGAAGGTCTTCAGTTCTAGAAACCAGTTTAATGAAATGAGACTGAGGGGTCATTCTGAGAGGGACTCAACAAAGCTTGCTAACATCTCTTTGCACTGTGATTATTAGAAGATATACTTTAGTATTTATTTATAGAAAATTATAATGAAACGAAATTAAGACTGTAAATGATGGAAGTTTTAGGGTAAAACACTGAAGCGTGCGTGGAACATTTTAATCAAAAAATGCCAAATTTGTTGATGTGTTTACATCTGAGTGGCTGGTCGGTACCCATCCTTACAATTGTCTGTGATTTCTGTGACTTTGGGAGGGTCTTTTGAAAGGTGATTTGCTGTGAAACTTCACACTCGGAAATGTCCTTGAGACCGTAGCGTTACTCCAGTTATGGTGTTTTGATGTTTAGTGCGAGAAATTCAATTTTCAAGATGCTAACAATACGATACGATAATGTCATTTAGAAAGGGGAACTTTCATATTTTACAAATTTACGACCCTCTAGCTATGCAACGGAGGACAGACCACATCTGACTGGGGACTCAATGCCCTACTCTTTGCGCCAAGTGTGTGGGTTCTTTTACGTCCCACAGGGTTATGAACATTGAAGGGTTGTGAGATGGGGCCTACAGTTTATCGTCCCTATCTGAGAAGACTAGAGAGTCTAACTATTTGCAGATGTCATTACAAAAGGCAACGCTTTCTCCTCAGTTATTTAAAGACCCTGAGTGCTGGTCTGGCCGGAGTTTTATTTTATCCCCGACCTCTCGCACAGTAGTCCAATGCTCAACCAACTGAGCTAACCGGTCGCCGTTAAGCACGGTCCTCTTACAATAATTACAACCCGTCTTACTGCTTATATTGCAAGAGACATTACTGTTGCTTTTCTCAGGTTGATGTGTATAGCTTTGGTGTTCTTCTGTGTGAAATGTGCATTGGGGAAATGCCAGATCCCGAGAGACGTGAAGAGCAAGTTCTTCTTGTAAGAAACCGACTCTTCCGGAATCTGGTGCGGCAATGCCTTCAGGCTGATCCTGCCATGAGACCAGACATGGCACAGATTATCCAGGAATTGGAACGGATCGGCTGATGTAACACCTAGAATCTCGTAAGATGTCAATTTGCCTAGATATTCCCTAACTTGAAGAGAAGTATAGCAACAACGAATAGAAAAGATTAGAAATACAATATCATTTAACAATTATTCCGTTTTGTCCCGGGAAATTTCGTTTCCCGCACAAATTTCACAGCTTGGCAATACTTGACGCAGTCAGTTTCCATATTATGTTATACGGAGTCATAATTATAGTATGTGAGCTGATTAACAAAATTGAGTGAATCAGTCAGAAAGCTATAATCAATGTCGCACTATCTGAGCTCGAAAAGCTAATTAGATATGGAATATAGAATAACATTAGAATGCAATAGAATTGATTTTATTAGAAATACAGTTTTCACAAGGGAAACGAAAGTCATAAGAAAAGTGATATAATGCGATTAATGAAGGAGTGATTTTTATATTAGATAATGTTGTGGTAATGAACTTGATACAAATAATTGGGCAAGAAAGGGAATAGAGAGGGAAAAAATATCCTAGAGTAAGGGATTAGAAGTGGAAATCTCACAAAGTTGAAATTTCCCCGCCCAGTTTTAAGAATAATATTAAATCATTAAATAAACGCTCAAACATGCGCAACATTTTAAATCATAAATAAAAATCTGTGTTTAACGTGCTAAACTGCGCGCTGCACTGAGATTTAGAACTAGGATAGACCTAGAATTAGAGTGGGATAGAAAAGAATGGAATGGAAGGTTTCACTTTTGACCACTGAAACAATAATCATTTTTGTACGCGCCTTACAAGCGTTGCACAAATGTGCAAAATTCAGAAGAATTTCTTGTGTAAATTCAATGGGAGCAATTCTCCAAAACATTTAAATAGGTCGTGATTTCTAACGGCGGTAGGCATAAATAAGGTAATCTTTATTTTTATACGGCTAAATCGTCAGCTATTTGATGCAAAATTACAAAAATACAGAATTACTGTACAGAGTAAAATGTTTCTTAAAGTGGTACTATGATCAAAAAATCATTGCCTTTTTTTCTTCAGATTTTGAAAGCGTGTTTGCTTAACACCTAACTGGCAAAATTTTGAGCTTTGAGTTTTATCCAAAGGCTGTTTATTTTGAGTGTAAGTTTTGGATTTCACGGTCCGCCATTACTCACGTTTAAAACTGGCCGATTGGACCTCAGAGGGTTGGATCTAGAGAAAATGACGTCATTTACTCACTAGCTTAAAATTTCAGCGTGTAAACGCAATTTATTACATATGCAAAACACGGGTTTAAAAGTCTGAAAGCCCGAAACTCCCGTGCTGCATATTAATTCGGCCGCGTACACACGCATTACATTCTTAAACTAGTGAGTCTTTGACGTCATTTTCTCCTCGACTCAGCTCTCTCAAGATTTAAAGTTAGTAATGGCGGACCAATAAATAAGAAAATTCCACTTAAAATAAACAGGTGTCTTTTTAAAATCAGAACTTAAAACTTGGGTCAGTTAGTGTTTAGTTAACATAGTTTTGAAATCCAAAGAAAAAAAAGAATTGTTTTTTTGGTCGTAGTACCACTTTAAAAAAGGTTGCTTTCCACGGATGCTGTTCCTCAAAGTATTTGTTTGATTAAGCCTTTAAATTGCCCAAGGGACTCTGCTTGTCTTAAGTTGCAAGGAGGGTTGTTCCATAGAATGGCGCCATTGAAGGTAAAGCTATTGGTAATAGTTGGTACGCAGTAATCGAACATTTAGTTTATTCCTAGAGTCCCTTAGACTGTAGGCGGTTTCTGCTTTTTTAAAATCCAGAACATAAATAGTTATAACTCGTGTAGAGATTTGCAAACCATCGTAGCTCTTTGAATCACGGTGCTGCTGGCGAGCCGAAGTTCGAATAAGTAACCCGCATGCGCGTCAAATACCATAATACACTTTGCTTTCCCTCCAAATGTTTGCATAAGCATTGTTTCCAGTTTCTTTTAGGACTTAAGGCCCAGTAATACGAGCAACATTTTTCATGCAACTTGTCGAGCAACGATTTTGCTTTGCTAGTTGAGATGGTGTGTTGCGCGTTTTTATGTTGCAAAAGGTAGAGGTCACTTTTACTCTTTGCAACATGGAAATTTGGTTGCGCAAGAAGGTGATAATACGCGCAACAAACCATCTCAACTTGCAACGCAAAATTGTTGCGCGACAAGTTGCACGAAAAATGTTGCCCGTATTGCTTTGCCTTTACAATGGGCCCAAGACAAGATAAAAAAAATTCTTATGCAAAATTTTGGAGGAACAAACAAATAGTATTTAATATGGTATTTTTGATAGTGGCTAATTCCTTTTTGCGAGCCGTAACCTCCCAGAGAAATTTTTCACGAATGACAACAGATGACGTTATGATAAACATAGCTATTGTGGACATTTTGTTGTTGTCATTTACTTCCCAATTATTTCCTAAATGTTGATTGGCTTTCGAAACAAAGGGTTCTTTTGTTTTCGTAAATAGCAAGTTAAAAAAACAAAGGAAATTTTTGTAAACAGTGAGTATCGCAATAAGAAATTACTTTGTGGAGAGTGATGGATTTTCAGTATCAAAGGTGTTACCTCAGTTGACTTTATATAATATCTTTTTAACTTAATCATTTTTTTAACGTATATTTTTGTATATTTCTGTATTTTTGACGTAGAATCGAAAACTTCGATGGCGACCTCCCATGCAACATCCTAAAAAGGAAGGTGTTTGCGAGACCCAGTCCAGCGTTCAAAAAAGTACTGAGTGGCGTAATAAATTCATTGAAAAATACAGGAGCTTATAACAAATGGTCCCCCAGCTTTCTTTAATCCACGAAGGTAACATGTCGTAGTTTCATTGTTCTATCAATACTGTAACAACCTCAATCCTTTATTACTTCCGCTCTGACTGAACGC